>NC_090737.1:51890241-51912741 GCF_036898095.1 Palaemon carinicauda
AAGAAAACGAAAACGAGAAAGAAAAAGGAGAGCCGTTCGCAAGGCTCTCTCTTCTCCCGTTTCGTAAGCGTGCATTGCGCCGATCCTGGCGCCATCTGTATTCCTTGTAGCGATACACGAGGTGCTACAGATACTGTATGTAGGGAGGGGACCTACAGCCCTTTCATAGAAAGGGAAGGGCGGGTCCAACAGGACGACATGGCCATCTCACCCAAAAATAGATTTTTCGCTTCGCTCAAAATCCGTTTTTTGGGCTCAAGCCATGTCGTCCTGATGGAAGTATACCAGAGCATTACTGTATCTGTGGATTCTCAGAACGTGCCGTACTCCCCGGAGGTATTTCCCCGGTCGACTAGACCTAGAGACCTAAGATGTTACCGTTATACATCTTTTCAACTAATCATAAACCATGTTAGAGCTTCCTGCCCCTTACAGGGAAGAGTCCTACTAGACTCTGGAAAAGTCTCGAAGAGTACATACACCTATGTATGAATACCAGGCAAGCCAATATAGTGGTCTCACCCTATATTAAGTAAAGCATAGTTTGTAAAGAGCCAAGGCGTCAATATGAAATATCGACCAGTTCTCCGCTCAATACTTGTATTGGACAAAGGTTTATATCCGCGTAGGAGGAAACTTGTAAATCCGCCACCGTCCCCTTATGGGATGGAGTCCTCCCGCTAAGGGAAAGCATAAACCAATGCAACATTAGCTTGCATAAAGGAACAATCTATTAGAATTATCCCAGATAAATATACATAGAATGAATGCTCAATTATTACCAATAAATTGACACTGGTGAAGGAGACGCAAGGTTCTCAAGAACAAGTTTATTGACAGACAATAAATAGACAGGTTAACAACAATTATATATATATCTAAGAGGAGGATAACCAAAAATTTAAGCATAAGTATGATAGTAACCAGAAACTTGTTTATCTGAAAGAAAAACATTAGTGCCACTTTTAACATACCGAGGTATCAAAGTCCTAAAAGTCTGTATTACTAATCAGTCACATTAGCGTTAGAAACGCTCGGCACACATGTCTGCACTTATGCTAGGTTCACCTTTGGAATTGGAACAGTCAACGTGGGCAACTCGGTGCCCTCACACTTAGTTTGTAGCACAGTATGTAACTACACACTCACCCTGGAATTAACCGTCCCAATTAAAACCACTGTTCCTCGCAGAGTTAAACAGCAGGGTTAACGACGCAACCCACTGCTACCACAGATCTCTTTAGTTGCTCCACTTGCTTCGCATAGTGACGAAAGAACACTCTGGAAGACTTCCAGCCAGTGTATGAACGAAGATGTTCAAAATCCATACAATTAAAGAAATTTAAGGATGAGGCAACTTTCCTCGGATCGTGACCTGCGGGTGTACTGTCAGGATCCGCTCTGCGAATAAAATATTTGATTTTCGCCCTGAGTTTTTTCAGTGATAAATTTGAGCCTGATGTTTCTCCCCTGAATAGTTGACCATCCTTGAAGTCTGAAGTTCTACGAAGATAGACCTTTAGGCATTCTACTGGACATAGAGATGCATCCTCTTTCAGAGGGCAGATTCTCCAGGGACCTTGGCGAGAAACGTAGGATCCGGAAACAGGTTCAGCTCTCCCCCATCCAGGAACTGAACACGACCTTCCTCTCTCGAGAGGGCTACAATCTTACTAACCCTGTCCCCGGACGCGAGTGCAAATAGGAAAATAACTTTTTGGGTCAAATCCTTTAACGCACACTCCTCATTGTTCAACAGTGAAGCGAAATGAAGAACTTTATCTAAAGACCATGAAATGGGCTTTGGAGGTGCTGAAGGTCTGAGCCTAGCGCAGGCTTTCGGAACTTTATTAAAGATCTCATTAGCGAGGTCAACCTGGAAGGCATATAGAATGGGTCTTGTCAAAGCAGACTTACACGTTGAAATCGTGTTAGCTACCAACCCTTGACCATGGATGTGGATGAAGAAAGATAAGCAGAAGTCTGTCGAGATCTCCTGCGGATTCTTCGCCTTGACAAAGGCCACCCATTTTCTCCAAGATGACTCATATTGCCTTCTAGTAGATTTGCACTTATATTCCTCTAGGAAGTCTATGCTGGCTTTCGAAATCCCGAAACGCTTTCTCACCGCTAGGGAGAAAAAATCATGAGCTGCAGGGTCCGGGTTTTCTGTAATGAAGCGCAGACAGTCGACTTCTGGACTCGCTGGGTCAGAACTGGATCTGGTAGCGGTAGAAACTTCAACCGTAGCTCCAATGCCAGGGGGAACCACACGCTGTTCGGCCACTTGTGGGCCACTATTGCCGCTACTCCCTTGAAGGATCTCAGTTTGTTGAGGACCCTCAACAGAAGGTTGTGAGGAGGGAACAGATAAATCCTGGACCATCTGTTCCAGTCGAGGGACATCGCGTCCACTGCTTCCGCCAAGGGGTCCTCGTATGGGGACACGTACAGGGGCAACTTCTTGTTGTCTTTCGTCGCAAAGAGGTCTATCTGCAGTTCTGGGACTTAACTCAAGATGAAGGAGAACGATCCTGCGTCTAGGGACCATTCTGACTCTATCGGTGTGAACCTGGATAGAGTGTCCGCTGTCACATTGCGGACTCCTTGAAGGTGAACTGCCGACAGGTACCACTTCTTCTTTTCCGCCAATCGGAAGATGGCCAACATCACCTGGTTGAGAGGTGGCGACCTTGATCCTTGTCGATTCAATCATCTCACTACTACCTCGCTGTCCAGCACCAACCTTATGTGGATCGAGTGATGCGGGGAGACTTTCTTTAAGGTAAGGAGCACTGCCATAGCTTCTAGAAAGTTTATGTGAAAGGTCTTGAATAGATTGGACCAAGTCCCTTGGGCCTTTTTCCGATGAGAGTGACCTCCCCACCCCTCCTTCGAGGCGTCTGTGTGAATCATCACCGACGGGGGAGGTGGCTGAAGAAGTACCGACTTCTTTAGATGTCTGGCTTGGGACCAAGGCCTGAGAAGAGTACGTAGACGAAGCGGAACTGGTCTTCTCAGATCTCTTCGCGCGTTTGATGCATAACTTCTCCAAACTCCGGTTGCATCCTTTAGCTGTGCTCTTAGCACCGGGTCTGTTACCGAAGCAAACTGGAGAGAACCCAGTACTCTATCCTGTTCGCGTCTTGATATCCTTTCGGAATCTAGAAGTCTCTTCACAGAACCAGCTATCTCCTTCATTTTCTCCGCCGGGATGGAGAATTGGTGTGACATTAGGTCCCAGTGGATTCCCAACCACTGGAACTTTTGAGATGGAGAAAGTCAAGACTTTTTTCTGTTGATCTTGAAGCCTAGATACTCTAGGAACTGGATCACCTGCAGGGAAGCTTGCAAGCATTCTGTCTTGGATGCTGCCCACACCAGCCAGTCGTCCAGGTAGGCTACCACCTGAATTCCCTTTAGGCGTAATTGTTTGAGAGCTACGCTCGCAAGCTTCGTGAAGATCCTTGGGGCTATATTTAGCCCAAATGGCATGGCTCTGAAGGCGTATAGTCTTCGTTGTAGCTTGAACCCTAGGTAGGGGGAGAGTCGACGGTTGATTGGAACGTGCCAATAGGCGTCTGACAAGTCTATGGAGACGGTAAATGCCCTCTTGGGCAGTAAGGTCCTTATGTGTTGCAGTGTTAGCATCTTGAACTTGCAGTTCACTATGAACTTGTTGAGTGGCGACAAGTCCAGAATGACTCTGAGTTTTTCTGAGTCTTTCTTGGGAACACAAAACAGCCTCCCTTGGAATTTGATGGACTTTACCCTTCGGATCACTTTTTTCTCCAACAGTTCTTGGATGTACTCCTCCAGAACGGGGGTGAGTGTTGGAAAAACCGAGGGCACGGGGGTGGAGTGCTGTACCAGCTCCAGCCCAGTCCATTCTTGAGTAGGCTGTGGGCCCAGGGATCGAAGGTCCACCTATCCCGAAAACTTTGAAGTCTCCCTCCTACCGGTATCATCTCACTTGGACTGCTGTCCTGAGGTCTTGCCTCCCTGACCGCGACCACCCCTGAATCCCCTTCCCCTTGAGGGGCGCCTAGACGAGCCTCTGGCTGCTCCTCTAGGCTTTGCCCGAAAGGAAGTTGACTGCCCTTCGAACGTTGGGTTGAATGCCGGGGACTGTGTCGACACGGCCTGGGGTACCCACTGGAATGTGGTCGGGGTTTGTGCCACCATCTGGGGCACTGAAGGCATCAGCAATTGCTGTTGCTGTCTAAATGGCTTGGCTGTCCGAGACGGTAGCCTAGTCCTCTTAGTCTTCCTCTTTGGTTGGGGACCCTCATCCGGGGAAGACTTTCTCTTGATAGACAGGCCCCACTTCTGGAGAAGGTTCCTATTCTCCGTGGTGGCCTTATCAACAACCTCCTTGACCGATTCGCTAGGGAAAAGGTTTTTGCCCCAAATGTTGGAGGAGATTAGTTTCCTTGGCTCATGCCTCACCGTAGCCGAGGTGAACACGAACTCCCTACAAGCTCTCCTCGCCCTGACGAAGCTGTAAAGATCCTTCGTCACTGTGGCCAGATGAATCTTGGCCACTACCATGAACATCTCATGGACCTTGGGGTCACTTGCCATCGTCTCAAGAGTGGTCTGAAGAGACATTGAGGCTGCCAGTCTTTCTTTCGTCTCGAGCTCTCTCCGCAAAAGAAAGTCGGACAGCTTAGGGACGTTCTCACCAAACTGACGTCCGGCAATATCAGCCTCCAACTTCCCGACTGAGAAGGTAAGATGGACGTCCGTCCTTCCAGTCCTTGTGGTCCATAGGAAGGGCCAGCGACAAGGGTTTACACTCCTCCAAGGAGGGGCAAGGCTTGCCAGCCTCGACTGCTTTTAACACAGCCGCAAACCCTTTCTGCAAAAAGGGGAAGGCTCTAGCAGGAGAGGACACAAAAGAAGGGAGCTTCTTACTCAATGCAGCCACCTTTGAGTTCGAGAAGCCCCTCTCTTTCATCGAAGATGAAAGCAAAGCTTGAGCCTTAGCATGGTCCATCACTATGACCTCCTTCGGCTCTGTCTCCTCCTTTGAAGCTGATTCCTTCCTCAACCGTACATAACAGTCTGGATATGACCCTTTGCTGGGCCAGAATTCCACATCCTCAAGGGGAACTGAACCCAACTTATCCGATATGACGATCTTTCCGATTGTCATCGGCATATGCTCAGCATATCTCCACGGGTTAGCATCTGAGCACAAGGGAAGGTCTTTCACGTTGAGCCTTTTCTGGGGCCCACGTGATGCTGCAAGCTTCTGCATCTGCAGTTCCATTGCAGCCGCCTTCTCATTATTCTCCTTCTGCATTTGTTGGATCATTCCAACAATGGAGGAGAGGGCCTGTCCCAGCTCTACTGGAAGAGCGGACGATGTTGAGGGAATTGGTTCAGGGATCTGAACCGGAGCAGCCGACACTTCGTCGGCCTCTTCCTCTACAATGTCTGGGGCTTGATCTTCATCCTGGCCTTCTGCCAGGAGGTCTTCCTCCAGACGCTCGGACACATCTGACATCCTGTCGTCCAACTGGATGTCTTGCAAGGCGACCGCGACTTCAGCATCCACGGGGATCTGAACTAGGGGGATCTCCTCTTGAGGCTGGGGAATCACTGCATCAGCTGATGCCCTGAGGAAAAGGTAAGCCCTCATCTTCTCACTTGGAAGATAAGGCCCAGAGGTGTTCTTCTGGAAGCCCCTTACCCAGGTACGAAGCTTCTCCCTTGCTATATCCCTTGATTCCGCCGTCCTAGGGGAATCAAAAGCCTCAGTAATCAGGTTAGAGCACACGGTACATACCTGAGGGTCCCAATACCGGAGATCACCCTTGCAGACAGCGCATGCTGCATGCCTCCTACATGACTCATGTCCGCAGAAGTTCTTGCTGCAGACGTTGCAGAAAACACTTCCGCACTTCGGATGGTCCTCCTGTAAAGAGAAGAAATTTCCATGAGTATCAAGTGAACTACGTATCACTGGATATGCACAGTTTAGCATAACAAAACAGAAAGGAAACACACACACTTGTGTTTCCCGCACAGCCAATTGTTGCAGCCTTCCAGATGATAAAATCGTATGGTTAACCTGTCCTAGAGTAACCAATGAAAAATTTCCAGAGGAAACAGGTGTAGCTCACACCTAAGGTATGATTTTAAAATACCAGATAATAGACAAGAAAGAACTCACTTTCTTATCTGTAAGACAACACCAAAGGGCTGTGCAAGACAACACAAAAGTGTTAGAAAACACAGTGTTGTACCAATACTATACTATAGTTTTCTCCCTACAGTATATGCTATACTGAAGAATACTGGTACAGTATAGAAGGTAATGTGCCGGCCGGCACACACCATAACTAGCTTTAAAGTATACTACTTAACAGCTATAAGGCGGCAGAACGCTGGTTCAAAAACATGTGCCAGCCAATGTCGGCCGGCAATGACTGCCGGCCAGCAACTACACAAGGTAGCACCCGGCTGCCGGCCACCGCTCGTAGCGACCGGCAGACAAAAGGCGTGACAATAGCCGGCCAGCAAAGGTATACAACCGATGCTGGCCAGCAGCAAAAGAACCAGAGAACTCCGACTGCCCGGCTGCCGGCCACATAGGCCGGCAGCCGGCTCGGGTACAGCACTAGAAGAAAATAGAATGGATGCCAGGATAAGAGAGTGTACTACCTCAAAGCCCGGCAATCCGAAAGAGTGCATATAAGGAAGGGGAGAATCTAATTCAGGCTTCCTGACCAATGCCGTCTGGCTCTACAAACAGACATGGATGAGGGACCAAGGGAGGTCCGGGCAGCACCCAAAGCAGAAGACCTTTGCCGGCCGCCACACTCTACCGGCCGGCAATTCCACATCCTAACCTATACTAGGTCCAGATGTAGAATGACGTACAGTACTGTAACGGCTAGGCCATTACAGAGAAAGAGGGGGAAGGGACAAAGAGGCTCCTACCAACCTTGCTTTAGTAAAGAATCACCCGCAGCCAAGAAAACTCATCTTAGCCTAAGGGAGATCCAAGGGGGGGAGGCCAGCAATACTTGCCAACCTCCGCTGCACCAAAGCAAGGAAGGTGTTGCTACTCCCAGGGAAAGGATCTTATCCTCCCACCGAGAACAGCAGCAAGGACTAGTCTGCTAGATCACAAGAAGAAGGAATCATCTCGTACAGAAACCTTCGGGAGTGACCTAAGGAGGCTAAGCCTCTTATGTCTGCGTCAGACTAGCGAGGGAGTCTCAACCCCAAGCCAGACAAACACAGACTCAGACTAAAAACTCTGATGTTCTGCCCCTCTCTGAAGCCAGACTTACTGGAACAGGAAGGTACAGTAACACCCCAATATAGTTGTATCGAAAGTTAATTCAGATAAACCACTAGGGTTAAGCCCAAGGCTTAAACAGAGGGAAAGGGATTGCATACCTTCTCCGAAGAAAAGGAAGCAACCGGGGAGTATGAGAAAGTATACTAAGGCTCCATAGGCAACTTAGCCTAGGCGCCAAAAGAATCGATTACCTAAATCACCGAAACTCACTCGTATACTATCTTGGAAATAATCAATATAATCTTAAATGTATAAAACTGCCTAAAGCTTCAATAAAATTTTAAAACACTCAGAAATCCAAAAATCATGCAGGAAAGTACTAGGGCCAAACGACTAGGCTACATGGTCTAGCGTAGGCCAGAATTGGCGAATACTTCGCCAAAACAAATAATACTAAAAGCACAAAAAAGGAAATTCTATGTAACGCTAAACAGCTAAAATTATTAAAGCAAAACAGCCGGGAACGTCGATCTGGCTAACTAAAACTCATACCTAGCGAGCGACAGCGTCCAGGACGCCTCCGGTAGGCAACGGCTCTTGTAACAAAGATTATTACTATTAATCACTTTAAAAATTACCAAGAGCCTACATTTATACATAAAAGAAATAATACTCAACTTATCAGAGGCGGACGAAGTTGGAGAAAGCATTATAAAGCGATTAAATCCAAGATTTTGCGAGAAACACAGGAAAAAACACCGAGTTGTTAAGCTACGCAAAAAGGAATACAGATGGCGCCAGGATCGGCGCAATGCACGCTTACGAAACGGGAGAAGAGAGAGCCTTGCGAACGGCTCTCCTTTTTCTTTCTCGTTTTCGTTTTCTTGCTAATTGACCTCTTCGAAGTGTTATCTCTGTTCGGGGTGCAGATTGCCATGTGGCGTGTCAAGAATACGTCCTCTGATATTTCGCGATATCCCTGGTTCTTTCATTAGGGATATTCGCTCCAGGAGTTAGAATTCTAGGTACCTTAAGGTAAATTCTCTGGGAATATCGCCGTAGTTGTAATATACCCTAGGAAGCTACCCTATAGGAACTTCCATCAGGACGACATGGCTTGAGCCCAAAAAGATAATTTAGATAAAGAAAATATGTAAATTATATATTTTAACTTGAATAAACAATATAATGAAATTCACGACGAAAGTCTTACGTAATTTACATAGAATACTTATATGTACATGAGAGGGGCTCACAATATATGCAGAAGAACCACAGGGAAAATGAAAATACGAAATATACGATTAGGTCCTGACTAGTTGCGTAATACTAGTCAGGACTTAATCGTATATTTCTTATTTTCATTTTCCCTGTGGTTCTTCTGCATCTGAGCATCACGTTTTTCTGTGATTTTTACGCATTGTTACGACCCCAGGGAAGCGTAACTAGCAAGTTCTTTTATTGATTGTTGTCAGTAAAAATACTCAGGGCTAAAGGTCAGCGGAAACAAAACACTCAATAAAACTTAACAATATTTATTACTTAATACTAACACAAATTTAGGCCAACCTTGTCTGATATAGCAAATATCACAACCCGATCACCAGAAATAACATATACACATAATTTGAATCACTATGGATTCCCTAAAATTAATAAACTAAATCCTAGCCAAGATATAAGAAATAAACATGATAAATGTTTAACTAGTTTGGATCCCACAACTTAGCTGGCCAGACCAGACATTACTATAAAACTAAATTCAAGAAAACAATTATAAATCCTACCTAGAAACACGTCTAAACACGCACAAAAACCTTCACCAAAATATATATATATATACATAATTATCTTAGCTTACTCACAAAAGACATAGTTCTCCTCACTTTAAAATAATAATATAGAGGAGACAAAAATCAAGGCCATAATCCACTCCTACCAGCAAGCAGGGCAGGAACAGTATGCCAGAGTAGAACCCGCCAGGTATATCGATCTCTACTCGATAAACAGAGATACAAGGTCTTACCTGGCAACGGCCTCCCTACAGGCCACCTCACGAGCTAGCAAGCTCCCAACACCGCTGCAGCTGATAGGGAACGACGGGGCCAGTAAGCCAGAGACGAAGCCAAATCCCTGGGTACTCCTTAGCGTCAGGGAACGGCAGAGCAGACTCAAGTCGCAAGTGACAGGAGCACCTGCGTGTCTCTCTCCAAAGTACACTAAACTGGCGTAGAGGCAAGGAACTACTCGAGTCGCAGGTGACAAGAGCACCTGCACACTATAAACCAAGGCGAGGATCAACACAAAAGCGTAGTCCAAATTACAAGCCTAAACGTCGTCATCCAATATTTCAATTTTGTAAGCAGCTTAGGGTATGTTGTTGGGGGAGTGCTCAAGCCCGAACTGTCTTCTGTCCGAGCACCAACCTCCGACATCAACACTTTCGTCATCACTCGGGCAAACAAAATACAAACATTAACACAATAGTTTAAAACAAGGTAATTGAGCGGGGAGTAGGCGAGAAACAATTAACTACACAACACTTTAAAACTACTTTAAGGTATAGTGGGAACAACTTAAAACTAGAACAAGGTTGACGTAAATAACTCAGAAAATTTACTTTGATAGAAAATTTACTCAACTCTAATACCTTCCTCTCCGAAATAAAAAAAAAATTAATCTTTTTTTTCTTAAATTACCAAAAAATACACAACCAGAAAAACAGGAACAAAAAAAAAACAATAATACAAAGGTTACTAGTCAAAATAAAAACTAGGATTAAACAGCCGAGATAACATATAGTATAAATAACTTAAGGTTTACCCAACACCAACGAGTATAATGGCTATCTTTGCCGAAACTTCACCTAACAAATCAATGTCAAATTAGGGCAATACATACAAAACTCGCCAAAAATCAAGGAAGGACATTACATAATTACACCTCAACTTATAATATACCAAAAGCAGTTTTAATCCTAACTCACTAGAGACACGAGCAGGGCAGCGAACGAGGGAGGTAAGGCAAACCTATCCGCTTCGAGAGAGAGCGTCAGGAATTTTATTTTCAGATCCCTTAATGTGCTTTTTTGGGCTCAAGCCATGTCGTCCTGATGGAAGTTCCTCTAAGGTAGCTTCCTAGGGTATATTACAACTACGGCGATATTCCCAGAGAATTTACCTTAAGGTACCCAGAATTCTAACTCCTGGAGCGAATATTCCTAATAAAAGAGCCAGGGATATCGCATAAAATCAGAGGACGTATTCTTGACACGCCACATGGCAATCTGTACCCCGAACAGAGTTAACACTTCGTAGGGGCCAAATGGCAAGAAAACGAAAACGAGAAAGAAAAGGGGAGAGCCGTTCGTAAGGCCCTCTCTTCTCCCGTTTCGTAAGCGTGCCCTGCGCCGATTCTGGCGCCATCTGCATTCCTTTTTGCGTAGCTTCACAACTCGGTGTTTTTCCTTGTGTCTCACGCAAATCTTGAATTATTTTCAACAATTATGAGTTCTCCAACTTCATCTCCCTCCGATAAGTTGAGTACCATTTCTTTTATGTATAAATGTAGGCTCTTGGTAATTTTCAAAGTGTTTTTGAGAGTTATTCTTGTTACAAGAGCTGTTGCCTGCCGGAGGCGTCCTGGACGCTGTCGCTCGCCAATTTTGGGTTATTTAGTTAGCCAGAGCGACGTTCTCGGCTGTTTCGCTTTAATAAACCTAGCTGCTTAGCTTATTTAGGATATCTTTATATGATGCTCTTAGTGTTGGTACCTTGGCGTAGGATTCGCCGAGGTTGGCCTATGCTAGACCTTGTAGCCTAGTCGTTTGGCCTTTGTACTTTCCCGCATGATATTTAGATCTCCAGTGTTTTATTGAAGCGTTAGGCAATGTTATACATATAAGTTTATGTTGAGCTATCCAAGATGGTATACGTGTGAGTTTCGATGATTTAGGTAGTCGATTCTCTCAGTGCCTAAGCTAGATTGTCTTGGGCCCTTGGTATGCTTTCTTGTTCTCCCCGATTGCTCCCTTCTCTTCGGGGAAGGTGTGCAATCCCTTTTCCCTCTGTCTAAGCCTTGGGCTTAACCCTAGTGGTTTATCCGAATTAACTTTCGATATAACTATATTGGGGTGTTATTGTACCTTTCTGTTCCAGTAAGTCTGGCATCAGAGAGGGGCAGAACGGCAGAGTTTTTTGGTCTGAGTCTGTGTTTGTCTGGCTTGGGGTAGAGTCTCCCTCGCTTGCCGGACACAGACGTAGGAGGCTTAGCCTCCTTCGGTCACTCTGGGAGGTTTCTGTACGATATGATTCCTTCTTTCGGTGACCCATCAGACTTGTCCCTGTTGCTGTGCCGGGTGTGGGGTTGAGCTCCCTTTCCCCGGCATAGCAACTCATTCCTTGCTTTGGTTTTCTGGGAGGCTGCAAGTATTGCCGGCCTCCCTCCCCGGATCTCCCTTAGGCTGAGATGAGCTTTCTTGGCGGTGGGTGATCCTTAACTAATGCAAGGTTGGGCAGGACCCTCTTGTCCCTTTCCCCTCTTCCTTCCGTAATGTTTCATTACTGTCTGCCTTTCTACATCTGTACCTAGCATAGGTTGGATGTGGAGCTGGCTTGGTCCGTTGCCGGCCGGCAGAGTGTGCCGGCCGGCAAAGGTCCTCTGTTCTCGAGTGCTGCCCGGTCCTCCCTTGGTCCCTAAACCACGCCTGGCTGTAGTGCAGCCGGCTGTGGTCAGGAAGCTTGACTTAGATTCTCCCCTTCCTGTCGGCACTCTTTCGGTTTGTCGGGCAGTGAGGTAGTTTATCCTCTTAGCCCGGCATCCATTCTGTTTTCTTCTTATGTGTTGTACCTTTCCGACTGCCGGCCTACGTGGCCGGCAGCCGGGCAGTCGGAGTTCTCTGGTTCTCTGCTGCTGGTGGCGTCAGTTGTTGACCTTGGCCGGCCGGCTATTGTCTCGCCCTTGTCTGCCGGTCACTATGAGCAGTGGCTGGCAGCTGGGTGCTCCCTTGTGTAGCTGCAGGCCGGCAATCATTGCCGGCCGACTTTGGCTGTTGCCGATCGGCAGTTACTGCCAGCCGGCGCATGCATTGGAACCAGCGTTCTGCCGTCTTTTAGCTGTCAAGTCGTATACTTTAAAGCTATTTATGGTGTGCGCCAGCCGACTAGTGCCGGCCGGCGCACTATTTTCTATACTGTACGAGTATTCTTCAGTATAGCATATACTGTAGGAAGAAAACTATAGTATAGTATTGGTACAACACTGTCTTTTCTAACACGATTGTGTTGTCTTGCACGACCCGTTGCTGTTGGCCTTACAGATAAGAAAGTGAGTTCTTTCTTGTCTACTATCCGGTATTTTAAAATCGTTCCTTAGGTGGGAGCTACACCTATTTCCTTTGGAAATTTTCCATTGGTTAATCTAGCATAGATTAACCATACGATTTTAATATCTGGAAGGCTACAACAATTGGTTGTGCGGGAAATACAAGGATGTGTCTTTCCTTTCCGATTTGTTATGCTACTGTGCATATCCAGTGATACGTAGTTCACTTGATACTCATGGAAATTTCTTCTCTTTACAGGAGGACCATCCGTAGTGCGGATGTGTTTTCTGCAACTTCTGCAGTAGGACTTCTGCGGACATGTTCTCTGGTATTGGGTCCCTCAGGTATGTTTTGTATGCACTAACCTATTTATTGAGGCTTTTGCTTTTCGCTTCGCTCAAAATCCGTTTTTGTCTCCCCTAGAACGGTGGATTCAAGGGATATAGCTAGGGAGAAGCTTCGTACCTGGGTGAGGGGCTTTTAGAAGATCACCTCTGAACCTTATCTTCCAAATGAGAAGATGAGGGCTTCCTTTTCCCTAGGGCATCAACTGTTACAGTGATTCCCCAGCCTCAAGAGGAGGTCCCCCTAATTCAGATCCCTATGGATGCTGAAGTCGCGGTCGCCTTGCTTAACATCCAGTTGGACGACAGGATGTCAGACGTGTCCGAACGTCTGGAGGAAGACCTCCTGGAAGAAGGCCAGGATGAAGTTCGAGCTCCGGACAAGGTATCGGAAGAGGCCGAGAGATGTCGGCTGCTCCGGTTCAGGTCCTTGAACCTGCCCCCTCAACATCGTCTGCTCTCTCAATAGAGCAGGCCCTCACCTCCATTGTTGGCTTGATCCAACAAAGGCAGAGTAGAAGAATGGGAAGGCAGCTGCATTGTAACTGCAGGGGCATATCCGGACTGCTATTTCCGGTTGAGGGTGGTACCAGCTTCAAAGAAAGAGACAGAGCCGGAGGAGGTCGTAGTGATAGACCATGCTAGGCTCATGCTTTGCTTTCATCTTCGATGAAAGAGAGGGGCTTCATGAACTCAAAGGTAGCTGTATTTGAGTAAGAGGCTCCCTTCCTTTGTGTCCTCTCCTGTCAGAGCCTTCCCCCTTTTTGCTGAAAGGGTTTGCGGCGGTTTTGAAAACAGTCGAGGCTGGCAAGCCTTTCCCCTCCCTGGAGGAGTGTAAACCCTTGTTGCTGGCCTTTAGAATGGAAGATTAAGTAAGCAATACAAGGACTGGAAGGACGTCCATCTTCCTTCTCTGTCCAGATGTTGGAGGCGGATTTTGCCGGATGTCGGTTCGGCGAGATCCTCTCTAAGCTGTCCGGCTTTCTTTTGCGGAGAGAACTCGAGACAAAAGAAAGACTGGCTGCCTCTTTGTCTCTTCAGTCCACTTTTGAGACGATGACAATTGACCCCAAGGTCCATGAAATGTTCATGGTTGTGATCAAGACTCATCTGGCCACTGTGACGAAGGATTTTTACAGCTCCGTCAGGGCGAAGAGAGCCTGTAGGGAGTTCGTGTTTGCCCAGGCTACGATGAGGCACGAGCCAAGGAAACTAATCTCCTCCAACAGTTGGGACAAAGACCTTTTCCCTAGTGAATCGGTCAAAGAGGTTGATAAGGCCGCCACGGAGGATAGAAATCTTCTCCAGAAGTGGGGCCTGTCTACCAAGAGAAATTCTTCCCTGGATGGGGGTCCCCAACCTATGAGGAAGACTAAAAGGATTAGGATACTTTCTCGGCCAGCTAAGTCAGGTAGACAACAGCAGCAACAGCATTTGCTGATGCCTTCAGTGCCCCAGATGGTGGCACAAACCCCGACCACACTTCAGTGGGTTCCCCAATCCGTGTCGACACAGTCTCCGGCATTCAACCCATCGTTCAAGGGTCAGTCAACTTCCTGTCGAGCAAGCCTAGAGGAGCAGCCAGAGGTTCGTCTAGGCGCCCCTCAAGGAGAAGGGGTTTCATGGGTGGTCGCGGTCAGAGAGGCAAGACCTCAGGACAACAGTCCGAGTGAGATGATATTGGTAGGAGGGAGTCTCCAGCGCTTTCGGGATCGGTGGACCTTCGATCCCTGGATCCACAGCCTACTCAAGAATGGACTGGGCTGGAGCTGGTACAGCACTCCATCCCCATACCCTCGGGGTTTTTCCGACACTCCACCCCCGTTCTGGAGGAGTTCTTTCAAAAACTGTTAGAGGAAAAGTGATCCGAAAGGTAAAGTCCATCTAGTTCCAAGGGAGGCTGTTTTGTGTTCCCAAGAAGGACTCGGAAAACTCGGAGTCATTCTGGACTTGTCGCCACTCAACAAGTTCATAGCGAACTACAGGTTCAAGATGCTAACACTGCAACACATAAGGACCATACTGCCCAAGAGGGCATTTACCGCCTCCATAGATTTGTCAGACGCCTATTGGCACGTTCCAATCAATCGTCGATTCTCCTCCTACCTAAGGTTCAGGCTACAACGAAGACTATACGCCTTCAGAGCTATGCCTCTCGGGCTAAAAATAGCCCCAAGGATTTTCACGAAGCTTGCGAACGTAGTTCTCAGTCAATTACGCCTAAAGGGAATTCAGGTAGTAGCCTACCTGGATTTCTGGCTGGTGTGAGCAGCATCCAAGACAGAATGCTTGCAAGCTTCCCTGTATGTGATCCATTTCCTAGATTATCTAGGCTTCAAGATCAACAGAAAAAGTCTCGACTTTCTCCATCTCTAAGTTCCGGTGGTTGGGAATCCACTGGGACCTAATGGCACACCGTTTTCTCCGTCATGGCGGAGAAAAAAAAGGAGATAGCTGGTTCTGTCAAGAGACTTCTAGATTCCGTATGGATATCAGATGCGAACTGGAGAGTGTACTGGAGAGTGTACTGGGGTCTCTCTAGTTTGCTTCGGTGACAGACCCGGTGCTAAGAGCACAGCTAAAGGATGCAACCGGAGATTGGAGTAGTTATGCATCAGATGCGCGAAGAGATCTGAGAAGACCAGTTCCGCTTCGTCTAAATACTCTTCTCAGGCCTTGGTCCCAAGCCAGACTTCTTATGAAGTCGGTTCTTCTTCATCCACCTCCCCCGTCGGTGACGATTCACTCAGACTCCTCGAAGGAGGGATGGGGTGTTCACTCTCATCAGAAAAAGGCCCAAGGGTCTCGGTCCAGTCTATTCAAGACTTCTCACAGTCACTTTCTAGAGGCTATGACAGTCCCTCTTTCCTTAAAGAAAGTCTCCCCGCGTCGCTCGATCCACATTAGGTTGGTGCTGGACAGAGAGGGAGTTGTGAGATGCTGGAATCGACAAGGATCAAGGTCACCACCTCTCAACCAGGTGATGTTGGCCATCTTCCGATTTGGGGGAAGAAGAAGTGGTACCTGTCAGCAGTTCACCTTCAAGGAGTCCGCAATGTGGCAGCGGACGCTCTATCCAGGTTCAAACCGATAGAGTCGGAATGGTCCCTAGACGCAGGATCATTCTCTTTCATTCTGAGTCAAGTCCCAGAATTGCATATAGACCTCTTTGCGACGAAAGACAACAAGAAGTTGCCCCTGTATGTGTCCCCGTACAAGGACCCCTTGGCGGAAGCAGTGGACGCGATGTCCCTCGACTGGAACAGATGGTCCAGGATTTACCTGTTCCCTCCTTACAACCTTCTGTTGAGGGTCCTCAACAAACTGAGATCATTTAAGGGAGTAGCGGCAGTAGTGGCCCACAAGTGGCCGAACAGTGTGTGGTTCCCTCTGGCATTGGAACTACGGTTGGAGTTTCTACCGCTACCAGATCCAGTTCTGACCCAGCGAGTCCAGAAGTCAATTGTCTGCGCTTCATTACAGAAAACCCGGACCCAGCAGCTCATGATTTTCTCTCCTTAACAGGTGAGAAAGTGTTACGGGATTTCAAAAGCCAGCATAGACTTCCTAGAGGATTATAAGTGCATATCTATTAGAAGGCAATATGAGATATCTTGGAGAGAATGGGTAGCCTTTGTCAGGCGAAAAATCCGCAGGAGATCACGACGGACTTCTGCTTATCTTTCTTCATCCATCTCCATGGTTATGGATCGGCGGCTAACACGATTTTAACGTGTAGGTCTGCTTTGACAAGACCCATTCTATATGCCTTCCAGTTCGACCTCTCTAACGAGATCTTTTATAAAGTTCCGAAAGCCTGCGCTAGGCTCAGACCTTCAGCACCTCCAAAGCCCAATTCATGGTCTTTAGAAAAGTTCTTCATTTTTGCTTCGCTGTTGAACAATGAGGAGTGTGCGTTAAAGGATTTGACCCATAAGTTATCCTCCTTTTTGCACTCGCGTCCGGGGCCAGGGTTAGTGAGATCCTACCCCTCTCGAGAGAGGAAGGTCGTGTTCAGTTCCTGGATGGGGAGAACTGAACCTGTTTCCGGATCCTACATTTCTCACCAAGAACGAGTTACCCACCATCAGGTGGGGTCCCTGAAGAATCTGCCCTCTGAAAGAAGATGCATCTCTATGTCCAGTAGAATGCCTAAAGGTCTATCTTCGTAGAACTTCAGACTTCAAGGGTGGTCAACTAGTCAGGGGAGAAACGTCAGGCTCAAATTTATCACTGAAACAACTCAGGGCGAAAATCACATATCTTATTCGCAGAGCGGATCCTGATTGTTCACCCACAGGTCACGATCCGAGGAAAGTTGCTTCATCCTTAAACTTCTTTAGTTGAAGGGATTTTGAACATCTTCGTTCATACACTGGCTGGAAATCTTCCAGAGTATTCTTTCGTCACTATGCGAAGCAAGTGCAGCAACTAAGAGGTTCTGTGGTAGCAGTGGGTTGCGTCGTTAACCCTGCTGTTTAACTCTGCGAGGAACAGTAGTTTTAATTGGGACAATTAATTCCAGGGTGAGTATGTAGTCACATGCTGTACTACAAACTATGTGAGGGCACTGAGTGACCCACGTTGACTGTTCCACTTTCAAAGGTGAACCTAGCATAAGTGCAAACATGCGTGCCGAGCGTTTCTAACGCTAATGTGACTGATTAGTAATACAGACTTTTGACTTTGATACCTTGGTATCTTTAAAGTGGCTCCAATGTTTTTCTTTCAGATAAACAAGTTTCTGTTTACTATCATACTTATGCTTAAAGTTTTGGTTATCCTCCTTATATATATATATATATATATATATATATATATATATATATATATATATATATATATATATATATATATATATATATATATATATGATTGTGGTTAACCTGTCTATTTATTGTCTGTCAATAAACTGGTTCTTGAGAACCTTGCGTCTCCTTCACCTGTGAGCATTTATTCTATGTATATTTATCCGGGGATAATTCTAATAGAATGTTCCTTTATGCAAGCTAATATTGCATTGGTTTATGCTTTCCCTTAGCTGGAGGACTCCATCCCATAAAGGGATGGTGGCGGATTTACGAGTTTCCTCCTAGGCGGATATAAACCTTTGTCCAATAAGTGTATTGAGCGGAGGACTGGTCGATATTTCATATTGACAGTGATTCTTTTCAAACTTCGCTTTACCTAGTATAGGGTGAGACCACTATACTCGCTTGCCTGGGGTTCATACATAGATATATGTACTCTTCCAGACTTTCCCAGAGTCTAGTAGGACTCTTCCCTGTTGGGGGCAGGAAGCTCTATCATGGTTTATGATTAGTTGAAAAGATGTATGACGGTAACATCTTAGGTCTCTAGGTCTAGTCGACTGGGGGAAATACTTCTGAGGAGTACGGCACATTTTGAGAATCCACAGATACAGTAATGCTCTGGTATACTTCCATCAGGACGACATGGCTTGAGCCCAAAAAACGGATTTTGAGCGAAGCGAAAAATCTATTTTTGGGTAAGATGGCCATGTCGTCCTGATGGACCCGCCCTTCCCTTTCTATGAAAGGGCCGTAGGACCCCTCCCTACATACAGTATCTGTAGCACCTCGTGTTTCGCTACAAGGAATGCAGATGGCGCCAGAATCGGCGCAGGGCACGCTTACGAAACGGGAGAAAAGAGGGCCTTACGAACTGCTCTCCCCTTTTCTTTCTCGTTTTCGTTTTCTTGCCATTTGACCCCTACGAAGTGTTAACTTTGTTCGGGGTACAGATTGCCATGTGGCGTGTCAAGAATACGTCCTCTGATTTTATGCGATATCCCTGGCTCTTTTATTAGGGATATTTGCTCCAGGAGTTAGAATTCTGGGTACCTTAAGGTAAATTCTCTGGGAATATCGCCGTAGTTGTAATATACCCTAGGAAGCTACCTTAGAGGAACTTCCATCAGGACGACATGGCCATCTTACCCAAAAATAGATTTTTCGCTTCGCTCAAAATCCGTTAATTACCAATTTAAATTCCTGCAGTAACAGAGCCCAACGCAAAATCCTCTAGTTGGCCTCTTTCATCCGCTCTACAAACAACAGAGGATTATGATCAGTCCAAATTTCTACAGGAAAAGAAAAGTTAGTAACATAAGGCTAAAAATGTAATAGGGTACGGACCAGAGCTAAAGCCTCCTTTTCAATGTTTGAATACCGTCTTTCAGCCGACAATAATTTTCGGCTAAAATAAAACATGGGGTGTACCTCTCCTTCATTATTCCTTTGAAAAAGGACACCATCCAATCCTACATCACTGGCATCTACCGCTATTACATAAGGTTTCTGGAAATTAGGGGAAGTCAAATTAGGTTTAGACATTAGAATGGATATAAGCTTATTAAAAGCTTCCTCACACTGATAAGACCAATGATATTTCTTTCCCTTCGCTAAGAGCATAGTAAGAGGCTGAGCAAAGTCTGAGAAATTCCGCACAAAGCGGCGATAATACCCTGTCATTCCCAGAACTCTTCTCACCTCTCGAACATTACATGGCCTTTTCAAATTAATAATAGCCTCAAGGTTAGCTTGCTTTAGGGCTACTTGACCTAACCCAACCTTGTGACCCAAATAACAAACCTTTGCCTTTCCAAATTCACACTTGGCTAAATTAATAACCAACCCAGCCGACCTAAAGGCCTCGAACACCTTACGCAACCGCACCATATGCGTACTCTAGTCGTTACTGTATACTACTAAATCGTTAATATAAATTTCGGTTCCCTTCAAACCACAAATGACCCTGTTCATAAGGCGCTGAAAAGAACATGCGGCATTCTTCATCCCAAAGGGCATAACCTTACATTCATACAGCCCAAAAGGAGTTACAAATGCTGAAATTTTGTGGGCTCGATCAGATAATGGAACCTGCCAATAACCCTTCAATAAATCTAGTTTGGTAATAAATTTGGCAGAACCTATCTGGTCGAGACAGTCATCAATACGCAGCAAAGGAAAGGAGTCATTTTTGGTGTGGGCATTAACCTTTTGATAGTCAACACACATGCGGAACTTCCCGTCAGCTTTTCCCACAAGAACAACAGGGGAACTCCAAGGACTAACAGAGGGCTGAATGAGGTCGTGTTCTAAAATATATCTAATTTACTTCTCTACTAAATCCCTCTTTACAGGATTTAACCAGTAAGGACTTTGTTTAACAGGAGAAGCAATACCTACATCTACATCATGACAAAGAAAACTAGTTCTACCAGAAGAGTCGCGGAATAAATCTGAAAAAGAATATATTAAATTGGACATATCCTTTCTTTTATAAGGATCTACATGTTTCAAACCTACCTCTACCATTCCTAAATTCTGTACATTACTAAACAGTGCATTGGAGGAAACCTGATTCAATAAATCCTCCAAATCCTGAGAAGGCATTTCTACAGCTACAGCTACTGGCTCGGATACATCTTTTGAGGGGACATGGGTCTTACCATGATAGACTTTCAACCTGTTTATGTGGAAAATCCTACACTTTCTGCTTGAACCGGGAGCTTCAATCTCATAGTTCACCTCAGACAACTTCCTCAAAACTTTCCACGGACCCTTATAGCTAGGTTCAAGAAAATTGTCGGGTTCCATACTCAAAACCAACACCATTTCCCCCGGTTCAAACAAATGGGCTTTAGAATTTCTGTCATAATTAGTTTTCATTTTACTTTGCGCAGAACCTAAATTATCACGCGCAAACTTCCGGGCGCTAACCATACATTTTCTCAAATCATCCACAAATTCTCCTACTTTTATATCCCCCTTCGATTGGCCCCAAATGCTTCACAAAAAATGTCCAAAGGGGCACGGACTTTGTGCCCAAAAATTAGTTCAAAGGGAGCTACACCAGTGTAGGCATTGGGATGATTCCTAATTGCAAAAAGTGTCATGTTCATAACAATTTTTCTTTAAAATAAATTTAAAAGTTTGGTGAAACCTCTCCACCACACCCTGACTCTCCGGATGGTACGGAACGCTTGTAATATGTCGAATGGCCAGTTCAGCATATTTACCTCTAAACATTTTACTCGTGAAATTCGTACCACAATCGGTTTGAATAATTCAATTCAATTAATTTCTCAAAAACTACTTTAGAGTTTATTCTTCTCAAAGAGAAAGCTTCGGGAAATCTAGAGGCTCTATCCATAATTGTCAGTATATAAACATACACAGATTTAGTTTTTGGTAAAGGACCAACCACATCTATTACAAATTCCGAGAACGGCTCTCCGATAGCAGGAATAGGATTTAGAGAGCCTTCGGAATAATTTGATTAGGTCTTCCCATTACCTGACAAACCTCATACTTTTTCACAAAACGTTTTACTGATAATTTCATCCCAGGCCACCAACAATACTGGGCCAATTTATGGAAAGTTTCCCATACCCCAAAATGACCTGAAAGTAAATTATCGTGAGCGAGACTTAATACTGATTCACGGAACTGAGGAGGGACCACCATTTGTTCGATCCGAGAAGTCTTTCTCGGATCATCACCTGCTGGTCTACTAAATCGGTACAATATATTACGAATTAAACCAAACCGAGGCTTAGTCAGATCACTAATATCCACTAACTCAAAACTAAATTCAGCTTTCTAGACCTTAATGAAAGCTGAACGGTCCCAATCAGGTTTCAAAGCATTAATAATAACAGGATTACTTGTACTATCTACAGACCAGGGTCTTTCTACATCTACTTCTAAAATACTAAGTAACAATTCATCATCCTTATCTATTTCAGCAGCTCTGGCCGCAGCACGGGTCATTACAGAAACAGGATAAGCCTCAACGTACAAAATGGGAAATAATTCACGACCTTCATCATTGAGCATATCATTTCCCAAAATGCCGTCAATACCAGGGATGGGGAGATTATCGACAACGGCCAACTCTGTAACTCTATCATATCAGGGAAAAGACAACCTAACATCCACCAATGGAGCAGATACAACCGTGTTCGGGAACCCTCCCAGAACAACATAATTACTTGAAAACTCTCTTTCAACGATTTACCTAAAACCAGAGACCGAGCGGAGCCAGTGTCTCTCAAAAACTTTACATTGATGGTGCCCGATTTAAGGATTATTTTACCTGGCCAGACATATTTATCAAAATTCAGTCAGGAATTCTTATTACTAGCGTAGGGATTATCATTACTGTCTACACTACTGCTAACTATGGAGGGTTTTTCACCCTTATCATTTAAGTCAGACCTGTTTGAAATTAATGAAATAGGATTCTGTCCATTTCTCTCTAAATACCTCCTACGGGCATGGCATTGGTTCTGGAAGTGACCTGGTCTGTTGCACCAGAAACAGGTTCTTTATCGTCCAGAACCTTGGTTATTATTCCTATTATTGTTATAGTTACTGGAAATATGCAAACCCCTGTTAGCAAAACTACGTGGAGGAGGAGGCCCTCCAGAGATTCCAACATTATTATTACCTGAAAAAGAACTGGTATTACCTTTAGAAACAGATGATGAGGGTTCTACTCTATCAAAATTATTACTTACACGAGTAGAGGGATCATTCCTACTCGGA
>NC_090737.1:51917741-51925241 GCF_036898095.1 Palaemon carinicauda
TCTGAAGAAGAAAGAGAGAAAATGAAAATTTTTAATACAATTCTCGTTATTTATGACAATTCTCCCATTTACTGGAGATTACTTTTAAAAGCATACCAGTTTTCTCACTAGGAAAAGAGTCTAAGGTCGATAATGACTCCCATGTCCTTTGAGAAAAAAGCTTTTTATCATCGTTACGAGTCTTTGAATTGGTTTATTCAAATATAGTCGGGGGAAAACCCGGCAATAAAATCGTTATTCACTACAGAAAAGTGGCAAATTCTATCCTCTTATTCCAAATATCCTTTCATGTTGAATCGTAGGTCGCCAGATATTTTAGACTTCTCATATATTTCAAGATAATTTTAGACGGTCACCTTTGATAATAGTAAACTCATAGAATGATAATTAAGAATTGGAGATTGCCTAATGACCAAAGAGTTCCTTATAGGATAGTCTCTAGATAACCAAGTGTTTTGTTATATACTATCTGCGCTGATCCCTCCCCTTAAAGTAAGTATTCAAAACTGCAGCATCAATTCTTTTGGCAAATTTGAATTTACAGAAAGGCCGATGAAATAACAATTTTACGGATAATCCCTTTGTTTTCATGCCTAGTGAATATGTTTGTTGGACAATTGCATTCATACATGAAAAATTATAATAAAAATGTACAAACAGGGTTCAGTACTGAGAGAGAGAGAGAGAGAGAGAGAGAGAGAGAGAGAGAGAGAGAGAGAGAGAGAGAGAGAGAGAGAGAGAGATAACAAAGTAAAGTAGAGCGGTAAAGTAACATCGACTTTGAAGGTCATTTCAGGGAAGAGAAATTTAGAAATGCTCATGACGTTCACTAGTACTTCAGAAGTTTTAGTGTTTAATAGAGAGTAGTAGTATCTGGGTATAAATCCAAACTCTCTTGCGCAAAGTTGGTTGATTTCCTAAGGTACAGTCGGCGTCAAAACTGATGCAACAAATTTCAGAGGATTTTGTTCAAAATTCACTAATTACAACTATAACGGGTATCTGAAAAAAAAGAAAAAAAAAGCTCTATCAAACAAAATAAAGTTAACATATGATGAGGAAATATCAAATTTATGATGTTTATAAGAATCATAAGAAAAAAATATGGCAATGTGTAGCATTACAAAGTGTGGTATTTAATTCAAGCTATATAGACAAAATGATACTAAATTTGCGTTCAACATAGGACTAACAACATTACCTATGCATACTTTGAGCATATAGATATTTAACATCATAGTGTATTATTGATTATATTATTTATTGATTATATTAGCGAAGATACATAAAACCGTGCCACTAACAATAGATTATAAAGGGGCATTATCTGTAACTTTAAGCATAATCAACCAAAATGCACCTAAATTCAACAGAGAAGTTGGGTGTGGCCGTAGTTCTGAATGTTGCTTCTAGCCCCCCTGACACTTGCACACATTTGTGGCACGCATTGTCAAGCCTTGTGTCGTGAACTGGAATGAACGATGCGGGAACTTGCGTGAACGTGACGTGAACGGTGCGTGGCATGCGTGCCATGCGTGCCGAGGATTTTGAAATGTTCAAAATTTGTGGCACGCATTGTCACGACAAAATTAGCGTGAACTTGTTGTGAACGATGCGAGAACTGGAGTGAACTGGAGTGAACAGTGCGGGACGATGCAGGAGGATGCGTGCCAGTGCGTGGTAATTAAATCAATGTATTTATCCCTACTGAGGGACGATGTGGGAGGATGCGTGCCAGTGCGTGGTAATTAAATTAATGGATTTATCCCCACTTCCTCATAATCATCAAAGAAAAAGTCTGTATAATGACAATATATTCTTTTACCTCTCCCCTTTCCTTATTTAATTGAGAGAGAGAGAGAGAGAGAGAGAGAGAGAGAGAGAGAGAGAGAGAGAGAGGGAGAGAGAGAGAGAGAGAATAATCTTCAATATATATATATATATATATATATATATATATATATATATATATATATATATATATATATATATATATCTTGGTATTATTATCAGCAAGGATTTGAAGTTCACCAAACACAGCATAAAAGATGAAAAGAAAGCACAAAACATAATAGGTTACATAAAGAGACAATTCAGATACAGAGATATAGACACTGTAGGCCTATACAGATACACCATTAAATAGATACATTTCAAATTCATCTATTCTGCTCTTTTAAATTATATTAAAAACTTTTCTTTATTCTCCTACACAATCTACAACTTTACCCTTTGAGTAAGTCTATCGGCAAAATTGTTATTCACACTTACACTAACATAGGCCTAGGTGCGAATCTAAGGATTTTGCACTTGATTTTTCACTAACTTTTACCCCCTGCACTCTTTTATCCCTCAGAGAGAGAGAGAGAGAGAGAGAGAGAGAGAGAGATTTATTGATTTTATAACACAAAAAGAGAACAAAAGTTCTTTAATCCCTACATGAGCAGGTATAATACTTGAGAGAGAGATATATTTTCTTAATTTTGTTTGTGGTTTATTGAATGTGTATAGACACACACAAACATATATATATATATATATATATATATATATATATATATATATATATATATATATATATATATATAAACAAACAGGAAAAGTTACAAAACTGAAAAAAAGTTCACAACTGACATTTAAATAAGGGTGACTAAAGAAATTTACCCTGGCGTGAGACTTCAATGCTCACAGTGCACCTAACCAACCTAATATTTTTAGAGATAATATCTTTTCTGGCTCAGTTTCAATGATATTAGTTCACAAACGATACAACAAAACTAATGAATGGAATAGTCATCTTTCAATTAAATTCTAAGATAATGTAAAGTGGGTTCCAAATATCTGATCAGCATATAACTGCCATAAAATATTATTTTTTCAGTAAATTATAAAGCTTAAAAATTATTCAAACCAGTTAATTACCTATAATAATAATCAAATAATAAAATATATACTAGATAGAAGTATAATTGTTACAAATATCTATAAAGATAACCCACACATTAATACAGGGGATATTAATCAAAGATTAGCACAAGAATACGCTTTTGATAAAAATCATATATGATGTGGCCAAGTCGTGAACTGGAGTGAACGATGCGTGAACGATGCGGAATGATACGGAAAGATGCGGAAAGATGAGTGAACGTGTCATGAACTTGTCGTGAACAAGTCCTGCCAATTCGTGCCATGTCCTGAACGTGGCGTGAACTTGTCGTGAACTATGCTTGAACGTGTCGTGAACTTGTCGTGAACAGTGCGGGAACCTCCCAGTGCGTGCCAGAAATGCGTGCAAGTGTCAGGGGGGCTTAAGACACAAACGTTTGAACTCTTCTTTAACTTGTCTGGTTTCGACCAAGGGCACAATCATAACATTACCTACCCAACATATGAATCACCAGCTGTGTCATTCTAGTGGGTGAGGAGTTTGCCATATTACCCCCAATGCCAGCTTGACCCAGGCCCTGAAGCATCAGCCTTAAGCGGCCCACACACTCTTAAATTTTTGGTCAAATTTTTTTATGTCAAATTATTTGACGGTTTGACGTTCGCCCTACACGCTCAAACTTCTCATCCAATTTTCATTTTACTCCCGAGTGTCATCATGGATACATATACAGCGTTGGGTCTTGGCTTAGCGTTGAAGAGCACACAGAAACGAAAGAGACGAAAGTGGGCCCAGCAATGGTATTTGTGTCGTGGACGATTTGGTCATGCTCTTTTATTAAATGAACTGAGAATTAAGTGAACCTGATGTTTTCAAGAACTTTCTTCGCATTTCATCTGCTCCTGCTCCAGATCTGCTTGAGTCTTTTTTTTTTTTAATTCTTTTCGGAAGCTCGTCCGCAGTGAGTTTATTTTCTTCGTCAGCTCCTTCTTTGTCTCTTCCGGATAATAATCACGGAATTTGTGTAGAAAAGTCGCATATGCCATATCTTTTTTATTTCAGTCACTATAACAGTCACTTCTAATGTTCCAAAGTTGTCGTAAACTTCTATAAACATCAATAAGCTCAAGAAGAAATTTATTTTCATGTTTTGTTGGAGCCATGATGACGATGAGCCGCACACGTCCTCCTCAGAATTTGTCTAATCACTAACTAATTTGCACAAATTATTGCTAGGTACCACACACGCACAAATTATTTGACGTTGTCTCAAAAAATATCTACTGAAATTAGATCAGTAAAAAGTTTGACATCAAACCTTTTAGGCCATCAAATTACGCCACACACGATCAAATTCATGTCAAATAATTTGACATAAAAAAATTGGACCAAAAATTTGAGCGTGTGGGGGCCGTTTTAGTTGCAAACGCTAGACGAACACAGTGATTTCTGCTTAGGAGCATTGGTTACGAATCCGCTTTAGAAACTCTCATGAGATTGCTAGTTAGTTTTTTTTTTTTTTTTTTTCCAAATATTGTCATTCTCTTTGTCTGATAGTAAGTATAAGCGATTAACTGTAGAGTTATTGGAGGTATTTCCTGAGAGAATGGTCATTGTTAATTCAATAAAGGTTTATCAAAAGAAATAAAAAGAATTTCTCCATAGAAACATCTGCGGCGGCTCTACGTATTTTAATGAGAGTTTATTATTAAATGGCAGCAGGAAGGACTGCATATAAGCATTAGCCTAATTTAATGTGTAAAATAACTTTCTACTTTTATAGCCATACATCAAAAGTTACTATGACTTCTTTTGATAAAATACAAAGAAGTTTTGAATGAGAATAATGAAATATAAATAAGACACACGTTAGTCATAAAAAAAAATCAATCAAATTTGTATGCATTAAATCGATTATCTACATGTTTAGGCCTATTTCAATAAACAAACAAAATATATTTTTCAGCTTGTTATTAAAAAGTTGTTTGGATATTTACATGGTTATAAAGTTGTAAATGGTTAACAAAACTTTATCAGTGCAGAGATATGGATATTGAGTAGCCATTTTCTTGGAATTACTTAAAGAATACTTTGAGTTTTGTTTGGGTTCAGCTTCAAACCCCATAATTTGCACCAAACATTATTCTAAGCTAATTCTCTATTATGGGATTCAGTAAACGAAGTTCCACATTCAGGAGATTGAAAGGATGCAAAGAGAGTAGCTTAATCTTCATATGCAACGAGCTTGTTTTCTATGCCAAACCCCATATCATGTGTATATAGTATGAAAAGTAATGGGCCAAGAACATGACCCTGACCAAGATATCACATTTCTTTATTCACAAACTGCTCTTTGAAATAAATTACATAGAAATTCTATAGCGATGATAAGAAAAGACTCAAATCCTACCAACGGTTGAGAGTATGAAAACAGGTGCTTCATCATTAATATGGTCAAAAGGAGCTCGAAAATCAAAACCAATGATAAAAACTTCCTTATCTTAACATAGGGATTTCTCTATAGCATTTGAAATTTTAAAAAGAGCATCTCATGCTCCAGGGCCTTTACAGAACCCAACTAGACAGCAGACGAAAGACTTTTAAAATCTTTAGTTGATACTGGAGTTATGGGAATATACTGGAGTTATGGAAATTGGCTGGTAATCAGCAGGGTTAGAGATACCACAAACATATTTATGTAATGGAGTATCATTGTCAATTCCAAAAGTACCAAAAAAAAAACCTTCTAGTAAACTTTTGAAAAGTAACACACAACTTAGGAACTAAAAAATAAGCAGTCTTTATAAAAGATAAGAAATACTATTTGGGTCCACACCTCCCTAAACATCGAGGTCCATCAAGAGTGTTTAATTGCACATGACTGAAAAGGTAAACTAGTAAGTTAAGCCTTAGGAGAAGAGCAATAAGGAAGATTGAGTTTCTCACTACTCTCCTTTCTGTCAAACACATCACACAAAAGGGTTGCCCTTTCCTTTTGACAGTGAGTGATAGAGCCATCTTGTTCAAGTAAAGGAGTAACTGTTGAAGTTGCACCAAAGAACGCAGATTTAAAGGTACCTCACCCCTTATGGGCTGTACCAATAAGCCCATTTTATTTCTTTCCATCTGAAGCATAAATTCCCTAAGCAACAGCTCTTTGCTAACTATAGTTATTCCAAGTTTGTTACCATTCCAAAGATGATAGGCCTTCATTTTCCAACTAAGCACGTCTACAATCATCATTGAACAAAGATTTGTCTTTCACTTACTATTTTAACACACAAAAAAGGATACGCCTATCAATTATGTTGACCAGAACAATAGGCTCAACACTTTTATACAATTGAGACCAATTCAAAAGAATATCAGTTAAATTCCATACCAATATGCTTGCAATTTTATATATATATATATATATATATATATATATATATATATATATATATATATATATATATATATATATATATATATATATATATCATTTTACATAATTATGACACGTCAAGGACATGCTGCTCAGTCTTAGTTACTACAGCATAATCAGGCATCTCGACTGGAGAACAAACCTTACTTATAACACTAGACGAGTCAGTGTACACTAGGTCAAAGCAGTTAGTTACTAGACATGTGAGTAGCTTTACTTATGACTTGCTCAGAGCCAGATTCAGAGCAAAGTCCAAAGCTCTTAAGCCATAATGATGTGACACAGAAATAAAATTTAACCATTCACTGTATTGAGCATTGAAGTGACCAACAAGCACAAAAAAGGTGTTGCTATCATTTTCTTTCATCTTAACCACATTAGTTATGCAAGAACAAAATCAAAGATAAATTGAACACAAATCAAAATTTGTATGCGTTCCACCAACTTTTATGACCTGAGTACCATGACATCTACATTTACTGGAAGAATTTGAGATGAAATGTACTCAGTCCTAACATACACCTGTTTGTTTGTGCTGATTGCCCGGCCTACAACCAAGCAGTGGCTCTTGACACAATGCTGTAGCCCCAAAATTTTCTTTATATATCTAGACACTTTCAGAACTGAACTAGGAACCTTTTACTGACAGCACAACCAAGCCCATGAGTTGGAAAGGTAGGCTCAGCTTCTCATGGGCGTGGCTGCCTTGCTACTCAGCACCAAGAGCGTGGCTACCATGCCAAAAGGAACAGGATCCAACTAGAGCAAAAAAAAAAGAGATTTTAGGCGTAGAAAAATTTTTTATAGTAGGAAGTCTCAGTGAAGTAGAAGGGACAGGGAGAGGAGGGAAGAGATTTTAGATAGAGCAGAAGCAGTTCAAAGCCAAAAAGCTTATCCATGCTCTAGGGGAAGGGAAACTCTAGGTCTAGGGGAAAAGAGGGACAGCAAATCAAGGGGGCTGGGGGAAATCTCTAATATTGATAGGACTTTGTTAACTAGGCCGATGACTAAGGGAAAGATTTTATGTAAGGATAAAGAATCTACTTGATAATCAAGGGTGGGAATGAATGGGAAAGGAGGAGGATTCTGGGTAGGATTGTGCAGAGCGAAGGGAGTTAGGAAAGGTGATTATTCAGGAACTGGAACCTTGAACTGCTGGCGGTGAGTCTTTTGACGAGGAGCCAAC
>NC_090737.1:51930241-51937741 GCF_036898095.1 Palaemon carinicauda
ATAGTTTATATATGAAAGATCTGTTTTGATATTGATACTGTTCTTAAAATGTTTTATTTTAACTGTTCATTACTTTTCCTATAGTTTATCTATTTCCTCATTTCTTTTCCTCAATGAGCTATTTTTCCCTGTTGGAGCCCTTGAGCTTATAGCATCCTTCTCTTCCAGCAAGGGCTGGATGATAATAATAATAATAATAATAATAATAATAATAATAATAATAATAATAATAATAACAATAATAATAATAATAATAATAATAATAATAATAATAATAATAATGTTCTTTCACTACTAATAATATTATGTACTTTTACAAATATAGTAATAATTTAAATTAATGGGGAAAAAGCTACATATTTTTTATTCCAATATGTTTGAATGAGTCAACACTACTGAAATAAAATAGGATATAATCTAATCTAGAAAAAACCTTTTATAGTAAAACAATCTAAATACATTTTACGGATTCTGCTAAACACCTGAATTTCTTTAGCCTCTCTCTTGGACTATTCCTCATCGTGGTATTGCCGGGTATCTGGATGACATCCATCTGTTTCTAGACCATAAGACGAATAACACAAGATTATGTATTATGATTGGGCTAGTGTAAACACAGGAATAACAAAATCTACGATCACTGTTCCTAGATATCCTTCAGGTACGTTAAATGTTGGACCCAAAATATGTTCTTCTATAGTAAACGAATGTAAGTTGGAAAATATCACTCTCTTCAAAAGCTCCCCTTATTCTCTCTCTCTCTCTCTCTCTCTCTCTCTCTCTCTCTCTCTCTCTCTCTCTCTCTCTCTCTCTCTCTCTCTCTAGAAAAAAAATGTAACGGATTTAATCCACAAAATACGAGGAAGAACAATTTTCTGTTAAAAGGGTTGCATGAGAAGGCTCTTAGAGGTAGTAAAACAGAGACGCGAGAGTAAAGCAACTAAATTTATTTCAACGTATATCGAGTTGATATACAAGAGGTTCCGAGCAAGAATGTCACAAAAACATAACAGACTTATGCATGTAAAGACAAGCTTAAACAAGTTTTGCTATCAGTGAGGAGAAGATCGAGATATGCAAAACCAAAAAAAAATAAAAAAATAAATAAATACTGTTACAGTTTATGAGCATATGTGAAACACATGATGTACAGTGCTCCACTCCTATAAAAGACAAATATGTGAAATAGGGCAGCCTGCTCTTGAGAGGTGCACTATAAGTGGGTCATCTTGCTGGAGATATGCAAATTTAAGGCAATCAATAGAGACCCAGTATTCTTTCCCTTCAATGTTAATTAAGAAAGTATTTGGCGTACGACGGATCATCAGGAAAGAGCCCATTTAAGGGTGCGTAAAGTGACTTGCTAGTGTCATTGCGCAGGAAAACGTGCATTGCAGAGTGCATATTTGTCGGTATGTGTTGCTTAGCTGTGGGCTTGTAAGTCTGGTGGTATGGAGTAAATTTTCCCACATCATAACATGGGCGCTGGAGATTGTTGGAGTAGGTTGCAGAGGGAAAAAAATTCAGCAAAAACTACAAACAGGTCACCATACACTATTCCAGCTACTGAGATATCCAGGGCGTTTATTGGAGTGGTCATTAGTTCAAAGAGGACCCAGGGAAGCCTTTGAGCATGCAATGGAAACATTAAACCATTCCATTGTCTGCAGAAGCGTCAATAAGTGGTACTAGAGGTCATTAGTCGAGATGGGAGCAAATGGTGGGTGGTAGGCAGATTTGCCCCCCACCGGCACTTCATGGGGTGGCAATCTGTGTCCTACTGCATTCACCTCAGCCTGTGTCGACAATGAATAGTTATCCTCTTCATTAGGAGTAGAGGCGCTGTCCATAAGGGCATTGACTTTGGTCATCGGATCCTTCTTGGGCAAAATATCAACATTAGATATGGCCTCATTTACAGGTGCGGGTAAGAGTTGCACCCAAAGGGCATGAAGTAGGTTCGCCTCACGATGAGAGCTGTCTGCAGCAGGTTGCATAATGGTCATCTCTCTGAGGTTGATCGATGCCTTTTGGTCCCCCAATGGTTGTCGATAAAAGCTCAAAAAGTTTCGCTATGCTGACGGCTGGCGATGGCGGATACTACTCCTGGAGGAATTTTTCTAGGGTGTTGTACACTATTTGGGTGTCACCTTGCTCGCAAAGCCAATCTGAAATTTCCGGGAAAGTGTCCTTGGCGATCGCAGCAAGAACATAATCTGCTTTGGTGCTGGACTGAATCACACTCTTATTGCAAAATTGAACTTCAGCATGCTAGAACCAGGTGAACGCTCTTTTGCTGGTAAAGGGAAGGTTTGTTGGACGTGATCTTCAAACAGTGGTGCAAAGCAGTGATGGGGTAAGCCGGATTAGTTCATCAAAGATTTTAGTTGGCTCCCCAAGGCGCTAAAAGAGTTGGAAGACCCAGGCCTACATGGCTGAGGACTATAAAATGCAAATTAGATGCTGAATGAAGAAGTAATGATTTAAAAGCTCAAGATAGAGACGACTGGTGAAATCTAACCGAGGCACTTTTCATATATATATATATATATATATATATATATATATATATATATATATAGGAAGAATAAGGATTTCTTTGCAGATTTCATTCCTTGATCAAACTTCCTTTTGCTGCTACTACACGGTAATTGTTCTGTGGCCACTTTCCTCTTTGTAAGGGTGGAAGAGACACTAACTATGGTAAGAAGCTCCTCTAGGAGAAGGACACTCCAAAATCAAATCTTTGTTCTCTAATATTGGGTAGTGCCATAGCCTCTGTACCATGGTCTTCCACTGTCTTGGGTTAGAGTTTTCTTGCTTGAGGGTGCACTCGGGCACGCTGCTCTGTCTTGTTTCTCTTCCTCTTTTTTTATTAAAGTTATTGTAGTTTATATAGGAGATGATTTTTGGGAGGTTGTGGCTCTTCTTGAAGTATTTTATTTTTCTTTGTTTTATTTCCTCACTGAGCTATTTCCCCTGCTTTTCCAAATAGGGTTGATGCTTAGCAAGTAATAATGATAATGAGTCTATTGCACTTACGTCTTTTCTCATGTTTTCTATCATCCTCATACAAGTCTGGTTTTCATTGCTTCATATTCCTGGTGTTTTCTGAATTACAATCTCTGCGCATTTGGTTTGTCTATGGATCTACTCCTGTTGGGTCACTCGTCCACCACAAGCACTCTTCTCAGCTTGATTTTGTCTTGTCCGTCTTGGCTTCCTCTTCACCAGTTTCATCTTTTGTAATAGACTCTGCCTCCCTTTTTAACGGCTCTTTATTTGACAATTTCCTTGTCTCTGCCAGTCAATTTTTTTTTTCCACAAAGCCTGCCGCCATTCATTGTTTCTGCTGAGGATTATTTTATGTAGCCCCTAAAAGTCTTTCGAAGTCTGTTCAATATCAAAGAACTCCTCCCTATATATGTTCTTTGGTTATGTGTTTAGAGTTACTTGCCTCACTCAACACCGCTTCTGCCATATCTAACAGTTCCTTGTTGGAAGACATGTAAAACTTGGCCCTTTATCCCGGGATTACTTGAATGTATCCCATGGTGGATCTGTTTGGTTTTGGGAGGTCCTTTACGGTTCTTAATCTCCTAGTTGAGAATATGATTTTGAATTTTGTGTGCACGCATACATTGGTAGATAACCTTTCATATGTTGAAGATACCTTAACATGGGGAAAGGGGTTTCATATTGCCCTGATCAGGAAAACTACTAGTCATGGCCCGCCATACTAGATTGATTTGCTGTGAGCAATCAGTCGCCATGACCATTCCACACTGGCCAGCATTGTAATGAAAATTGGCCAAACCCTAGACATAAATTAGGTCATATATGAATTGTCCTGCAGTGGACTAGGAACGGTTGCAGTTGTATTTGGTATATATTTTACAATGACCAGCTAGCTCATCCATTGCATTGCATTTCCGTGATTTTTGCCAAGGTTGCATTGCTTGTATCTTGAAATGATAGCTTTTCACTTTCTGATGATTGGATATTCAGGTTTTCATAGTAAAACAGTCACCAGTGAGGATTTTCTTTAGCTATGGCCTCAGCCTAGAGAGTGGACAAATTACAATCTTGTCACATCCAACCAGGTTTTCCTTCAATGTTGCGGTACTTTCATTATTGTGAAAATTGAAGGCCAAGAGATGTTTTAAAGTTTTGAGTCCTCGTATCTTTTTGTTAATTTTTCCAAGCAAACATTGGTAGCTAAAGGTTTCAAACCAGATTTCTTTTGCCCCATAAAAGCTTAAAATATTTATGGAGAAAACTGTTCCTTTACTGAGAAAGATTGGAATTCTATTTTGTGAAGTTAGATGTCCAAAACTAATGTCAAAGAATGGTACTTAATTTTTCCGTGGGAGTTTTATTGATGCTCATTCCCACTTTGTATAGTTTGTTTTCCAATGATAAAAGTCAATACGCATAATATTCGAAGGTTTACCACCTCACATAATCTTATCTAGAATTTATCTATGGAGAGAGTTCGATCAGTCGGAAATCAATCTCTGTCGTATGTTAATTTGAAGCCTATTTTCCAATAATATTTGATTGATGAACTATGATATTTTAAACTGACTAGGTTTTTTAATTGCATTCAAGATTGTGGGTATTATAAAGTACAGCAACGAACTGGATTCTTTGCTTCATTTGTGGTGGAGTGTTTCTGTGTTGTTTTTAATGACAAATCAATTTTTTCCATGTTTGGCGAGTTGTGATATAAAGGCTTATTAACCCTGGATAGGTACGGTGGGTCGTTTGCGACCCCGAGCGTCAAAAAAAAACAGGTTTTTCTCACGTGACTCATCCCTGTGACTGAATTTGTGGGTGATCGACCTGCAGGAGGTGTCTCCCCTACACGCTCTAGTAGTGTCCAGATGTGCATTGCTGTAGCTGTACTCCTTCCCCGATTTCTGAGACGCGTCGGGGTCGTTCGCGTCCGAGTTTACCCTTCTGAGGTAGTTTGCATAATTATCAAAGTTATTACGTATTATGAAATTGTCGTAAAATGGTGCAACTTGTATAGGTTATCAGTTGTGGAAAGTCTTGGTGGATTGTTTGGCTACCATGTGCATGTTTTTTTTTTTAGTTAAAATGTCGTTCATCACCACGAGGACCATTTTACCGCGAGTGCCCCTTTTTAATTTTTTTTCATTTTTTTGCCAAGTCATTTTTCCGTAAGATATTGCCAAATAGTGTCGTAAAACTTTTGCTTGTTTAGTGTTGGAAAGTGTGTCTAGATGATCTGGCTACCCATGCATGACTTTGTTTTTGTCAGATACGACGTAGTTATTGGTATATTGGGTATTTAACTGCGGTTACCAATTTCTGTTTTTTTTCAATATTTGTAAAAATTACTACGTAGTAAGGAATTGCCGTATATTATTCATTTTTTTTTCATGTTTATGTGTTAGAAAGTGTGCCTTAATGGTTGGGCTAACACGTGCATGTCTTTTTTTTTATCTGAGATGTCGTATATTAGAATGTCGGGCATTTTACCGCGAGTGTCCCTTTTTAATTTTTTTTAATTTTTTTGCCAAGTCATTTTTCCGTAAGATATTGCGAAATAGTGTCGTAAAACTTTTGCTTTTTTAATGTTGGAAAGTGTGTCTAGATGATCTGGCTACCCATGCGTGATTTTGTTTTTGTCAGATACGACGTAGTTATTGGTATATTGGGTATTTAACTGCGGTTGCCAATTTCTGTTTTTTTTTCAATATTTGTAAAAATTTACTACGTAGTAAGGAATTGCCGTATATTATTGATTTTTTTTTCATGTTTATGTGTTAGAAAGTGTGCCTTGATGGTTGGGCTAACACGTGCATGTCTTTTTTTTTTATCTGAGATGCCGTATATTAGAATGTTGGGCATTTTTCCGCGAGTGCCCCTTTTTATTTGTTTTGCATTTTTTTGCTTAGTCATGTTACCGTAAGGAATTGGCAAGTAGTGTCGCAAAACTTATATTTTTATAGTGTTGGAAAGTGTTTCTAGATGATCTGGCTACCCATGCCTATTTTTTTTTTAGCCAGATATGGCGTATATATAAGTATGTGTTCGATTTTCCTGTGATTGCCATTTTTTCGTTTTTTCCCATTTCTTTCAAAATTACTACGTACTAAGGAACTATCACAGAGTAATATTTCATTTATATGTTTATTTGTCGGAAAATATGCCTTGATGGTTTGCCTAGCACGTGGCTGAAATTTTTTTTTTCTGAAATGCCGTATATTAGAATGGCCATTTTTCCACGAGTGCCCCTTTTTATTTGTTTTGCATTTTTTTGCTTAGTCATGTTACTGTAAGGAATTGGCAAGTAGTGTCGCAAAACTTATATTTTTATAGTGTTGGAAAGTGTTTCTAGATGATCTGGCTACCCATGCCTATCTTTTTTTTAGCCAGATATGGCGTATATATAGGTATGTGTTCGATTTTCCGGTGATTGCCATTTTTTCGTTTTTTCCCAATTCTTTCAAAATTACTACGTACTAAGGAACTATCACAGAGTAATGATTCCTCTAGATGTTTATTTGTCGGAAAATTTTGTTTACTTTTTTTTTGATTGAATATCATCAAATTTTTTTAGCTAAAATATTGTTTTACATTTTTTTTTTTTCGATTTTATTTCCCTTCAAAAAAAATTTTTTGGGTCAGAATTTTAATTTTATAGTCGTAAAATAATCGACAATTATCCAGCAACCCACCATACAATTTTTATGCATATCCAATAATAATTAGATTAGTAAATAACACCTTGAAATTGACATACCCTTCCTACATTTCAAGTGGCAGATTAGGGAGTCTGAGTCAGTGTGGTTGGCGGCCATTTTGTGGACATATCCGAAGCGTAAGCTGCCCTATCTATATATATTCTTGTTCCCTATAGAATTTGTGATATTTTGGTATATTTTTACCTGCATAAATATCATATTATATATTAAATATATGTATTTTTTTACGAAATTTCCAAGTACTCAAAAAATTACCTTTAGATATGGCCCCTGATATAAATGTAATTTACAAAATAATGAAGATTTTTTTACATATTTCTATTTTAGGATAACATATGTTTATTCCCTAAAAAAATTAGCCACTTCCTATTTCATTTGGGTACCCAAAAAAATTCATGAAATTTGGACAATTTTTTTTGGCCAAAAAAAGTTACCCTTTTTTTCTCATTTCAGATCTTCACCTCCATGGGTCTGACTTCATCCAAAATACATCAAGATGTGTCCTAAACATTCAAGAATCAATTCCTAAAAGGATTTGTGTATATATGTATAAACTTTTTTTTTATGAATTTTTATGTCAGGTCTTTTTTTTTCTACTTAATTTTTTAAAATATTTATAATAAATAGTTTTTCTGCAGATGAGTAGTATTTATCTTTACAGTTGTTTTAAGCATTCATTGAAGTTTTTTTTGGCAAAAGAAAAAAGGAGGTTACTGCAAAAACTGATTTTTCAAGAATTTTTTTTGGCGTCGGGGTCGTTCGC
>NC_090737.1:51942741-51975241 GCF_036898095.1 Palaemon carinicauda
GCATTTGAAGCTTGTTTTCTCCAGGCTCCCAGCGCATCTTGCAGCAGTGCTCTTAGCACAGGGTCTGCCTCTATTGCGAACTAGAGAGAGATCAGGGTTCCTCCCTGTTCTCGTTTTGGGAATCTGACTGAGTACCGGAGTCTCTTGACAGACCTTGCAATCTCCTTTTACCTTCCCAAAGGAAAGGAGAGTTGGAGTGACAACAGGCTTCAATGGCTTTTCAGTCATTGAAACCTTTGAGCTGGAGAGAATTGAGACTTCTTGAAGTTTATCTTTCATCCACTATGTTCCAGGGACCGGATCATTTCTTCGGATGTTTATAGACCAGCCACCTTGGGTGCTGCCCACCCCAGCCTCTTGTCCAGGAACATTGTTGCCTGAACATTTCTTAGGCTTAAATATTGCAGGACTGTGTCTGCCAATTTTATGAAGGCAGCTAGGACTCTGTCTAGTCTGACGAGTATCTTTCCTAGGAAGTGCGTTACTTTGTGTAACTTGAGTCCTAGATAGGAGGGGAAAGGGTGAATGACTGGAAGTTGCCAATAGACGACTTTCAGGTCTGGTAAGACTATGGGCACCCTTTTTTGCAGTGGGGTCCTTATGTTCAGGAGGATAAACATCCTGAACTCGTTTTATTTGGACTTGTTGAGTGGCGATAAGTCCTGAATGACTCTGAATTTTTTTGAGTCCTTCTCGTAAACACCCAACGGCCTTCCCTGGAATTCGGTGGACTAAAGTTTCCTTACCACCTGTATGCTCTAGAGCTCTCAGGTAATCTCCTCCAGGAGGGTTTTGGATTATCGGAGGAGTTGAGGAAATGGTGGTAGAGATATATCCACCTCTCATCTTAGTCACATCTTGATTAGGCCATGGACCCAAGGATCGAAGGTCCAGCGATCCTAAAGGAATCTCCCTCTTACTAGAAGCATTTCTATGCTTCGACTGATCAGTAGGAATATCTTTTCAACCATCTGTCTGTGACATCTCGGTCACTACAACTGTGGATTGTTGTTGAACCGCTCGAAATGGATTCCCAGACCTCTCCATCTTCCTTTTAGGTTGGGGACCCACAACCTTAGAAGATTCTCTTTTTGAAAGGATGCCCCACTTTTGGAGAAGTTCTACTTTCTCCGTGAAGGCGTTCTTAATCACTTTCTTGACTACCTCGTCTGGAAAGAGGTCTTTACCCCCGATGTTGGAAGATATTAGCTTTCTTGTATCGTGTTTCGCTGTTGCGTTAGCTAACACAAACTCCCTACATGTTCTTCTAGCCTTTATAAAGGCATAAAGGTCTTTTACCAAAGTAGCTCTATGTATTTTGGCTAAGACCTTGAGCATGTCTGGGGTATCTTGATGAGCCGAACAGAACTCTATGTAGTTCTGTAGAGATAAGGAGGCTGCAAGTCTCTCCTTTGTTTCTTGTTCATCCTGTAAGAGAAACTCAGATATTTTTGGAAGATTTTCCTTAAATTGTCGAATGGCGACATCCGCCTCAAGTCTTCCTACTGGAAAGGTGAAATGGGCCTCCTTCCAGTTCTTCTCCTGTCTGGGAAATGCTAGTGACAGAGGCTCGCACTCCTTGAGTGTAGACACGGTTTACCTGTCTCTATTGCCTCAGTGACATATTTGAAAGCCTTCTCTGTAAAGGGGAATGAAATTGGAACAGGAGCAAGAAAGGAAGAGTGCTTGTTACCTGGTGTGGATACCTTCGACACCGAGTAACCCGCCTTTTCTATGCTGCTTGATAGGATAGCCTGTGCTTTATCATTGTCGAGAATCATAACCTCCTGTGATTTCGTTCCTTTTCCTGATGCTGGTTCATCCTTCAGTCTAATGAAACAGTTCGGGAAAGCGTCAAAGCTTAGCCAGAACTGGATTTTGTCCAAAGGAACAGCACCCATCTTCTCCTAGATGTAGAGTTTGCCGTTTAAAATCGGCCTTAGCTCCGCAAACCTCCAGGGATTGGTTGTGGAGCATGTCGGAAGGTCTTGATCTACGAGTTGTTTGTATGACCCTTTAGGAGCGACAAGTAGAGCTTTACCAAGCTCTACCTTGCATTTCGCTTCCTGCTTTGTGTTCTGTTTGCACAAATTTTCTACTAAATTCTTGACTTAGGCCCATAACTGGTTCATTCCATCTAAAAGAGGGATAGAAGGCGGAGATATCGATGTCGTTGGCTCATGAGCCTGTTGGGATGGAGACATATCCAACCCGACATTCTCCCCTTCTTCCCATGGGCGCTTTTTGCCCTCCTTCCCGAAGGTTATCTGGCCATCGGGAAATGTACCTCGTGTCTGGGGTACCACTATTTCCTTACTCGCTGTTGGAAATAGTAACCTACGCATCTCGTCATTAGGCAGGTAAGGTCCCAGAGAGATTTTCTGAAATTCTCTCACCCAGTTGCATAGTTTCAAACGAGCTGCATCCCTATTCTCTATCGACTTGGGATTCTTGAAACCTTCGGACAATAGGGCCCGACATACTTTGCAGGCCTGCGGGTTCCAATACTGCAGGTGTTCGGAAATAATATTGCAGGGGGCATGAAACCTGCATGCATTATGTCCGTAAAAACACTTACTCTTAGTTTTGCAGAAGACTGCAAAACATGACATCTGGCATTCCTCCTGTAATGAAAGGAAAACAAAATGAGTATACGATTGATTATCTCACTGATAACCAATATATCAAAGGTCATATCTTAACAGAATAGCTTAGGATAGCAAGCTATAAAGGGATAGTAGGAGACACATACTTGTGTATCCATTGCAAGCAAATGCTGGTACCTCCCCTCAGTATTAAAAGATAGGAATTTCCTTTTCGAAGGAATTCCAACTGAAAAAGTGGGTTTTCTAACCCCTAAGGATAGGGAAGTATATACTTTATTGTCCCTTTCATACTAAATACTGTGGGGTACGGAAGACTGATTTCTCAATCAGCTTAACGAAGAAACACTATTCCTTCAATGTAAGAGCGGCTGCAGCAAAAGCTCACATGAGGATGCCCAAGATATGCTAGAAATAGTTACTGTATAATCATACTGTAGTTTTCTATTTGCAGTATGCACTATATTGCAATATACTGGCTACTGTATAATTATATATAGTATGATCCAGCCAATGTGTCGCCTTTCTGGTAAGCAACTGACTGTACGGTCCAGCTGGCATGATGCCAACTGGACTGGGGAAAGGAAAGACATATATTTGTATATATCCTACCCAACTTATTTATTGTGACCCCTCCTTACAAAATTAAAACATAGAGTTTCCTAATCATGGAGACTCGAGGATAAGGGCTCTGCCCTTTAAGGGTTAGGAGTGTAATCTCCAGTCCTTAAAATTTTAATATTGCAGGGTAATCTGAAGACTGATTTCTAATCAGAATATTGAAGAATTAAATTCTTTCAATATGAGATTGGGTTCCACAAATATTTGGGCAGGATTTTCAAATATATTGGAAAACACTACTAGCATAAAATATACAGAAGCTTTCTATTTGCAGTATATCCCATACTGCAAAAATACTAACTACCTGTATAAACATATACTCTAGTTCAGCCAGCATGTCATCGGCATAGCTAGCTAATGCTAGCACATCTACCCTGCTAGCTAGAAGAAAGAGAGATAGCATGGAGAACAGGCTACCTAATACTGTATATATATATATATATATATATATATATATATATATATATATATATATATATATATATATATATATATATATATATATATATATATATATATATATATATGTGTATATATATACAGTAAAAGGGATGTAAAAGTCTACTATTACTACCTTCTCCAGAAAGAAGGTTCAAATGGAAGGGGAGAATATAAAATTCAAGCTTCCATCCAGCTACAGTACTGTCGCCGGCAAGGATCTGTCTAAACCTTGCTGGCCGGCACCGCTGGCCAGTACTGCCGGCCGGGAGTATCAGTACAGACGGCGTGCTGCCGGTTGAGCAGACACCATTCTGTGCCGGCCTGGTAGGCAGCACCCCGGCAGTAGCCACTGTTGCTAGCAGTTCAAGAAAGAAATGAAGAACCTTTGTAAACAGAAGGGACTTCCCACTTACAGCCAACATGGCCAGCAGCTGCCCTGGTTGCCTGCCAGCAGTCACCATGACTGCCGGCCGGCAGCAGCCATGACTGCCGGCCGGCAGTAGTCTTTACTGCCGGCCGGCAACTAATATGGCCGGAAGCTCACAGCTGTCATTACTGCCGGCTGACAGATGTTAAGACTGCCGGCCGGCAGCTATCAACTGTAAGAGGGGGAGTCTGGTCGATCCCGGCCACCCACCGGCACAGTAAGGTTGCCGGGATTCGCCAACATAAAGGGATAGAAGGGAAGGGAAAAGAGGGTCCTGTGAAAGGTACAGCAGGAGCCAGCCGTAGCCTGTCCTGCCCCACCTAACAAACTCCGTTCCTGTATTAGAACTATCTCAGGTGGCTAAGGAATTCTATTCCTTAGCCTAGGGTTAGATTAATACGATTAAGAGGTTGGTAGCACCCTCGCCACCACGTCTAATGGTAAGGAAACGGGGTTGTAGTGCCAGTGTCCCCTAAGCATTAGAAGAATTCTATTCCTCAGCCTAGGGTCCACTAATACAGGACTAGTCTGCTAGGGCACAGGAAGAAGGGTCATATCGTACAGACCCTTCAGGAGTGGCCTAGGGAGGTCTAGCCTCCTATGTCGGTAGCCTAACGTAGCAAAAGAATTATATTCGTATTGCCAGGTAGCTACCGACCACAGACTAAATACTCTGAGATTCTGGCCAAAACCCACAAAAACCTGCATCTGCGGCTACAGGGGAAGGGAAGAAAAAACGGTAGGAAAGTCATGCCTGAATTGAAAATTTGAGGCCTACCTGCTAAAGCTACACTCAGAGGGAAGAGGGATTACCCTTAAATCTCCCTTTTTTGAGCTGTGTAAAGTTTCATCCAATTTAAAGAGATACCCATCTCTGCATAATTGAAATCACCATACACAAGGGTAACCGGGGAATGTCTAACGTATAATAACACGCCTAGGTTAGGTACCTAGGCGAGACGAGATCTCAGTTACCTCACTCTCCGAGACTCTAACTATACAATCGTCATGGAAAGGAAAAATAAAAAAATGCACAATGTGAATATCTTTACAAGAATATATTGCCTAAATAGCTAACATAATTAAATAATTAATTAATGATATATGAGATTTCGAACATACACATAATCATTTGTAGAACAACTAATCAGAAGTATATGACCACTTCCCTGTAGAAGAAGGGATGACTGGTCAACATTTCTGAGTGTTTTAGATCTGTTGTAATGTTCCTTATATTACTTAATATCAATTGTAGTTTTTATTATACATTAATAGATAGATATTTATACATAGACCTCTAATCAAATAACCATATAGATACATGATATATTAGCAATTATAAATTAGCCAGTACAACATGAAAACATCTGCTATAAGTTTGAACTTTTGAAACTCAACCAATTTAATTACCTTATTAGAAAGATCATTCCACAACCTGGTCATAGTTAGAAGTAAAACTCTAGAATATTGTGTAGTATTGAGCATTTTGACGGAGAAGGCATGACTGTTAGAATTAACTGCATACCTAGTACTACGTACGGGATGGTATATTCTGGGAAGATCTTTTTAAACTGCAAAAGATGGTCAGAACTACAAAAAATCTGAGGCAACAGGCATGAAGAACTAACTGTACAATGGTTTCAGAGATTAATGTCTAGATCAGGAATAAGAAATTCAATAGGCTGTTAGTTCTTGTCCAACAAATTAAGATGAGAATCAGCATATTGAAGATTAAACAGGAAAATATTACTCGAAAGAATGTAGAATGTAAAAACGAAAACACCTCTTCGAAATAGATTGGTCACCAAAATCTCACAAAAGCTTCTCAATAAGACATTTTTTCTTTTTTGAGCAACTGAAGGCAAAGCAGACTGAATGTATTTCTGAAAAGTATATTTAAAATGAAGAATCACACCAAAAAGTTTAAATAACTGGTTCAGAGTCGAAGAATCATTGCTGAAATCAGGATGTTGATGAATCACTGTAGGCTACTCGGGCTACTTATAATCCTATTTTGAGTTTTGTTAGTGTTAAACTTCATGCCCCATAGTTTGCAACATGCATTAATTTTAGATAGATATCTGAAGGATTCAGCTGCCCTAGATCTACATTAAAGAGATGGGATTGAAATGAAGAGAGTAGCATCGTCTGCACATGCAATGAGCTAGTTTCCTATGTCAAACCACATATCATGAGTATATAGTATGAAGATTAATGGGCCAAGATTTTAATTTTCTATAATCTTCATGAAATTCATAAACAAAAACTTTTTCAGTTTAAATTCTCCTTTTATTTTATATAGTACGCATAAGTATATTGGCACTATATAGTGTTATGCTAGATATAAGTATTGATATATACATGATTATATGTTTATGATATTAATGTTGTATGTATATAAATTTATATATACATATGTATATGGGTATATGTATGTATGTGTATATATGTATGTATATATATATATATATATATATATATATATATATATATATATATGTTTGTGTATATATATGTATGTGTGTATATATGTATATATGTATATGCATGTGTATATGTATGTATATATATGTATGTATGTGTATGTTTTGCTTATGTATTTATATAAATAAGGCTACCGTGTTTTCATATAAATAAACTGTACTGAAAGTAAAAAAAAAAAAGAAAAAAAAAAAAAAAAAAAATTTACCCACCACTAGAAATTACCCTTTTTGGCAGGTGTCTAATGAGCTTGGGGACTCCGCCCACTTAACACCTGACCCAAGCCCAGGTAGCTGGTAAGGGAGTGTCATTGTTCTCTAAATCTCTATATGTATGTTCGTATGTTTGCTTTCCCTATAAAGTGTAAAGAAACCTCTCTCAATAAATCAGTCCTCTGAAGAAGTATCACGAAACTAGTCAGGACTTATGCGTATATTTCGTATTTTCATTTCCCCTGTGGTTCTTTTGCATATATATATATATATATATATATATATATATATATATATATATATATATATATATATATATATATGTGTGTGTGTGTGTGTGTGTGTATACAGTATATATATATATATATATATATATATATATATATATATATATATATATATATATATATTCTCTCTCTCTCTTTCTCTGTTTTTTCTGACTAACTTTGTCCAATTTAGATTATCTTTTTTAATAACGATACTTCATTTAATTACAATGGATAGCTTTCGAGTAAATCTAGTTTTGAAATGAATTAAGTACAAATGAAAACGATAGTCCTTAGAGGATCATTTCACTAATATTTCAATAACAAGTATAATAACAGTAAGGAAATAATTTTTTAGCCAGTGCATATTTCAGAGTATGAAAGTTTTGTATTCATACTTGCAAAAAACGAGGAAGCGATAATTTCGATATGGTTGTTATAAAATGTTTATGGTTTGTTATCTTTGTGAAGAGGAATTCCAGATTTTTTTTATCATTACATTTAAAAACATGATAAAAAAATATGTATGTATTTGGTTTGTTATTGAAACTTTCACTTTACCGAAGTAAATATATTTCATACATAATTTTTGAAGTTTCAATAAAACTTGAAAGGTTTGCTATCCAACTAGTGAAATTCATATTTTTTTTTCTTCTTTTTTTTTAGATGATATTTGAGATCTATTCTACTTTTGCATAGAAAAATTGCGAGAAATTAACAAAGTCCCCTTTAAATTGAATTTTATATTTCTGGGGGTATGGTTTTCTGATTTTATTACCTAAGTGTCTTATGCATAGGTTGGAGTAGTTCATTTGAAATAATTCATCTAATTCAATCAACCATAGAGGTGATGTGACCAACAAACTTTCGAGAGACTAAACTGTTTGTTCAACACCGGAATTTATTTTAAGTAATTAATTACCTTATCCTTAGTCTAAAGCAGGATGGACGTTTTTTTTTTACATGTATTCAACGATGCAGAACAGATCCATTTATAAGTAATAATTTTTCATCATGCCTAATATCCCATAAATAAATAAAAAGGCAGTTATTATAAGATACTAATTTAATCTGACCGTCAATATTAATATCTATTTAAATGGGTTTCTCAGCCAATTAGGAACTGGATATTTATTGTACCCAATCCATCTATATAAAACCAGACTGAAAAAGTAATAATAACAACAGCCATTATTTTGGATGTCATTCATTAAGTGTTTTGTTAAATTTTAGCTTTATTAAGGAAGATACCCTCCTCAAAATCGAAATTCACATGATTTAATTTTCATAATTCGATGCAAAGATAATTCAGCTACATGAAAACACAGGATTATATATTTTTGTAGAAAATGAGGTAATCTTTTACATGTCGGGATTAGAGATCTTCTGGTTGTTTTTGTTTCTTTTTAGAAAATTTGTTTAAGTGCCTTCAGATAATACTTCAATCTTGGTTCAAGGCATTTATCAAGAATTTTCTCAAATCATTAAGGTTTTGAAAGACGGCACAGTTAATAATGCATAGCAGTCACCGGGTTGTATGATAAAAAAGTGTTGTGAATGCAAATTATAACACAGTTGCTAATTATCTTGAAAATAGGATAAGGATTTCCTATCTAAATCATATGAATTCATGTACGGAGTGGGATGCGTAGCAATAAGATCTACATAGACAAAGGGGAAGAATGTTTTAGCATCAAAGGGATGAGACCTGGAATTTCAGGAAAGATAATGTCCTTTGAAAAAAGAGATTCTGCCAAATGCTAACAATATTCGATCATATGACGACAATGATATCCTTTGTTATGATAAGTTGATATTATGAAATTTTTCAAATTTATTCTAAACTACATCTTTTTGCCAAAGATAATAATGCCAATTTTACTATATTTTTTTTAATTTCCTTCCCCAAATAACTGTTCAAACTTATTATTTCCTAGCTATAATTTGCTTATAGATATCTTATTAACCTGCATTGTATATTGCATAGATATAAAACCGCATAAAGCAACAGATTTTTTTTTTCTAAAACTATAGCAGGATGTTAATTCAAAAGCAGGATTTTAAAGAGACTACACAAGGGAAATAAAGCATTATTATTTTTTTTTTTTTTTTGGTGCGGGGGTTATTGAATTAAGGAATAAATTAAAATCTTACTGGAGATTTGAATTGCCACATAAGGCAACAAGGGTGAAAAGACTTGAATGAAAGGTAAAACAGTTCAGCCGCTATTTGCCCGAGATAAGAGAATTCCAATGGAGGTCATTTGTCTTGGTAACCTCAACTCTAGTCGGTGGTACGGCAATAAATGAGAGTGGAAAAATAACGTTTTTGGTCAAGACGGTGTTGCATAAAGACCAAAAGAGCTTTTCGATTACAGTATTGTAGATATCCACGTAATGTAAAAATTTTTTGGATGGATTAACTTTGTCATATGTAAGGTCATGATACCTCTCTTCGATGCTTTCTTTTTTTCACTCCTTTTTAGGACGTACTTCATGACACTGCCGTTTATAGAGAACACTGCATGGTTAGCGAACTTAGACAATTATGATTTATTGAACACTTATCGAAGTAATAGTTGCAAGAGTAACCTTATATCTCGACCATCTACCCTTGTTGATATTGATCCAATGTAATTTTTAACATTATATAAAATCAAAGAACTGCAATTATGTTAAGCATAATAAGCCGAAACTTTAAACGAAAGACTTTATATAATTTTTAAGACGAGATCATCTATATTTTTCAAAGGATGGAAAAAATACTTGTTATTATCAATATCCATAATTTGTCACATTATAAAAAGGAAAATTACGAAGGAAAATGTCCAGATTGATTTCACATATTAGTCAGCTTCAAAAGGAAAATAAAACGAAGACAGAATACCCAAACTAGCCACATCTATTGGATATTCATTAGCAAAAATATGTTAAGAAAGGTCTGATTAAATATTTTCTTTTGGTACCAAAACTTAGAGGATAAATGTAAAATGAAAAAAAAAAGTGTATGATTAATAATACATAAACCAGAAATAAAAGAGAAAACGGAGAGGAATAAGCCATATGATATAATCTATGTTTGTTTTCTCTTCTTTAACAGATCAAGATGAAAACATAGAGGTGCTTTGGTATCGTTTCCGTACACATCATTATATATTCATTGGCCCTTTCTTTTCCCAAGAATGGATACTAATACTACTTTTCTCTCTCTCTCTCTCTCTCTCTCTCTCTCTCTCTCTCTCTCTCTCTCTCTCTCTCTCTCTCACACACACACACATACAATTAGACACAAGGTCACTATATTGTATGATTTCAGAAAGTCGTTTAAAGAAGAAGTTTCGAGCCGCACAACCATCGCCATAATAGCTAAGGAATCCACGCCGCCAGTAGTATAAAAAAAAAATCATTATTACTATTATTATTATTATTATTATTATTATTATTATTATTATTATTATTACTTGCTAAACTGCAACCCTAGTTGGGAAAGCCGGATGCTATAAGCCCTAAAGGCTCCAACAGGGTAAATAGCCCAGTGAGAAAAGGAAATAAGGAAGTAAACTACAAGGGATGTTTAAGAATAATAACATTAAATCTTTCATATATAAACCTTGTCTAAAGAAGAAGCTCTGGCTGTGTTACTAGAAGAGCTGACATAGATTGGGATATGATAGGATTGGGAGTCATTAGTAGAACCAGGGAATATTATACAAAATGAAAAAGGGGACATAGATTTAGCTTCAGGGGACATGAAAAAAAAAGAAGGAAAAAAAAAAGACAATTAAGTTGGGCTTCTTATTAATAAAAGAGAAAAAAATCTTGCAGGTAACAGAAGAATTCTGCTGTACTAGTGATAGAATTGCAGTGTTAACTATCAAACTATATAAAAAGTATAAACTGAAGATCATTCAAACGTATACACTAACATCCCATTGTGGCGGGATGTAAACAAAACACAAACCCCCACACCCTTGATCACTCTTACTTCCAAAATATCCCACAACACAAACTTTCCCCTTACTTTACTTTAAACTGGACTCTTAGACAGAAGGAAAATGAAAACAAAACATAACCTTAACACTATATTCTTAAAAGTAAACGCAATCATAAACCAAAAAAACACACTTATCACTAATCATAAACAATATTAATTATAAAACCGTAACACCATTCAAATAAAAAAACCCTAACAACTTAAAATTACCACACCCCAAAACCAATATTGTTTATGTGTGGAACTCTTTATCCACACTAGGGCCAACAAAACTTTTCGGCCAAAGCCACAACTCCCTGGCAGACGCAACACTGGAACAATCTGCTATAACTGCCTCACTTAATTTGGCAGTCTATATCGTCATCATCATCATCATCATCATCCTCATCAATAACAGCAATCGAAATCGTAATTGTATTAAACAGGCCAGGTCGTCATCAGTTGATCAATCCACTAGAGCATTCTAAACACAAGTTCCTTAAGTAAGCCCGGTCATCAATAGTCAAATTCAAATAAATCTTCTCCCCAAAGGAGGAATCACGGCCTGCCAGAATAAAAAAGAAAAACACTTATGAATACTCCTAACTAACTTAACTATCGCACTATAATCAAAGATAAACAATAAACTTTCTATCATTCACGAACGCGCCTAACAAAAATGAATAAAAACAGTACTTACTCCGAATATAAAAAAAACACTAAACAGCCGGCTTTCGCAGAACAAAAAAAATAGAACTGACTCCTTCTACAGTCAAAGATCCAATGCTTTCGCCCAAGACATTCATCACCGCCCTATCCTAGCTAAAAGATGTAAACAAACAACCTCAAATATACCGACAGTCTTCCCCACTTCAAACAATCATTCGCTAATTACCCTTGTTCTTCGGCGCGCACCGCGGACACACAAAATACGCACACACAAACGCACATACACACATACTCTCTCGCGCATGCGCGATCTAGCAAAACTAAAGCAAATGAGATTATCTCTCTCTGACAAAACTAAAGCAAATAAACACTCTCTCTCTCTCTCTCTCTCTCTCTCTCTCTCTCTCTCACAAAACTAAGCAAATAAACACTTACTCTCTTGCGGTTTGACAAAACTTAAGTAAATAAACACTCACTCACTCACTCTCTCTCTCTCTCTCTCTCTCTCTCTCTCTCTCTCTCTCTCTCTCTGTCTCTCTAATGTCAAAGCTAAAGCAAATAAAATGTCTCGATTTAACAATACTAAAACAACTCTCTAACTCTCTCTCTCTCTCTCTCTCTCTCTCTCTCTCTCTCTCTCTCTCTCTCTCTCTCTCTCTCTCTCTCGATTTGGCAAAACAAAAAAAATAAATTAAAATAAAATTAATCCTCCACATTCCTCCCCCCTTACTTTGCCAAATCCTCACACAACACTTACTTATTTTCTCATTACCCAGTCGCAATCAGGAACAGGGCCTCGGCTTCGAGTAACTGGGCCTTCATATACCTGCACTCTCTCATTCACTTCTTCCATGTCGTTTTCATTCAATGTACTATTACTATTCCCATCTATGTTCTGCTCGTCTAAGATATCATTCACTATTTCATCTACCTCAGTTTCATCTGGCCCGAAAATCCCACTAATTTTTGTCAACAATTCATCCATTACATCTAAACCATTTTCTACTTTAACAAAAGAATCATTCATACTGCTTATCATTCTCCTATCTTTCATTCTCGTGTTCGTAATACGTTCTCTTGCCTCATCTAACGAAAAACCACACACACTATAAGTATCATCCATACTCATCCAAGTTTCATCTGTATTAATACATTTATCTTCCATACTCACCTGTACATTTACACCCTTGTCCTGCTTATTTTGATTCCCGCCAACAACTACAAAATTTTCCTGTCTTTTATCCCCAGTAAAATTCTCAGACTTCTTTTTCCTTCCATACTCTACTAACACCAATTGCTTATCTTCTAAACCTAATGCCTCACACACACTCGGTTCATACTTGTTCGTTTTCAGCCATTTATTCATACCATTCTCCTGAATATATCTTGGTACTTCCTTCCATTTTCGCAACTGATTGTGGTGTGCCCTAACCTTTTCCACACTACCATCCACACTTACTTTACCTAAAACATAACTCAACCCACTAGAACCAACATCTAACACCTCATATGGACCTTCAAACTTATCACGTACCTTATTGACATTCATTCTTCCTTTTTCAATTACTTCTTTTAACACTTTCTCTCCCACTTTGTAGCTTTCAAATCTCTCATTTGCTTTCTTCCAAACATCTCTATCATTCTCGGACACACTCAATCTCGGTCTTACTATCTTTTCAAAATTCAACACAAACTTACACGGAGACATACCAGTACTCTTGTGCACAGTCGCATTATACGCCCACAACGCACGCCCAACATATAAATCCCAATCATTATCATATGTACTCATCATCCGCAAAATTTCTGTCAAGGTTCTTACCGTCCTTTCAGCCAAACCATTCGCACTTGGCATATACGGAGTCGAATACACATGTTCAATGCCCCATTCTCTTAACATCTGCTCAAACTCCCATCCAACAAACTCCGGACCATTGTCACTTAACATTTTCGCAGGCTTACACACACTCATCGGCAACATCACTTGACTTACCATTCTCGCTACAGTTTCACTTCTTTTATTCTTGATGGGTACTGCATACGCAAACTTACTCATATGATCAACCATAATAATCATTCCCACATGTCTCCTCGCAGTCACAGGCAACGAAACACAATCAATCACAAACATCTCAAATGGCTCTTTCATACGTAACCTCAGAACAGGCGGACTTGCATGCATGCTCTGATACTTTCCCTTCTGACAATCCTCACAAGTAGTCGCTACATCCCTACAAATTTGACTCAACCCAGGCGTAAACAACCTCTCTCGCATGCATTCCCACAATTTATTCTTCCCCATATGCCCATACCTGTCATGCACTACCATACACATACTTACAGCTGCATGCATTGGAAATACAGGAATATATATATCTTCATCCATTCCCCTATGCAAAAAATACACAATATTCTTACAAACAATAAATCTTTTAACAACTTTCTTATACGCTTCCAAATCACACGGCCATTCTTCCACCCTTATACCATTTAAAATACATTCACGTAACATATTTATCTCTAAACATTCACCTTGCATTTCTTCCACCTCTTCTTTGCTCAACAAATCATCTTCACTTTTTGCAATATCAATCATGCCAACAAAATTTGCCATAAATACACTATTATCCTCAATTACTATTAACTTACAGCCATTCTTTGAAAACAAACCCTTACCAACATCAACTGACACATGGTGCAACCTCAAAAAATCTATCCCCATCAAAAAACAACTAGGCATTTCATTCTCTCCCATTACAATAAAATTATGTTCAACTTCCATACTCCCTAGTTTCACCTTCAACCTCACTTCTTCCCAAACAAGTAAACTTCCCTGACCTATTCCATGAATTCTCACACTCGTACACTGTCTTTTCACTTCCCAATTGTACCTCTCAATTTCCCTGATAACAGACTCATTTACTAATGACACTTGAGCACCCGTATCAATTAAACTACAATATTCATTCTCATTTATATTCACATATGTATCATCCTTCCTTTTACACCATGCATACATACATTTACTCTCCTTTCAATTCTGTCGCTCACTTCACCAATATGTTCATTATCATATTCACTGTCCTCTATACCATCATATCTTAGATTAAGGTCACTTGCACCATTATCCTTCTCACTCAACAATTTGCAACATTCCTCATTACATTGCATCCTCAAGATATATTCCCTATCATTCTCCTTACATGCCCTATATTCCATCAGTCGATTCCATCCAAAATACAAATACACAGTTACACCATACAACATACTTACCACCATTAATATCTTTGATAATACTTTCCCTTCTAGTACACTACTCTCCTCCTCATATACCATTTCTTTTGACACTTCATTCATCACCCTTCTTTTAAGCTTGCTTACGCTACCTGGTATTTCCGTATTTAACCCCTCTTGTACCAACTTACTTAAACCCATTAGGATACACTTATATACCATATCTTCCCCTTCACAACTCTGCTCCACAACTAAACCTTCAGGCAACCTTTCAGAATTCTGATTACTCTCTTTATCTTCCATCCTCCCATGCATCCTCGACATCGCATCTGCTATCACATTCTTATTTCCCGGTACATACATATTCTAACCTAAAATCAAATTCATTCAAATCCTCTATGGTCCTAGCAACCCTTGCATTCACACACTCTTTCCTTATCATATACACTAGGGGCTGATGGTCAGTACGCACAATGAATTTTACACCATACAAAAATACTTTCAATGCTTTCACACAAAATCGTATTGCAGCCAATTCCCTGTCAATCGTCGAATACTTCCGCTCAGCTTTATTAAATGCTTTACTAACATACGCTATTACTCTCAATTGCTCTTCTCCATTTACTCTCTGCATTTGAACCAAACAACCACCCATACTAACCCCACTTGCATCCGTATACAACTCTAGCATATTCGCATTTTCACTGTAGTCTGGAAATGCCAAAGTGACGTCTTTCGCGGCCTCTTCCTTCAACCTTTCAAACGCTTCTATCATCCGATCATCCCATTTTAATTTTGTACTATTCCTTTCACCCGTCCATTCATTCAAAGGCTTCCCTATACCTGAACAATCTCTAACAAACTTGCGCCCAAACTCAACCAAACCAAGAAAACCTCGCAACTCACGCACAGTCCGAGGACGTGGAAATTCTCGCACCTTATTCACAAACTTGTCACTCTTCCTTATACCAGATTCACCCACTACATGCCCAAGAAATTCCACCTCCCTGGACAACCATGTACACTTCTCAAGCTTAATTTTCACACCAACTTCAATTAACCGCCTCAACACTGCCTCAAGCAACCGCATATGTTCCTCAACAGTCTCGCTCGCAATCAGAATATCATCTATAAAAACAGTCACCTTCTGTCGATCGAAACCAGCCAATACAACATTCATCGCTCTTTGGAAGGCAGCAGGCGCATTAGCAAGGCCAAAACTTAATCTCTTAAACTGATAATGGCAATTACTGCTCGAAAATGCTGTAATGGGCCTGCTCCCCTCTGCCAGAGGCATCTGGTAATAGCCCCTAACTAAATCTAACTTAGTAAAAACTTTCATTCCATGCATCTTATAAACACAATCAGACACCACATTCATTGGAAAATGTTCTTTAACAGTCACCTCATTCACCTTCCTATAATCAATACACATACGTAAACTTCCATTAGGCTTTCGTACAGGGACAATAGGGCTATTCCAGGCACTCTCACTCCTTTCTATTACACCCATACGCTCTAATTCCTGACACTGCTCCTCTATCTCCTTGGCAATAGGCGGAGAAAAATGCCTGGGACGCTGATATATGGGGGTATCATCACTGAGAACTATTTTAAATTCTGGCAGGTCTGACCCCCCACAATCATCGTCACCGAGACTCATAACTCTCCGCTTATCCCATAACATCTTAAGCAATCGTTCCCTTTCGACCTCACTTATACTCTCATCTAACTTAATTCTTCCTTTCAACGTATCGTAATCCCAATCGTCATCGTTCTTTACCTTACCAGCCATTACCTGCCTTGCCTTAACATATCTTCCATCCTCTACATTGATCAGTGTATACATACATCCCATGCAATCGCCCTCACATATTCCACGTACTCTCTTCCTCCTAACACTCGGCAACAACCTTACATACACCTGGGGTTCCTGCATATTCATAACACCATCATATATATACGCACTCGTTTTCACCAAATTACCTGCTTCCATACCTTCCACTACATATTCATCCTTGTCACTATTTGAAATTCTCAGACTGCTCGGCCATGCAACTTTTACACTAATAACCTCACCTTTCTTACCCGATAACTTTACACTTTCCTTTGCTACAAACGGCACTCCCTTCCACACCTTCGTACTCACTCTGCCGTCTTCCTTTAAATAAAATTCCCCACAAATATTACCTTTAACCTTTATTTCTATCATATTCACACTTGGATGTACAATCATACCACATTTTTTCAGAAATTTATACCCAAGCAGTACGTCATATTTCTCATTCGCTCCCTCGACCACGTAAAAATCATTATCCTCCATCATCAGCCCCCCAATCATAACATTTTCCCGTAACTTTCCTTGCACAGGCATTCGCAAATTACCAATACCTTTTACTTCACCATTACATCCCTTAAATTCACAAACCTCTTTTACTTTATCATATGCATTCCTAAACATTAAATTGACACCACAACCAGTATCAATCAAACCAACCAACTCTACACCATTAAAAATCATTTTCACACTCATGCAATCATATGCTCTTTCTCCCATCACATCTTCATGCAATAAACCCTCACGAACATGCATCACATTCACTCCCCACACACACGAGGACTCACCCAGCTGAACCCTCTGATTATTTAGTTTCCCGAACATCCTGGCTGACTTGATCCCTTCTTTCTACAAACCCTAGCTACATGCCCATCTGCACCACATTCAGTACACTTACCCCGTGGCTCCTTGCACATTCTAGCATAATGACCATCCTTACCACAATTACCACAAATTACATTCATACGATTACTACGGCATCCACTCGCTATGTGCCCAGTCATACCACACCGATAACACTTAACCACTTTCTCTTTCTTACAGTCGCTAATACGATGCCCTGTCTCTCCACACCCGAAACATGCTCCTAATGCCCATCTACACTCGTTCTTTTTATGTCCTACCTTCCCACACCTATAACACCTCTCTTCACGGATACCACTACCTAACCTAACTTGCCGCGTACTAGCACTTCTATCTCTCCAAACTTGATTTCCCTGTCTAAACCCGTCATTTCTCGGCATGGGTATTCCTACATTACTCACCCTAACACTTCTATCTACTACACTATCAGCTGCCCTCATTGGCCCTCTCATAACAGCATCTCTAAAACTACCAAATTCTGGCACACATTCCTCCATTCCAGTTCTTACACTCACAGATTTACTTTCTTTCATACACCTATCCAACTCGTAATCCTCAACTATCTCTAAAATATCATCCCAAGTCAATCTCTCTCTAGTCCACCTCATTTTCTCCTTCCGTTTCAAATTAATAAACTCACACACACTCTCTGGTACTGTACCCAAAAACTTCTTCATTAGTTCCTTATTTTCATTTATTCCTTCGTCCCCATACTTCTTTCTAGCCAATGTTTCTAACCGACATACATACATCGAGATTGCTTCACCCACCTTCATTCGTGCTTCATCAAAATAATTTTTTCGCTTATACCCAACACTACCTTTCATACGTTTTACCTGTTCAATTATCCTCTTCTTTACACTTTCATACTCAACCTCTCCTACACTCATTATCACCCCATACATCGTCAACAAATATCCTGACAAAAATTCTCCCAACTCCCTAGCCCAAACTCTCTTACTATCCCCATACTTAGCGTGACAAAACTTTTCATATTCCCTAAAGAAGTCATATACATCCCTACTGCCATGTTCATTAAAACTTTCACACCTAGGTACCTCTCTCATAAACACTGTCTTACAAACTTCCTCTACTTTATTCTCACTACTATCTTCACTGTCTACTCCCTTCTTGTTGCCTTCTTCATTTGAATACAATGAATCTAGTTCTACACTCAAAGTCCTATCTTTAACTATTCCCTTCTTACCCTTTTTCTTACTAACCACCTTCACCCATTCTTGATCATCCTCACTCACACCCTGACCTTTCTTCTTTTCCTTCTTCACATTATCTTTACCTTTCTTCTCCTTCTTCCTATCACCCTTCATTCCAATCTTACTATGTCTAGTCCCTTTATTTTCAATATCACTATCACTACCTTCCCCATTATCACTTACCCTATCCTCTTCCACAATCAACCCGTTACCAGAAGCAGAAGCCACTCCTCCGACTGCACCTTCACCCATGACAGTTTTCATCATCCCCATGACTTGCCCCATCATAGCTTCCATTCGTTTCTCATTTTCTCGCATCCTCATCTCAACACCCTCTTCCACTCTCTCTACAGTTCCCTTTAACTCCCTAAGCTCCTTCTGCATCGCCGCATTCTCCCAGTTCAACCTCTCATTCTCTACTAGCAACCTCTCTTTCTCAACTATCCACATCAGCTCCCGTTCTTTATAATGCCGCAATTCCTCCTCCAAAGCCTCGTATTTACCTTCCATTTTTCTTCAACCTTAATCCTAATTCCGTCCTTCGTCAAAGAGTCCAGCTTCAATCCCACCTCTCAAGTCCCTGTTCGGGCGCCAAATTTATGTGGCGGGATGTAAACAAAACACAAACCCCCACACCCTTGATCACTCTTACTTCCAAAATATCCCACAACACAAACTTTCCCCTTACTTTACTTTAAACTGGACTCTTAGACAGAAGGAAAATGAAAACAAAACATAACCTTAACACTATATTCTTAAAAGTAAACGCAATCATAAACCAAAAAAAACACACTTATCACTAATCATAAACAATATTAATTATAAAACCGTAACACCATTCAAATAAAAAAACCCTAACAACTTAAAATTACCACACCCCAAAACCAATATTGTTTATGTGTGGAACTCTTTATCCACACTAGAGCCAACAATCCTTTTCGGCCAAAGCCACAACTCCCTGGCAGACGCAACACTGGCACAATCTGCTATAACTGCCTCACTTAATTTGGCAGTCTATATCGTCATCATCATCATCATCATCATCCTCATCAATAACAGCAATCGAAATCGTAATTGTAATAAACAGGCCAGGTCGTCAACAGTTGATCAATCCACTAGAGCATTCTAAACACAAGTGCCTTAAGTAAGCCAGGTCATCAATAGTCAAATTCAAATAAATCTTCTCCCCAAAGGAGGAATCACGGCCTGCCAGAATAAAAAAGAAAAACACTTATGAACACTCCTAACTAACTTAACTATCGCACTATAATCAAAGATAAACAATAAACTTTCTATCATTCACGAACGCGCCTAACAAAAATGAATAAAAACAGTACTTACTCCGAATATAAAAAAAACACTAAACAGCCGGCTTTCGCAGAACAAAAAAAATAGAACCGACTCATTCTACAGTCAAAGATCCAATGCTTTCGCCCAAGACATTCATCACCGCCCTATCCTAGCTAAAAAATGTAAACAAACAACCTCAAATATACCGACAGTCTTCCCCACTTCAAACAATCATTCGCTAATTACCCTTGTTCTTCGGCGCGCACCGCGGACACACAAAACACGCACACACAAACGCACATACACACATACTCTCTCGCGCACGCGCGATCTAGCAAAACTAAAGCAAATGAAATTATCTCTCTCTGACAAAACTAAAGCAAATAAACACTCTCTCTCTCTCTCTCTCTCTCTCTCTCTCTCTCTCTCTCTCTCTCTCTCTCACACAAAACTAAGCAAATAAACACTTACTCTCTTGCGGTTTGACAAAACTTGAGTAAATAAACACTCACTCACTCACTCACTCTCTCTCTCTCTCTCTCTCTCTCTCTCTCTCTCTCTCTAATGACAAAGCTAAAGCAAATAAAATGTCTCGATTTAACAATACTAAAACAACTCTCTCTCTCTCTCTCTCTCTCTCTCTCTCTCTCTCTCTCTCTCTCTCTCTCTCTCTCTCGATTTGGCAAAACAAAAAAAATAAATTAAAATAAAATTAATCCTCCACACCATATAGAGGAAGAAATAGAAACTTTTTTCGAAGATCTGCAGATGTCCAAGGAAAAAACATAAGACTCAATTGTTTCGGTTGATTTCAATGCTAAAGTAGGTCAAAGGGAGAGAGGAGAATCAGCAGTAGGTAAATTACGAGAAGGTGCAAATGAGGACATAAGAGATATGCCTGTAGAATTTGCTGAAAGAAACAATCCTAAAATCATGAAAACCTTATTTTATAAAAAGGAACATAGTAAATGGACATGGAAAAGCCCAAAAGGAGAACAAAAAAGAAAAAGATTTTTTTTTCTGGGTGAAAAAGCAAAATATGTATCACTGATACAGCGGAATTTGTTTAGATCTAAAAAAAAAATTTAAAGAAAATAAACCTTCAGTTAATATGTGGAAAATCTGATGAGTTTAGTTTAGCAATATAAAATAGGTACTTCCTGCTATATGATGAACTGGAAGCAAGTAAAGAAAAGAACAGTACTTTACCAGAACTTTTATTGGATTCAGCACAAGAGATAAGGGAAAAGTTTCAAAACAATATTAAAAAAAAAACTATCAGAAAAGACTAAGAACCTAAGGAGGAAAAGATTGGAAATGAGGGTAAAATCCTAGAGAGAGAGGAAATAGAATTAACAGAACTCTCCAAAGCAATAAACAAACTGATAACGCAAGGTGTTCGTAAATACAATCAGACCAAAATTGAGGAAACTCTAAAGAAAGTATGAAGCATAAAATTAATGAAAAGAAGACTTGGAACAGGGCACCAACTGATGTTTGATTTAAATGATGATAAGGGAAATATTGCCCACAATGGAGATGGAGTGATGGAGGATTTTCATACAATGCTATACAAAGTGATATAAGAAATAACTGCACCTATATAAATAATGAAACACTTGAGCCGGTAACAAACATAACTGTTGGAGAACAAAAAAGAAAAAAGCCATTAAAAGGCATGAAAAGAGGCAAAGCAGCATTATTAATATATGGAGGAGATTCAAAAGTAGCAAAACTCGCTGAATTCTACATCAAATGTTTGCAAGAACGCTATATACCTAGAGCTTGGAAAAAATTATCTTCACAGTATTCCACAAAAGGGGAAACATAAAAGACCTGGAAATTACTCCTCAATAAGTTTACTCTCGGTAATATATAAAACATTTAAAAAAGTCATATCAGCTTGAATATAAAAAGAGCAGGCGGGTTTTGAAGTGGGTATTCAACAACTGACAGTATCCATGCAATTAACCAATTAATGGATGAATCTACAGCGTATGACATACCATTATTTGTAGCATTTATAGACTGAAAAAGTTTTTTATTCTGTCAAAGCCTCAAAAGTAATTAAAGACCTTCAAAAACAAGGAATAGAAGAATCCTTTGCTAGGACACCTGAAGATATTTATAGAGGAAGTCCAGCAATCCTTAAACTATGACATTATGGACTCAAATAAACAAAAGAAAAAATTGTCTAATCGTAATATCATATGCAAAAGATATTATTATCAGTATGATATATTTCATTACGTTTCCCAATATCGCAATTTTTCACACCAGTTTGTAGCGATTTATAACTCTGTTCTAAGTGAATTTTGCATTTGAATATGTATTTGTAGTTTCTCTCACAACGCATCTCTTTTTATACTGCACGCGATTACTTTTTTAACATTGTTTCACGAAAGCACAATATTCTCGAATATTTTATTCTGTTGTATCATTCTTATAAAGGGATATGCATCCATCCGATTGCGTAGGAAATGCGTTACTAAACTAAACAATACAGGCGAAAATTTAAAAATAACCCGTAAAATTTATATATATATATATATATATATATATATATATATATATATATATATATATATATATATATATATATATATGTATGTATATATATCATTATTATTATTATTATTATTATTATTATTATTATTATTATTATTATTACTAGCTAAGCTACAACCCTAGTTGGAAAATTAAGATGCTATAAGCCCAAGGGCTCTAATAAGGAAAAATAGCCCAGTGAGGAAAGGAGATAGGGAAATAAATAAAGGATGAGAATAAATTAACAATAAATCCTTCTAAAAACAGTAACAACGTCAAAACAGATATATCCTATATAAGATATTAACAACGTCAAAAACATATATGTTATATATAAACTATAAAAAAGACTCATGTTAGCCTGGTCAACATAAAAACATTTGCTCCAACTTTGAACTTTTGAAGTTCTACTGATTCAACTACCTTATTAGGAAGATCATTCCACAACTTGGTAACAGCTGTAAAAAAAAACTTCTAGAATACTGTGGAGTATTGAGCCTCATGATGGAGAAGACCTGGCTATTAGAATTAACTGCCTTCCTAGTATTAGGAACAGGATAGAATTGTCCAGGGAGATCTGAATGTAAAGGATGGTCAGACTTATGAAAAATCTTATGCAACATGCATAATGAACTAATTGAACGACGGTGCCAAAGATTAATATCTAGATCAGGAATAAAAGATTTAATAGACCATAAGTTTCTGTCCAACAAATTAAGATGAGAATCAGCAGCTAAACACTACACAGGAGAACAATACTCAAAACAAGGAAGAAGGAAAGAATTAAAACACTTCTTCAGAATAGATTGATCACCGAAAATCTTGTATGACTTTCTCAATAAGCCAATTTTTTGTGCAATTGAAGACCTAATGTGTTTCTCAAAAGAAAATATGCTGTCGAGAATCATACCTTAAATTCTAAAAGAGTCATACAAATTTAAAGAAACATTATCAATACTAAGATCCGGATGTTGAGCCACCGTCCTTGGCCTTCTTACAATCATACTTTGAGTTTAATTAGGATTTAACTTCATACCCCATAATTTGCACCATGCACTAATTTTAGCTAAATCTCTATTAAGGTATTCACCAACCCCAGATTTACATTCAGGGGATGGAATTGATGCAAAGAGAGTAGCATCATCTGCATATGCAACAAGTTTGTTTTCTAGGCCAAACAACACGTCATGTGTATATAGTATGAAAAGTAATGGGCCAAGAACACTACCCTCTGGAACACCGTATATCACATTCCTATACTCACTGTGGTGCCCATCAACAATAACTCTGAGATCTATTACTTAAAAAGTCAATAATAATGCTAAGAAACGACCCACCCACTCCCAACTGCTTGAGTTTGAAAACAAGGGCCTCATGATTAACACGGTCAAAGGCAGCACTAAAATCAAGGCAAATCATACAAACTTCCTGACCACAATCAAGGTATTTCTGTACAGCGTTGGAGACTGTAAGAAGGGCATCACATGCTCCAAGCCCTTTACGAAAACCAAATTGCAAAGTAGGGAATAGATAATTACCTTCAGCAAACCTATTAAGAAGTTTTGCCAGAAGACGCTCAAAAACTTTAGATAATATGGGAGTTAGGGAAATTGGGCGGTAATCGGTGGGACTTGAGCTATCGCAAACAAATTTACATAGAGGAGTAACATTACCAATTCTCCAACATGTGCTAAAAGCTCCTCTTCTTGCTAACTTGTGCAAAATAACAGATAACTTTGGAGCTAAGAAATATGCTGTCTTTATAAAAAACAAAGGAGAAATGCCATTTGGGTCTACACCTCCATAAGCATTAAGGTCCATCAACAGAGCTTTAATCTCACTAGATCGAAAAGCTAAACTAGTTAGTTTAGCCTCAGGAAAACAAGAATGAGGAAGTTCAAGTGTTTCATTACTCTGTTTACTGTCAAAAATAACAGCCAACAGTGTTGCCTTTTCCTTTGTACAGTGAGTGACTGAGCCATCTGGTTTAAGAAAAGGAGGAACTGTTGCAGCTACACCAAAGAGTGCAGATTTAAGGGTACACCACCATTTATGTTTCTGAGTTGTACCAGAAATGGTTTCTTTTATGGTTAAATTGTACTTCTTTTCAGTTGAGGCATAAACTCTCTGAGCAAAAGCTCGAAGCTGAGTATAGTTGTTCCAGGTCAAATCTGATCTGTTACCCTTCCCGAAGAACATAGGCCTCCTGCTTCTCCAAATAAGCACGTCTACAATCATCATTGAACCACGGTTTGTCCTTCACTCGGTACCTTAGCACACGAGAAGGGATACGCCTATCAATTATGTTGACTAGATTCGCATTCAATGGCATAATAGGATCAACACTACTATATAATTGTGACCAATTTAAGCACAAAAGATCATGCAAAATCCCATTCCATTCTGCTTGGGATTTCATATAAAATTTACAAGAGTAGTATATATCAGGGACAGGCTGATCAATCTTCACTACTAATGAAATCAAGTCATGATCAGATGTCCCGACTGGAGAACCAACCTTACTGGTTATAATGCCAGGGGAATAAGTGTATATTAGGTCCAAGCAATTACCAGACCTGTGAGTAGCTTCATTTATGATTTGCTCACAGCCTGATTCAGAGGCAAAGTCTAAAGCTCTTCAGCCATGGCGATCGGTAGGAGAAATAGAACTTAACCACTCCCTATGTTGAGCATATATATATATATATATATATATATATATACATATATATATATATATATATATATATATATATATATATATATATATATATATATATATATATATATATTATTACTAGCTAAGCTAAAACCGTAGTTGGAAAAGCAAGTTGCTATAAACCCAAGGGCTCCAATAGGAAAAAATTGCCCGGTGGGGAAAGTAAGTAAGGAAATAAATAAATGATGAGGACAAGTTAACAATAAATCATTCTAAAAACAGTAACAATGTCAAAACAGATCTGTCCTATGTAAACTATTAACAATGTCAAAAACAGATGTCATATATAAACTATAAAAAGACTCATGTCAGCCTGGTCAACATAAAAACATTTGCTCCAACTTTGAACTTTGAAGTTCTACTGATTCAACTACCCGATTAGAAAGATCATTCCACAACTTGGTAACAGCTGGAATAAAACATCTACAATACTGTGTAGAATTGAGCCTCATTATGGAAAAGGCCCAGCTATTAGAATTAACTGCCTGCCTAGTATCCCGAACAGGATGGAATTGGCCAGGGAGATCTGAATATAAAGGATGGTCAGACTTAAGAAAAATCTAATGCAACATGCATAATGAACTAATTGAACGATAGTGGTAAAGATTAATATCTAGATCAGGAATAAGAAATTTAATAGACCGCAAGTTTCTGTCCAACAAATTAAGATGAGAGTCAGCAGCTGAACACTAGTCAGGAGAACAATACTCAAAATAAGGTAGAATGAAAGAATTAAAGCACTTCTTCAGAATAGATTGATCACCGAAAATCTTAAAAGACTTTCTCAATAAGCCAATTGATTTTGCAATTGAAGAAGAAACAAATCTAATTTGTTTCTCAAAAGTGAATTTGCTGTTGAGAATCACACCTAAAATTTTAAAAGAGTCCTACAAATTTAAAGAAACACTATCAATACTGAGATCCGGATGTTGAGGAGCCACTGTCCTTGAACTACTTACAATCATTTGAGTTTTGTTAGGATTAAACTTCATACCCCATAATTTGCACCATGTAGTAATTTTAGCTAAATCTCTATTAAGGGATTCGCCAACCCTAAATCTATATTCAGGGGATGGAATTAATGCAAAGAGAGTAGCATCATCTGCATATGCAACAAGTTTGATTTCTAGGCCAAACAACATGTCATGTGTATATAGTATGAAAAGTAATGGGCCAAGAACACTACCCTCTGGAACACCGTATATCACATTCCTATACTCACTGTGGTGCCCATTAACAATAACTCTTTGAGATCTATTACTTAAAAAGTCAATAATAATGCTAAGAAACGACCCACCCACTCCCAACTATTTGAGTTTGAAAACAAGGGCCTCATGATTAACACGGTCAAAGGCAGCACTAAAATCAAGGCAAATCATACAAACTTCCTGACCACAATCAAGGTATTTCTGTACAGCGTTGGAGACTGTAAGAAGGGCTTCACATGCTCCAAGCCCTTTACGAAAACCAAATTGCAAAGTAGGGAATAGATAATTACCTCCAGCAAACCTATTAAGAAGTTTTGCCAGAAGCTCAAAAACTTTAGATAATATGGGAGTTATGGAAATTGGGCGGTAATCGGTGGGACTTGAGCTATCGCAAACACATTTACATAGAGGAGTAACATTACCAATTCTCCAACATGTGCTAAAAGCTCCTCTTCTTGCTAACTTGCGCAAAATAACAGATAACTTTGGAGCTAAGAAATATGCTGTCTTTATAAAAAACAAAGGAGAAATGCCATTTGAGTCTACACCTCCATAAGCATTAAGGTCCATCAACAGAGCTTTAATCTCACTAGATCGAAAAGCTAAACTAGTTAGTTTAGCCTCAGGAAAACAGGAATGAGGAAGTTCAAGTGTTTCATTACTCTGTTTACTGTCAAAAATAACAGCCAACAGTGTTGCCTTTTCCTTTGTACAGTGAGTGACTGAGCCATCTGGTTTAAGAAAAGGAGGAACTGTTGCAGCTACACCAAAGAGTACAGATTTAAGGGTACACCACCATTTATGTTTCCGAGTTGTACCAGAAATGGTTTCTTTTATGGTTAAATTGTACTTCTTTTCAGTTGAGGCATAAACTCTCTGAGCAAAAGCTCGAAGCTGAGTATAGTTGTTCCAGGTCAAATCTGATCTGTTACCCTTTCCGAAGAACATAGGCCTCCTGCTTCTCCAAATAAGCACGTCTACAATCATCATTGAACCACGGTTTGTCCTTCACTCGGTACCTTAGCACACGAGAAGGGATACGCCTATCAATTATGTTGACTAGATTCGCATTCAATGGCATAATAGGATCTACACTACTATATAATTGTGACCAATTCAAGCACAAAAGATCATGCAAAATCCCATTCCATTCTGCTTGGGATTTCATATAAAATTTACAAGAGTAGGATATATCAGGGACAGGCTGATCAATCTTCACTACTAATGAAATCAAGTCATGATCAGATGTCCCGACTGGAGAACCAACCTTACTGGTTATAATGCCAGGGGAGTAAGTGTATACGAGGTCCAAGCAATTACCAGACCTGTGAGTAGCTTCATTTATGATTTGCTCACAGCCTGATTCAGAGGCAAAGTCTAAAGCTCTTCAGCCATGGCGATCGGTAGGAGAAATAGAACTTAACCACTCCCTATGTTGAGCATATATATATATATATATATATATATATATATATATATATATATATATATATATATATATATATATATATATATGTATATACATATATATATATATATATATATATATATATATATATATATATATATATATATATATATATATATTATTACTAGCTAAGCTAAAACCCTAGTTGGAAAAGCAAGTTGCTATAAACCCAAGGGCTCCAATAGGAAAAAATAGCCCTGTGGGGAAAGTAAGTAAGGAAATAAATAAATGATGAGGACAAGTTAACAATAAATCATTCTAAAAACAGTTACAATGTCAAAACAGATCTGTCCTATGTAACTATTAACAATGTCAAAAACAGATGTCATATATAAACTATAAAAAGACTCATGTCAGCCTGGTCAACATAAAAACATTTGCTCCAACTTTGAACTTTTGAAGTTCTACTGATTCAACTACCCGATTAGAAAGATCATTCCACAACTTGGTAACAGCTGGAATAAAACATCTAGAATACTGTGTAGTATTGAGCCTCATTATGGAAAAGGCCTGGCTATTAGAATTAACTGCCTTCCTAGTATCCCGAACAGGATAGAATTGGCCAGGGAGATCTGAATATAAAGGATGGTCAGACTTAAGAAAAATCTTATGCAACATGCACAATAAACTAATTGAACGATAGTGCCAAAGATTAATATCTAGATCAGGAATAAGAAATTTAATAGACCGCAAGTTTCCGTCCAACAAATTAAGATGAGAGTCAGCAGCTGAACACTAGTCAGGAGAAAAATACTCAAAATAAGGTAGAATGAAAGAATTAAAGCACTTCTTCAGAATAGATTGATCACCGAAAATCTTAAAAGACTTTCTCAATAAGCCAATTGATTTTGCAATTGAAGAAGAAACAAATCTAATTTGTTTCTCAAAAGTGAATTTTCTGTTGAGAATCACACCTAAAATTTTAAAAGAGTCCTACAAATTCAAAGAAACACTATCAATACTGAGATCCGGATGTTGAGGAGCCACTGTCCTTGACCTACTTATAATTATTTGAGTTTTGTTAGGATTAAACTTCATACCCCATAATTTGCACCATGTAGTAATTTTAGCTAAATCTCTATTAAGGGATTCGCCAACCCTAAATCTACATTCAGGGGATGGAATTAATGCAAAGAGAGTAGCATCATCTGCATATGCAACAAGTTTGATTTCTAGGCCAAACCACATGTCAGTATAGTATGAAAAGTAATGGGCCAAGAACACAACCTGTGGAACACCGGATATCACATTCATATACTTACTATGGTGACCATCAACAACAACACTTTGAAATCTATAACTTAAAAAAATCAATAATAATGCTAAGAAACGACCCACCCACTCCCAACTGTTTGAGTTTGGAAACAAGGGCCTCATGATTAACACGGTCAAAGGCAGTGTTCCTCGCAGTTTTAAACAGCAGGTCTAAGGACACTACCTGCTGCTACCACAGACGTTTTAAGTTCCTCCACTTGCTTCGCATAGTGTCTATAGAATACTCTGGATGACTTCCAGCCAGTGTATGAGCGAAGATGTTCAAAATCCATATCATTAAAGAAATCTATGAAAGAGGCAACTTTTCTCGGATCATGACCTGCGGGTGTACTGTCTGGATCCGCTATGCGAATAAAATAGGTTATTTTCGTCCTTAGTTGCTTCAGAGATAAATTTGAGCCTGAGGTTTCTCCCCTAAACAGCTGTCCTCCCCTAAAGTCTGAAGTTCTACGAAGATACACCTTTAGGCACTCCACTGGACATAGAGATGCATCTTCCTTCAGAGCGCAGATTCTCCAGGGACCCCACCTATTGGTGGGAAGCTCGTTCTAGGCGAGAAACATTGGGTCGGGAAAAAGGTTCAGTTCTCCCCCTTCTGAAAACTGAACATGACCTTCCTCTCTCGAGAAGGCTACTATTTCACTAACTCTGGCCCCCGAAGGGAGTGCAAACAGAAATATAACTTTTTGGGTCAAATCCTTCAAAGCACACTCTTCATTATTCATCATTGAAGCGAAATAGAGAACTTTATCCAGACCCCATGGAATGGGTTTCGGAGGTGCTGATGGTATGAGCCTAGCACAGACCTTCAGAATTTTGTTAGAAATATCATTAGAGAGGTGGACCTGGAAGGCATATAGAATAGGCCTTGGCAAGGTAGACTTACACGTTGATATTGTGTTGGCTGCTAAACCTTGTTCATGAAGGTGGATGAAGAATGATAAACAGAAGTCTGTCAAGATCTTTTGTGGTTTCTTCACCTTTCAAAGGAAACCCACTTATTCCATGATGACTCATATTGTCTTCAGGTAGATTTGGAATTATATTCCTTTAAAAAGTCTATACTGTCTCTTGATATCCCAATTTTTTTTCTCACTGCTAGGGAGAGAAAATCATAAGATGTAGATTCCTGGTTTTCTGTGATGAAGCGAAGACAGTCGACTTCTGAACTCGCTGAGTCAAAACTGGATCCGGTAGTGGTACAAACTTCAGTCCTAGTTCTAATGCCAGAGGGAACCAAACTCTGTTCGGCCACTTGTGAGCTACTATTGCCGCTTTCCCCTTGAAATATCTCAGTTTGTCGAGGACCTTCAATAGAAGGTTGGGTGGAGGGAACAGGTAAATCCTGGACCATCTGTTCCAGTCGAGGGACATAGCGTCCACTGCTTCCGCTAGAGGATCCTCGTACGGGGACACATAACGATGTATCTTCTCATTGTCCTTTGTCGCAAAGAGGTCTATCTGCAGTACCAGGACATGACTCGAGATGAAAGAGAACGATCCTGTGTCTAGGAACCATTCTGACTATCGGTGTGAACCTGGATAGAGCGTCCGCCATCACGCTGCTGAATCCTTGAAGGTGAACTGCTGACAAGTGGCATCTCTTCTTTTCCGCTAGCCGGAAGATGGCCAACATCACTTGGTTGATTTGAGGCAACCTCGACCCTTGTCGATTGAGGCATCTCACTATCACCTCGCTGTATAGGACCAATCTTATGTGGGCCAAGTGGAGAGGAGATACTTTCTTCAGTGTAAGAAGTACTGCCATGGCTTCCAGAAAGTTTATGTGAAACTTCTTGAACAGGTTGGACCAAGCTCCTTGGACTTTCTTCTGGTGAGAATGACCTCCCCATCCTTCCTTTGAAGCGACCGTATGAATAGTAATTGAGGGGCAAGGTGGCTGAAGAAGTACCGATTTCTTCAGTTGCTTGGCTTTGGACCACGGCTTGAGAAGCGTTCGCAGACGAGTCGGTGGTGGTCTCATCAGATCTCTTCGCTCGTATGATGCATATTTTCTCCAAACTCCGGTTGCATCCTCTTGCTGTGTTCTTAACACTAGATCTGTTACTGAGGAAAACTGTAGAGAGCCCAGCACTCTCTCCTGTTCATGTCTTGATATCTGTTTGGATTCCAGTAGTCTCTTGACAGATCCTGCTATTTCTTTCCTCTTCTTCACAAGGATGGAAAGCTGGTGTGACTGTAAGTTCCAGTGGATTCCCAACCACTGAAACATTTGAGCTGGAGAAAGTCGAGACTTTTCTACGTTGGTCTTGAATCCTAGATGTTCCAGGAACTGGATCACCTTCTTGGAAGGTTGCATGCATTCTGTCCTGGATGCTGCCCACACCAGCCAGTCGTCCAAGCAGCCCACTGCTTGGATCCCCTTTAGGCGTAATTGATGGACAGCTGCGTTCGCAAGCTTAGTGAAAATCCTTGGGGCTATGTTTAGCCCGAATGGCATGGCTCTGAAGGCATAAAGTCTTCGTTGTAGCTTGAACCCTAGTTAGGAGGAGAGGTGACGATTGATTGGAACGTGCCAATAAGCATCTGACAAGTCTATAGAGACGGTGTATGCCCATTTGGGCAGCAGGGTCCTTATGTGTCTAAGTGTCAGCATCCTGAACGTGTAGTTCACTATGAACTTGTTGAGTGGCGACAAGTCCAGAATGACTCTGAGTTTTTCTGAGTACTTCTTTGGAACAAAAAACAGCCTTCCTTGGAACTTGATGGACCTTACCTTTCGGATTACTCTTTTCTCCAAGAGTTTTCGAACATATTCTTCCAAGACGGGGGTAGAGTGTTGGAAGAACTGTGGGAACGGAGGTGGAGTGCTGTACCAACTCCAACCCAGACCATTCTTGATTAGGCTGTGGGCCCAGGGAACGAAGGTCCAACGATCCCGAAACAGATGTAGTCTCCCTCCTACCGGAAGCATCTCACTTCTGTTGTTGTGGACCTGAGGCCTTGCCTCCTTGACCGCGTCCTCCCCTGAATCCCATTCCTATTAAAGGGCATCTAGAGGAACCTCTGGCTGCTCCTCTAGCTCTTGGACGAAAGGTCGTTGTCTGCCTTTCGAAAGCTGGGTTGAACGCAGGCGACTGAGTTGCCACCGCTTGAGGTACCAGCTGGTACGTGGTTGGAGGTTGTGCCAC
>NC_090737.1:51992741-51997741 GCF_036898095.1 Palaemon carinicauda
ATCAATTAGATCACTGAACTAAAGAAATTAGCTGTCCATAAATATGGTAATGAATTATTTTATATTCGAGGATTTAATTTTAGCGTGAGGAGCTAAAAATGGTAGTTTTATGTAATAAGCACGAGGTACCGGAAAACGTTCATGACGGGGCTGTTACGAAACTAACACAGGTGCCATATTCTAAAATCATTAGGAGCCATGGCGTGAAATTATACTATTTTAACTAAAGTTTTATGTTTGCATACATCAGAAGAAAAAGATTGTATGGAATTATTCTAAATTATAATAATTAACGGGGAAAAATAAAGGAAAAGAAACATTGCACGACTTTTTCACAATACTATGCTCCGTCTACTTCAGTCTCGTTGTTTTGTCGTGCGATGTCATACATGTTGGAAACACCTTTGATCGGAAAGCAAGGTAACTTTTGAAGTTCGAATAACCCAAAATACCAGTTTTTTAGTATCGGCAATTTGAGCTCATTTGTTTATTATCATATGATACCGATACCAGATACTCATGGTGGATGCCAATACTGATGCCGATACCAATACTAGTGTCATGACAATAGTCAATACCAACAGTCACTAAAAAGGCCGATACTACTGTTACCTATACTGATATCGATATTATCAGCACGCAGACACACACACACAGATATATATATATATATATATATATATATATATATATATATATATATATATATATATATATATATATATATATATATATATATATATATACCATTACAGAGTTATTGGGTCTTATGATTGGCAAGATAGTACTACATTGGATCCCTGTCTCTGGTTACAGCTCATTTTTCCTTTGCATAGTCATACACTGAATAGTCTGGCCTATTCTTTCCACATTCATATGTCCTCATCCACCTGACAACAATAAGATTACCAAACAAATCTTCTTTGCTTAAGGGGTTAACTACTGCACTGTAAGGCATGAGTCACTTAGGAGGTGGCATGACAAGAGAAACGCGACACACGTGAGAATTAAAGACACGCAAGAAACCAGGAACGCATGTGGCCATGCGTCACCCAAAAGTGAACCAGTTCACTTCAATTGCGTTCTTCATCAGCAGTTCCCATTTATTTAGATAACAAAATTTCTTTAGGATTTCTAAATAATAAATTTTGATCGACCTTCTTTTCTATTTCGTTTTTTTCTTAAATAATTTCAATAGGCCTATGCATTAGAAAGTACATTACGTTCAACCTGGTCATTTTATTTTTCTTTATATAAATAAAAGTATGGTTTATTTTTTATTTGATAAACAAAAAATTCCTCGGTTTTCAACCTGCTGCTGTGATTTTTGCATCTACAAAAAAATTACAATAAATTTTATGGTTGAAAAAAAAAAAGATACTTTTTGTTCAACCTGCTGTGTTTGTAGTTAGTGTTATTTTAATGCTAGTAATTGTTTTGGTGATATTATTTTATGTCTCTGTGTGTGTTTTGTTATGTTCTTTGTTACTGCTTTTCCTTCTGGTAAGAAACACTAGTTTTAATCTCACCTGAGAATCAAGATTAATTTTTCTTTTGCTGATATTGCTTTGCTCCAATTACATCCCCAGGTTGTTTTGGAAGCACTAGAGACTTCAATTCCTCATAAGAGTCGTACGACATTCTTGAATTATTAGAATTTTTTTCATCTTATGGTAGCGTACACGACCCGTCAAAAATGACTACTCTATATTTAGATAAAGATGAACACACACACACACACACACACACATGCACACGAGGATTCAACCCTTCATATCCTTTTCCCTTTCCTAACTACAACACGGCAGTTTCAGTAATTTGTAGAAGATTGTGGTTTCCGAGTGTAATTCTTGCAGTACCCCCATCTCACCAGAATATAACTACTCCCTCTTCCCCTACCCAAGAGACGGGGAGAGACCAAGTAGTGATACATCTGGCAATGTCGCATAGGGTGACAGGAAATGTATATACATACATATATATATATATATATATATATATATATATATATATATATATATATATATATTTACAGTCACGTCATAATTTATTAGCAATTATTGAATATATTGTTTGCGTTGTATGGTATTACACTACCCAGGATCTATATATATATATATATATATATATATATATATATATATATATATATATATATATATATATATATATATATATATATTTTCTTTTTTTTTTCTTGGCATCTATAATATCCATTTGGAAGCTTAATTATCCATTTTGAAGGTTATTTTTTTTTGGGGGGGGGGGTCAATGGTCCAATTTTAAAGAAAACTTCAATTTATTGAAAGTTGCTATTTCTTTCAAGTTCCCTTTATTAAGATGATTTAACTGGTATCATTCCGACGACTCCTTATGCTTGAATTCGCCTTTTGGGTTTCTAACACAATATCACTCTTATTATTCGCTTCTACTACCTCATAGTTTTGTATTCTCTGGATATCTGATTCATTATTTACATATGGGTATCAGCTTTAAATTTTTGCTTTTAAGCCACTTCGGCATATCTAATTCTCTTTCGGTAGAATCTCCTTAATTTTCCATAAAGGTAAATTTTAGCTTTATAAACATATTTTTTCCTTCTCTTAATATACCTCCCAACCCCCAACTTGACCTATCAACCTCAATTTTTATTACAGTATTGCTATAGGTTACAAAGTCTATATTCTTTAACATATACTTCGCCAAGGTTTGTTCGGCATTTTAAAAGTATTTGGTTAAAGAAAATTCTCTTTTTGTACGTACGACTTGTATTACAATGTTAATACAGGAGGTGATTTATTTCCGGTATCTCCCATTGTGTTCTGTGAAAAAAAAAATGGACTTTTCTTTCTTCGTGGCCAAGTGGTTTAGTCACTGTCTATACGAGCTTGCCAACCAGGGATCGATTCCCAGCCGGTCACAAGCTCTTGTCTTTGTGTGATTTCACCTGGGGCTCTGATCCCGAGGTCGTTAAGAGAATCCAGAAATTGAGGTATCAAATATATATATGGCTTATTTGAATATGAAAAACACGTCTAAATGTGTAAAATTTATCATGTGCAAAATGTGCAAAATTTATCATTAACCCTTTTACCCCCGGCTTACTTGGAAACTTCCGTGCTTTAAGCCCCAGGCATTTTCAGTTTTGAAGGGCTTTTCGACTTATTTTTTTCAAATCGCACCCACAGCCTCAATTTTCATCTTAGAGAAGTCAGATTGGTCTAATTTTTTTGGAAAAAGGTTGAAGTTTTCAATATAGTTATCAAAAGTATAAAGAAAATAATATAAATAGCCGCTATTGTTAGATGAAGTTGGGCGATGACGAAATTTTTTATATTCTTTCGTATACATTGCGATAAAGCACAGATGGGTCTTCTCACAGAAATCGTAAACCTATACCATCTTATAGAAAATTTATTCAGCTATAAGATGGTGTATAATAGTTTGTAGTTAAAAGAAGAAAAACATGAAAAAAAAATAGTATACCCACAACAATTGTAAACCTAAATTTCCTTAGCGCAAGTAACGAAAATCGGAGATTGCAAAAGTTTCGTTCTATCGATCATACGTAACCTATATTTAGAGTAATTTTCTTTTTTTTTTTATTATTTTGAAGTAAATTAATTGAACTTTCTAATGACATATGCGAAAATAATGATAAAGCCATCTAAATAGTGGCTATCGTTAGGTGAAGTTAGGCGATGACGAAATGTTTTATGTTTTATCGTATACATTCCGATACAGCAAAGTAAGTTCTCCTCAAGGAGACTTCAAAATGATACCATATTATAGACAATTTATTCAGCTATAAAATCGTATATTAGAATTTGTAGTTAAACTAGAGGAAACATGGAAAAAAGTAGTAAACGAGCAAAAACTGAAAACCTAAATCTCGTTACTTGCGGTAAAGAAATTTGGGTTTACAGCTTTTACACATTTTATTATTTTTTTTCCTTATTCATTTCTTCTAACTACAAACTATTAGATACAATTTTATAGCTGAATAAATTGTCCATAAGATGGTATAATTTTCAAGTATCTGTAATGAGAATTCTCTGTTATTTATTGGAATGTATACGATAAAAAAAAAAAGTTTGTCATCGCCTAACTTCATCTAACAATACCCACTATTTACATTGCTTTATCCTTATTTTCACACATGCCATAAGAAAGTTCAATAAATTTTCTTCAAAAATAAAAAAAAAATAATAAAATTCCTCTAAGCATAGGTCAGTTATGACCGAAAGAAAGAAACTTTTACAATCTCCCTCTCTCTCTCTCTCTCTCTCTCTCTCCCTCTCTCTCTCTCTCTCTCTCTCTCTCTCTCTCTCTCTCTCTCTCTCTCTCTCTCTCTCTCTCTCTCTCAGCAAAGTCAGTTTCAAATATACACAGTGGCTGCCTAAAATAAATCGACGTATTTTCAAATGAATATGTATACGGTATATATATATATATATATATATATATATATATATATATATATATATATATATATATATATATATATATACTATATGTATTCCTATAGAATACTTGAAATAATATGAAAACATACATGCATAAACACAACACCAACCTTTCAAATCGTAGTTACATGTTTACCAGGTCGAGAATTTCTTGCCTTGAGTTGCCATTAATCACAGAATTTTTCATTCACACTGATCTTTCTTGACCATTAGGCATTTTATCCAACAAATGCCTTCACACATATAAAGAGGAATATTCTAAAAAGGTATAAAGCACTATCACTTATTAGAATAGGCTGTAAAAGCGCAAAATTGACGGATAACGCACGAAACACATCCTCCTTCCACAAAGTCAAGAGTTGAACTGAGACACACGGCGACGGTTTTGGTGGTCGGCGAGTCTTGGTGGTGACGGACTCAACCACGCTGTCCTGCCTACCTCGCGCTCACAGTCTTCATTCCCCGAAAAAAATATGAAATTTACTAAATGTTTCGGCAAAATAGAAATAAAAAACATACAAAAATAATTCTGAT
>NC_090737.1:52002741-52037741 GCF_036898095.1 Palaemon carinicauda
ACATGGAAGGCATATAGAATATGTCTTGTCAAGGCAGACTTACACGTCGATATTGGGTTGACTGCTAAACCTTGTTCATGAAGGTGGATGAAGAACGATAAACAATAATCTGTCAAGATCTTTTGTGGTTTCTTCGCCTTGACAAATGACACCCACTTCTTCCATGATGACTCATATTGTCTTCTTGTAGATTTGGGCTTATATTCTTCTAATTAGTCTATAGTGTCTCTTGATATCCCGAATCTTTTTCTCACCGCTGGGAGAGAAAATCAGGAGATGTAGGTTCCGGGTTTTTTTGTGATGAAACGAAGACAGTCGACTTCTGTACTTGCTGAGTCAAAACTGGATCCGGTAGCGGCAGAAACTTCAGTCGTAGTTTTAATGCCTGAGGGAACCAAACGCTGTTCGGCCACTTGTGAGCCATTATTGCCGCTTTCCCCTTGAAGGATCTCAGCTTGTCGAGGACCTTCAAAAGAAGGTTGCGCGGAGGGAACAGGAAAATCGTGGACCATCTGTTCCAGTCGGGGGACATAGAGTCCACTGCTTCCGCTAGAGGGTCCTCGTACGGGGACACATAACGATGTAACTTCTTGCTGTCGTTCGTCGCAAAGAGGTTTATCTGCAGTTCCGGGACTTGACTTGAGATGGAAGAGAACGATCTTGCGTCTAGGGACCATTCTGACTCTATCGGTGTGAACCTGGATAGAGCATCTGCCGTCAGGTTGTGGAACCCTTGAAGGTGAACTGCTGACAGGTGCCATCTCTTCTTTCCCACTAGCCGGAAAATGGTCAACATCACTTGGTTGATTTGAGGTGACCTCGACCCTTGTCGATTCAGGCATATCACTATCACCTCACTGGCTAGGACCAATCTTATGTGGGCCAAGTGGCGAGGAGATACTTTCTTCAGTGTAAGAAGTACTGCCATGGCTTCCAGAAAATTGATATGGAACTTCTTGAACAGGTTGGACCAAGCTCCTTGGACTTTTTTTCCAGTGAGAATGACCTCCCCATCCCTCCTTTAAAGCGTCTGTAGGAATCGTAATGGAGGGGGGAGGTGGCTGAAGAAGTACCGATTTCTTCAGTTGCTTGGCTTTGGACCATGGCTTGAGAAGCGTTCGCAAACGAGTCGGTTGTGGTTTCATTAGATCTCTTCGCGAGTTTGATACATATTTTCTCCAAACTCTTGTTGCATCCTTTAGCTGTGCTCTTAGCACAGGATCTCTTACTGAGGTAAATTGTAGAGAGCCCAGCACTCTCTCCTGTTCGAGTCTTGATATCCGTTTGGATTCTAGAAGTCTCTTGATAGATCCTGCTATTTCTTTCCTCTTCTTCACAAGAATAGAAAGTTGGTGTGACTGTAAGTTCCAGTGGATTTCTAACCACTGAAACTTTTGAGATGGAGAGAGTCGAGTCTTTTTGATGTTGATCTTGAATCCTAGTTGTTCCAGGAACTGGATCACCTTCTCAGAGGCTTACAAGCATTCTGTCCTGGATGCTGCCCACACCAGCCAGTGGTCCAGGTAGGCCACTACTTGGATTCCTTTTAGGCATAATTGATGGACAGCTGCGTTCGCAAGCTTCGTGAAAATCCTTGGGGCTATGTTTAGCCCTAATGGCATGGCTCTGAAGGCATAAAGTCCTCTTTTTAGCTTGAACCTGAAGTAGGAGGAGAGGTGACGATTTATTGGAACATACCAATAAGCATCTGACAAGTCTATAGAGACGGTGTATACCCGTTTGGGCAGTAGGGTCCTTATGTGTTGAAGCGTCAGCATCCTGAACTTGTAGTTCACTATGAACTTGTTGAGTGGCGACAAGTCCAGAATGACTGATTTTTTCTGAGTCTTTCTTTGGAGCACAAAACAACCTTCCTTGGAACTTGATGGACTTTACCCTTCGGATTACTTTTTTCCAGGAGTTTTCAAACATATTCTTCCAGAACGGGGCTCGAGTGTTGGAAGAATTGTGGGAACGGAGGTGGAGTACTGTACCAGCTTCAACCCAGTCCATTCTTGATTAGGCTGTGGGCCCAGGGATCGAAGGTCCAGCGATCACGAAATAGATGAAGTCTCCCTCCTATCGGAAGCATCTCACTTCTGTTGTTGTGAACCTGAGGCCTTGCCTCCTTGACCGCGTCTTCCCCTGAATCCCCTTCCTCTTGAGGGGCATCTAGAGGAACCTCTGGCTGCTCCTATAGCTCTTGGACGAAAGGTCGTTGTCTGCCTTTTGAACACTGGGTTAAACGCAGGCGACTGAGTCGTCACTGCTTCAGGTACCAACTGGTATGTGTTTGGAGGTTTTGCCACAAACTGAGGCACTGCGGTCGCTGGAAGTTGTTGCTGCTGCTGTCTGTAAGGCTTAGCTAGCCGAGAGGATAGCCTAGGCTTCTCTTTCTTCCTCTTAAGTTGGGGACCCTCATACGGTGAAGACTTTCTCTTAAGAGTTAGGCCCCACTTCTGGAGAAGGTTCCTATTCTCCGTGGCAGCCTTATTCACTCCCTATTTGACCACTTCATTAGGGAAGAGGTCCTTACCCCATATACAAGAGGAAATCAGTTTCCTAGGTTCGTGCCTCACTACAGCCGAGGAGACCACGAACTCTCTACAAGCTCTCCTAGCTTTGATGAAACTATAGAGATCCTTAGTTTCTGTGGCCAGATGTATTTTGGCCACTACCATGAACATGTCCTGGTTCTTGGGGTCGCTTGCCATCGTCTCCAGAGTCGTCTGTAAGGACATCGATGCTGCAAGTCTATCTTTTGTCTCTTGCTCCCTGCACAAGAGAAAATCAGACAGGTTTGGAAGGTCCTCACCGAACTGACGTCCGGCAACATCGGCCTCCAACTTCCCGACTGAGAAGGTAAGGTAAAAGTCCTTCCAGTCCTTCTGGTCCATGGGCAAGGTCAGGGACAACGGCTTACACTCCTCCAAGGAGGGGCATGTTTTCCCTGCCTCTACCGCCTTTAAGGTAGACTTATATCCCTTTTCCTGAAAGGGAAAGGCTCTGGTAGGAGAAGTCACAAAGGAGGGATGCTTCTTACTCAAAGCTGGTATCTTTGAGTTTGTGAAGCCCATCTCTTTCATAGAGCTCGTTAGTAAGGCCTGTGCCTTTCTATGGTCAAAGACTTTCGGCTCCGTCTCCTGTTTTGAAGCTGTCTCCTTCCTAAGCCGGACATAGCAGTCCGGGTAAGACTCCTTGTTGGGCCAGAATTCCACTTCTTTGAAGGGAATTGAAACCAACTTCTCTGATATGACAATTTTCCCAGTTGTCATAGGCATATGTTTGGCATACCTCCAAGGATTGGCATCCAAACACAAAGGAAGATCCTTCACGCTGAGCTTCTTCTGGGGCCCACGTGATGCTGCAAGTCTTTGCATCTCTAACTTCATTGCAGCTTCCTTCTCCTCATTCTTCTTCTGCATCTGTTGAATCATTTCAACGATGGAAGAAAAATTCCTTCCCAGATCATCTGGGATAGCACACGATGTTTTAGGAATAGGTTCTGGGGCCTGAACCGATGTAGTTGACAGCTCGTCGATTTCTTCCTCCTCAGTATCAGGAGCCTGGGTCAGCTCCTCTTCCTGGCCTTCTGCCAGAAGGTCCTTTTCGTTGTACTCGGACACCTCGGACATCCTATTGCCCGGTTGGATGTCTTGTAGGGCATCCGAGACTTCAGAATCAACCGGAATCTGAACTAACGGGATCTCCGCGTGAGGCTGAGGAATCACTGCATCCGCAGATGCCTTAATAAAAAGATAAGCCCTCATCTTCTCGCTTGGAAGGTAGGGGCCTGAAGTATTCTTCTGAAAACCCCTCACCCAGGTTCGTAACTTTTCCCTAGCTGCGTGCCTTGACTCCGCCGACTTAGGGGTATCAAATGCCTCGGTAATCAGGTTAGAACATATGGTACATACCTGAGGGTCCAAATACCGGAGATCACCTTTGGAGACTGCACATGCTGCGTGCCTCCTACACTACTCATGATCACAGAAGTTCTTGCTGCGGACATTGCAGAACATGCTCCCGCACTTCGGATGGTCCTCCTGTAAGAGAAGAAATTCCATGAGTATCAAGTGAAGACATATCACTTATGAATAATATATATATAGCTTATAACTGTTAAGCTAGAAAGGAAAGAAAGAAAGACACATACTTGTATTTCCTGCCCAGCCAATTGCTGTAACCTTCCAGATATTAAAACTTTAAGGGTAAGTCTCATTCTAGAATAACCTTCATTATATTTTCCAGAGGAAATTAGGTGTGGCTCACACCATGGTAAGAGTTTTAATATACTGGATAATTAATAAAGAAAGAGCTCACTTTCTCTATCCTGTACGGTTTCAACAAAAGGCCGTACAAGGCAACACCAAGTATGTTGGAAAAACTTTAGTGTTACAATATATTCTGTACTATAGTTTTCTCCGTGCAGTATGTACTATACTGTAAAAATACTGGCTACTGTATATAATATAATGTGTGCCGGCCAGCATGTGCCATTCTGTGCCGGTCTGTGCCAGCCGGCACGTACCTTAGTCTAGTTCAAAGGTATACTACCTTCATACTACTGGGCAGCAGATTACTGGTTCAGTATGCATGCGTGCCGGCTAGCACTCTCTGCCGGCTGGCAAATGAAAAACAACAGCACCCGGCTGCCGGCCACTACTCGAAGCGGCCGGCAAATCTTATGGTGTGCTGCTATTACCGGCCGGCAATGGTAGGTGATACCTATGGCGGCCGGCAGTAAAACAGAACCAGAGAACTTCCACCAGCCCGGCTGCCGGCCGCTAAGCCAGCAGCCGGGCTAGGAGTACAATACACTAACAAGAAAAACAGCATGGATGTAAGGATATAAGGCGGCACTGCCTCACAGCCTTCCATCCAGAAAGAGTGAACATAAGGAAGGGGAAAATGTAATATTCAGGCTTACTTCTATCCATTGCCTGCCGGGCTATACCGACAGACATGGATGGTAGACCAAGGGAGGTCTGGGGAACACTCTAAAGAAGTTAGGCCTCTGCCGGCCGGCAGAGGCCTGAGCCAGTCCCACATCCTAACCTACTCAAGGTATAGATGTAGAATGACGGCCAAGAGTTGTAATAGCTAGGCTATTACTGAGGATAGAGGGGGTGAAGGGGAAGAGGGTCCTGCAAACTTTGTTCTAGTATGAGATTGACCCCAGAGGCTAAGAAAGCTCATCCTAGCCTAGGGTTTATCTATAGGGAGAAAGGTCAGCAATATATTGCTACCTTCCTCAATACCAAAACAAAGTTTGATGTTTCTATTCACTAGGAAATGGAGAATCTTATCCTCCAATCCGAAAACAACAACACTGGGCTAGTCTGCTAGATCAGTAGAAGAAGGAATCATCCCGTACAGAAACCTTCGGATGTGGTCTAGGGACGCTAAGCCTCCCATGTCTGTACCTAACCTAGCAAAGGAATCTCATTCTCTAAGCTAGGAAGATACAGACCCCAGACTAATTACTCTGATGCTCTGCTCAAACCTGAAACCAGTCATTCAGGTTACAGGATTAGGGCAGAAACCTCCTAGTATAGTTATAACCGAATATTATTCAGTTAAAACCACTAGAATTAAGCCTAAGGCTTAATCAGAGGGAAAAGGGATTGAACTTAGTCTCCAGGGGAGAAAAGAACAGCCGGGGAAGTGTGCGAGAGTATACTAAAGCCCCATTGGCTACTAGCCTAGGTGCGGTGAGAATCGATTACCTGAATCACCAAAACTTTCTCATATACAATCTTGGAAGAAATTTATTCAACAATATCTTATATGTATAAATATGCCTATAGCTTCAATAAATTCAAAACACTTGGAAATCCATATATCATGCATGAAAGTATTAGGGCCAAACGCTTAGGTTACGAAGCCTAGCGTAGGCCAGGATCGGTTGCCTTAATCGCCGAAATATACTAATGGCATCATATAAAGAATTCCTATCATAAAGCTATATAGCTAGATTTATTAAAGCATATATACCGGGAACATCGCTATGGCTAACTAAAAGTCTCATGCATAGTGAGCGACAGCGTACAGGACGCCTTCTGTAGGCAACAGCTCTTGTTTGCTTTAAAATCACTTTTGATTTAATTCAAAACACCAAGAGCTTACATTTATACATAATAAAGATAATACTCAACTTTCCAGAGGCAGAAGAGGCTGGAGAAAGCATAATAATGTTGAAATAAATCCAAGATTACGAGAGAATCACAAGGGAAACACCGAGTAGTAGAGCTACGCGATAAGGAATAGAGATGGCGCCGTCACCGGCATTATGTACACACTCGTAACGGGATAGGAGAGGTACCTTATTAACGGCTCTCCTTTCATTCTCGCTTTTCGTTTTCTTGATACTTTGACCCCTCGAAGTGTTAACTTTGTTCGGGGTGAAGATAGCTATGTGGCGTGTCAAGAATACGTCCTCTGATATTATGCGATATCCCATGTTAAGTTTATGTAGGGATATTCGCTCCAGGAGTTAGAATTCTGGATACCTTAAGATAAAATTCTCTGGGAATATCACCGTAGTCAAATATACCCAAGGAAGCTACCCTAAAGGAACTTCTATCATGGCCTGAGGCCCCCCCCCCCAAAAAAAAGAAAAAAAAAAAAAAAAAAAAAAAAAAAAAAAAATATATATATATATATATATATATATATATATATATATATATATATATATATATATATAAATATGCGTGTGTGTGTGCGCGTGTGTGTGTGAGTGTGCCTGTGTGTCTATGTTTATGAGTGTGTGGGGGACAATAACACCATCATCCTCACAAGATTAAGCAATCTAAAAACCAACACTGTGCCGCAGATCTGTGGGACGATGGTAAACTGCGGTCAATTCTAAGGAGCATTCACTGCCACTTTCCGTATCCGGTCTTGTTTATCATCATCAACAATGAAGAGCAAGTAAATTCCTTTTCCAGGCCAAGTGATCAACAATCACCATTCATTACCAAATCGTTATAAAAGCACTATCATCAACAATCAGTCATCTTTCAGGAACAGGAGATCAACTGAACAGTCGGCTCCTAATGCCTGGTTGATCACGAATGGGTTTCAGAGACGATTTCATTATGAAAACAAGAATGCTCTATGTCGGGAACCAAACTGCTTTTGTATAAATGACATCGTTAAAGACTATTTTCCTGTTGAACGATTGATACGCCTATGCTGTCGTTCGTTAATGAGAGCATATGTGTTATTCCAAGAATCACTGTATAGTAATATGAAACAAAATGTAATTATTCAACCTATGGTACTCCGAAATGCTTTCAAGTGTTCTGTCAAAGGGTTTCCTGATGACACAAAGTGTTTCATTTAATATATCAATTGGAGCAAGCTACTGGAGCACAGCTAAATCCTATTAAAACTTTTGTTCTAGGACTCGGAATCTGACATCTAAACGTATGGTCAGTTGAATGGTTGCAACATAAGAACAAATGCACACTATTATGGGTTTTGTTGTACAATGATAATGAAGAAATGGGAAAAAAATGGGATGAACTTATTAGCAAGGGTCAGGTAATTGTAAACATGCTTTCAAACCAGTTTTTGTATATGCATCCAAAACCTATCATTGTTAATTAATTAATCCTAAGTAAAGCGTGGTACCTTTGCTACTTGCTTTCATTGGTAAAGACTAAAGCAAAAATCCTAGAACAAGCAATCTTTCGGTACCTGTGATGTGGAACGCAACAGCCAATTAAGAGGGAATCCCCTTATCTTCAAAATGCGAAAGGAGGCACAGGTATAGTCAATGTGTAATAAAAGGTAGCAGAAGACCGTTATCCCCTTTTTTTAGAAGTATTAGAATATTTTTCTTTTTGGAAATTTTCATCATGTATATTACTAAGGTACACTCCCTACAGTTATCTTATTGATACCCTTAGGAAAATACTAAACATTTCCAACTTTCCACATGTTAAAGGCAAAACTATTTATAGGTCTTTAATACCAGAATATATGTCCATAGTATTGTAGAGATATCCGCTCTTTAATTGGATCGATATATGGAATAATCTATTGTGCAAATATGTTGATTCGTAGGCTACCAGAGAAGTTTGGTGTACAGATTTTTGTGTGAATCCTTATACAAAAAAGAAAGGCTTAAAATGCTGGACATGAGGGATGATGATTTATGTAGCAAGTGTATATGAGTAGAAAATAATTTATCAACACATCTGGGAGTGGTTTCAAAACATAATTTTAGAAATATGTAAAGTAAGAGTAAAACAACCAATAAAAATGATGATGGATAACACATAAAACAACGAAACAGGTTAACACATTTAATGTTCTTTTTTAATATATTAATTGTGAATGAAGGTAAAGAAGAAAATTTGAGATTTTGTAGGTTTAAAGCAATTATGGTAGTGTAAAATTAATGTTTAATTTTGTTGTAATCTTTCATTACTTATACTCAATGCATAAAAAGTGTTATATAAAGCAAATAGTAAACTTTAAAAGGATTAAAAGTAATCTCATATATGTATTGTAAAAGTATCATATTTGTGAATATGGATACTTGCTGTATATACTATGTAAATTTACTGATTAAAAACTAATATATTAAAGGAAAAGAAGGATTTCTAAAGGAGGATTTGTGGCCTAAAATTGAAAATAGAATAAACATACCTAGGCAACTATAAACTATCACACTATATTAGAAATGAATAATAAAGTGATTTTGTTATTAACAACCACAATAAGCAAATATAAAATGATACTTATTAGGATTAACAAATTACACTTCAAGAATGTCAATAATAAATAAATACAGTATTCAAAATGATAACGGGCTCGATCGAAAAGAGTAATCACTCGAGAATTTCGCTACCGTATTAATATAACATAAAAAAAAAAAATCAATTAATCATACAACCATCACACTAAATACCTCTTTCGCTTGCTGGCTCTTCGTCTCTCGGAACGATTACCAAAAAACAAAATTAATAAACTTTAATGTTGCCCCCCCCCCCCCCTAAAAAAAAAAAAGATATTAAAAATCAGTCCTTCACAATAATTAGTTTAGAAATTTGGTTTGTATCGATATGATTTTATGGAGTGCATGGATCAGTTTTTAACATCGGAAAGTTAGTAACTTGATTTATATGAAAACCAATAATGTGAAACTCTATTATATCAATATTTTCAAATCATTAGTCTTTGACGGGACTGGAGGATGCATTAGTAATAAGATAGCTCCCGAACAACTAAATTTGTTTAAAGACAATAAAGGTATTCATAGAACCCAAGGTGGTTACCTAATGGGGACGATTCCATATTTATATCCAATGGTTTTCATCAATAACACTGACTTTTGAAAAATTAGCTTGATACTTCATCGGGTATTTGACGTGGAGTCAGAATGTAGATAGGGCACACTTAAATTTGTATGTGTGAAAGCCAGTCCAACACCTTCTAAAAATAACATAATAGACACCTCACACGTCTCGAACTCTCGACCTAACAAAGCCATGACTCCAAGCTGCTGGGAAGAAGGGCGATGGTGGCAACTTACAACTCACAAACATACGCTACCAGGGTCTACTCGACGTCAGGCAGGGCAGCCGGTCGGGACTACGGTCCACCCCAAAAGCCAAAGCAAAGTCCCTCAAAAGAAGGCAACCTATTACCTCATACGTATGGGAAAAAAATGAAGAAAAAGATGAAGTTGCTTGCTACGTGTGCATTATATAGAACTCCCCGTAAAGCAGACACGAATGTCTAAGAAAGCAACCTGACTTAGAAAACTGTACTGTCTTGCAGCAAATATACAGCTTCCAGGTGGTCAATGGTGATCTAGTCCTCTTTATTTCGAACATCGAAGAGGAAAGATTTCCGAGTATGACAGATGATGAGGAATGTGCGTGTATATGGTAGCACGAGCTATGGCTTGTGTCGGATTTAATAGTTTCCCAGGCCCAAAAATTTCTTGAGTGCTTCAACAATCAAGGGCGTTGGGAACTTTTGTACTGCGGATATCTTCACAGGGTGCGAGTGAAAGCCATCAGGAGTGATGCGATGACCCCTGGGCCGGATTAAGCCTTTTAGAGTAAGCCCTAAGCACTTATGAGTGTGGTGACCCATACATATAAGAGTATCTTATAAAATCAACATATCAACCACACAACATTTTACCCATCAAATCAAATAAAACTAATTAAGAAAAAATAACATTGTTTATTTTTTATACTTTTACTTACATTTGAAAAGTGTCTTCCTCTTTTTAATCAGATCCTCAAAGCTTATTCACATAACACATCTACTTTTATACTTACAAGACATAAGGCATCCACCCTCCATTGTTCCTCAACTGGGAAAATGAGCGTTCAGCTAAATAATCTGTAGCCATTAATGTTACAAATATACAGAAGCCAATGTATTCATTTCGAAAGGCAGGCTCAATGTTATCATCTGTAAGAACAGTATTTTGTCAAGTTCAGCATGACTGAATCTTATTTCAACATTTTCTGTTTCACTGAATTTATGGCGCACACATGAATAAAATTGTCGAATATCAGGTAAAAAATTACTATTGGAATTTATTTTGGCATGTGCATCAATAAGACTTTCACAGTATTGAGAATAGCTTTTAGTTTTAAAAAATGAAGAGATATTATGTGGTCGTGGTGCATCACTTAAAAAGAAAATCTCTGCTATTTCTCTGTATATCTCTCCTCTTTTTTTTTTTATTGGGGTTTTAAGTATCGCAACAATTGTAAAAATTGTGGTGATACGAAATTTATCGCTGCCATTCAAATATACATCTGGACCATCTCCATCATCTGGGAACCTTCTTTCTAATACGTTGGCGAGTTGTGGCTTTCCATTCTTAAGTGCTGTAGTAGTAAAAAGCTTTCCGCTTAAAATGACGTTTTACTTTGCAGGCGCAATTAATCTTTTATAATAAAGCTTTCACTTTTTTATATGATTTAATGTAAAAACTAAAAATAAAAGTTTATGCAAAGCCTTTAATCATAAAAGCACGTTAATATCCTTAAGATTTGTGTATTTTTAAAAGACTTGAAAAAATTATTTTGTTAAGGATAGCCTACCTAGGTACTTGTACCTCGTGCTTACAAAAAAAAAAAAAAGAAATCTGTAATTTAAACTAAATTAGATGTAGCATTGCTAAGCTGAGCATAAAATTTTCAAAGTATTACCATATCATTATATGATATGTTATACTTTAACAAGGCATATAAAAAAAAAAAAATTATATAATCATTTATTTTATGATAGCCACATAATCTATGAGAATGGACACTTGGTAGATCACTCAAAAATGATAGCCTTCCCTTAAAAAAAAAAAAAAAAAAAAAAAAAAAATACAGTCAAGTACACAGAGCATAGAAAAATAAGCTTCATAAGTCGTGCATCAAAAATAGTACTTAGAATATTAGCAGGAAGGTTGAAAGCAGTATCTGAAGAATATAATGAAAAGGACCAATTTGGATTTAGATCAGGATCTGGAACATGAGCGGCAATTGGCTGTATGAGGGTGATACCAGAAAAAAAAAAAGTTCTTCATATTAATGAGGAAATATCAGGGGCGCTGGGGCGTGTTTGAAGGCGGGGAAGGAGCGTAAAGTTCGAAAAGACGCTGACAGTAGGGTGCGTTTTTTTACGAGGAAACGCCCTTAGATGTGATTTCCTGGTATATGAAAGCAGAATGTAGCAACAACAAAATTAAATTTTTGGACGATTTACATGTGACCAATTAAAATTTGTACACAATTGCTATCATAAAATACCGGTAGGCTACTTGATGGATTCATCAAAATAACAATAAAAAAAAATAGAAATACTAACGATGTTAATTCTTCCCTATAAACTTTTCCAATACAGAGGAAGTTTTCTAAGCCTACATGGATTTTACTAAGATTTTATAATATCTGTCATTTGATTTTCAGCTTCATCTTTAAATTTTGACGGCTTTTATATTTTCAACTTCGTCAAATTACTGTTTTAATTGAAAATCGTATTATTTGTCTTTGCTTTTAAACTCTGATGATAAGATATGAAGAAGAATATCTCACACAGATGTATTTCATTGATTTAATACTGCATTGGTCATGAAAATTCAAGGTTATTAAAATGTCTTTTTATCAGGAAATTTATATATATAAATAAATAGATAAATGAATATATATATATATATATATATATATATATATATATATATATATATATATATATATGTGTGTGTGTGTGTGTTTACATATAGTATGTGTATACATATATAAGTAAGGAATAAGAGAGGGCACCTTTGGGAACTAAACCTCGCAACGTACAATGTCAGAGCTCGGTGTAGGGAAGATCTTGCGGTGTTACTAGAAGAGCTAAATAAATAAATTAGGATATGATAGGATTGAGTGAAATTAGAGCTGAGAAATCTTTTATAAGGTTAAAATGGACAAAGCAAATGGAGTGGTGTTTTTATTAATTATTAAGAAAATTCCTGCAGGAACATAGAAGAATTTTGCAAGATCAGTGACAGAATTGCAGGATTGATTATCAAACATCCAATAAAAAGGAAGAAAGGGAAACTTTTCATGAAGATCTGGAGATATTAAAAAAAAAAAAAAATACATTTGTTTTGCGTGATTCCTATTTAAAGTAGGTCAAAAGAAGTGAGCAGAATAGGCTATTGGTAAATTATGAGTAGGCACAAGAATTGAAAGAGGAGACAAGCTTGTAGAATTGGCTAAAAAACAATTATAAAAATATCATGTATATTTTTTTCAACAAAAATTAACATAGAAAACGGACATGGGGAAGCCTAAATGTAGAAACGAAAAATTAAAGAGATGTTGTTCTCAGTGAAAATGTTAATTCACTCAAAACGTAATTATTAAACAAGTTTAAGTCAAACGATTGTAGAATTGCTAGAAGTAAAATTTGTCTAGATATAAGGAAAAAAAATTAAGAAAAAACATAAACACTCCTCTAATAAGAGAAAAACCTGATGAGTTTAGTTTAGCGGTACAAAATAGGGATTCCTAGCTACATGATGAAATGGCAGCAAGTAAAAAAATAAATTACTAGTAATTTAATCAGCACAAGAGGGAAGTAGAAAAGTTTGTAAGCGATATCTCTGTAAACTATCATAAAACACAAAAAATCTAGTAAAGAAAAGATGGGAATTAAGCGTAAAATTCTAGTGAGATAAAATAGTCAGCAAGACTATCTATAGCAATAAACAAACTGAAAAGGAGAGAAATTTGTAAACAATCAATCCAAAATTGAGGAAACTGTGACGGGCCAAGAGTAGGTTGTGACTCAAAGGCGAGATGAAAGCAACTGAGTCCTTTATTATAGACAAATTGGCCCCGGCAAGGTCACAAAATACAACATGCTATTTCTTAATGAACCGTTAACAGTTAACAATGAGAAATAGGCAGTCAGGTTCATGCAAGTTACTATGAGTGCGAGGGGAGAGTGAAGATACAAAGGATAATATATACAAAAAGAGAATTTTTGGGCTCAAGCCATGTCGTCCTGATGGAAGTCCTATAGGGTAGCTTCCTAGGGTATATTACAACCACGGCGATATTCCCAGAGAATTTACCTTAAGGTACCCAGAATTCTAACTCCTGGAGCGAATATCCCTAATGAAAGAACCAGGGATATCGCGAAATATAAGAGGACGTATTCTTGACACGCCACATGGCAATCTGCACCCCGAACAGAGATAACACTTCAAAGGGGTCAATTGGCAAGAAAACGAAAACGAGAAAGAAAAAGGAGAGCTGCTCGCAAGGCTCTCTCTTCTCCCGTTTCGTAAGCGGGCATTGCGCCGATCCTGGCGCTATCTGCATTCCTTTTTGCGTAGCTTAACAACTCGGTGTTTTTTCCTGTGTTTCTCGCATAATCTTGGATTTAATCGAATTATTATGCTTTCTCCAACTTCGTCTGCCTCTGATAAGTTGAGTATTATTTCTTTTATGTATAAATGTAGGCTCTTGGTAATTTTTAAAGTGATTAATAGTAATAATCTTTGTTACAAGAGCCGTTGCCTACCGGAGGCGTCCTGGACGCTGTCGCTCGCTAGGTATGAGTTTTAGTTAGCCAGAGCGACGTTCCCGGCTGTTTTGCTTTAATAATTTTAGCTGTTTAGCGTTCCATAGGATTTCCTTTTTCGTGCTTTTAGTATTATTTGTTTTGGCGAAGTATTCTCCAATTCTGGCTTACGCTAGACCGTGTAGCCTAGTCGTTTGGCCCTAGTACTTTCCTGCATGATTTTTGGATTTCCGAGTGTTTTAAAATTTTATTGAAGCTTTAGGCAGTTTTATACATTTAAGATTATATTGATTATTTCCAAGATAGTATACGAGTGAGTTTCGATGATTTAGGTAATCGATTCTCTTGGCGCCTAGGCTAAGTTGCTTATGGGGCCTTAGTATACTTTCTCATACTCCCCGGTTGCTCTCTTTTCTTCGGAGAAGGTATGCAATCCCTTTCCCTCTGTTTAAGCCTTTGGCTTAACCCTAGTGGTTTATCTGAATTAACTTTCGATACAACTATATTGGGGTGTTACTGTTCCTTCCTGTTCCAGTAAGTCTGGCTTCAGAGAGGGGGCAGAACATCAGAGTTCTTAGTCTGAGTCTGTGTTTGTCTGGCTTGGGGTAGAGTCTCCCTCGCTAGTCTGACGCAGACATAGGAGGCTTAGCCTCCTTAGGTCACTTCCGAAGGTTTCTGTACGAGATGATTCCTTCTTCTTGTGATCTAGCAGACTAGTCCTTGTTGCTGTTCTTGGTGGCGAGGATAAGATCCTTTCCCTGGGAGTAGCAACACCTTCCTTGCTTTGGTTCAGTGGGGGTTGGCAAGTATTATTGGCCTCCCTCCTTGGATCTCTCTTAGGCTAAGATGAGTTTTCTTGGCTGCGGGTGATTCTTTACTAAAGCAAGGTTGGTAGGACGCTCTTTGTCCCTTTCCCCTCTTTTCTCTGTAATGGCCTAGTCGTTACAGTACTGTACGTCATTCTACATCTGGACCTAGTATAGGTTAGGATGTGGAGTTGACTCAGTCCTTTGCCGGCCGGCAAAGGTCTTCTGCTTTGAGTGCTGCCCGGACCTCCTTTGGTCCCTCATCCATGTCTGTCTGTAGAGCCAGACGGCATTGGTCAGGAAGCCTGAATTAGATTCTCCCCTTCCTTATATGCACTCTTTCGGATTGCCGGGCTTTGAGGTAGTACACTCTCTTATCCTGGCATCCATTCTGTTTTCTTCTAGTGCTGTACCCGAGCCGGCTGCCGGCCTATGTGGCCGGCAGCCGGGCAGTCGGAATTCTCTGGTTCTTTTGCTGCTGGCCGGCATCGGTTGTATACCTTTGCCGGCCGGCTATTGTCACACCTTTGTCTGCCGGTCGCTATGAGTGGTGGCCGGTAGCCGGGTGCTACCTTGTGTAGTTGCCGGCCGGCAGTCATTGCCGGCCAGCACCGGCTGGCACATGCATTTGAACCAGCGTTCTGCCGCCTTATAGCTGTTAAGTAGTATACTTTAAAGCTAGTTATGGTGAGTGCCGGCCGGCACATTACCTTCTATACTGTACCAGTATTCTTCAGTATAGCATATACTGTAGGGAGAAAACTATAGTACAGTATTGGTACAACACAGTGTTTTCTAACACTTTTGTGTTATCTTGCACAGCCCTTTCGTGTTGCCTTACAGATATGAAAGTGAGTTCTTTCTTGTTTATTATCCGGTATTTTAAAATCATACCTTAGGTGTGAGCTACACCTGCTTCCTCTGGAAATTTTTCATTGGTTACTCTAGGACAGATTAACCATACGATTTTATTTTCTGGAAGGCTGCAACAATTGGCTGTCCGCAGCAAGAACTTCCGCGGACATGAGTTATGTAGGAGGCACGCAGCATGCGCTGTCTCCAAGGGTGATCTCCGGTATTGGGACCCTCAGGTATGTACCGTGTGCTCTAACCTGATTACTGAGGCTTTTGATTCCCCTAGGACGGCGGAATCAAGGGATATAGCAAGGGAGAAGCTTCGTACCTGGGTAAGGGGCTTCCAGAAGAACACCTCTGGACCTTATCTTCCAAATGAGAAGATGAGGGCTTACCTTTTCCCCAGGGCATCAGCTGATGCAGTGATTCCCCAGCCTCAAGAGGAGATCCCCTAGTTCAGATCCCGGTGGATGCTGAAGTCGCGGTCGCCTTGCAGGACATCCAGTTGGACGACAGGATGTCAGACGTGTCCGAGCGTCTGGAGGAAGACCTCCTGGCAGAATGCCAGAATGAAGATCAAGCCCAAGACATTGTTGAGGAGCAGCCGACACCTCGTCGGCTGCTCCGGTTCAGGTCCCTGAACCTATTCCCTCAACATCGTCCGCTCTCCCAGTAGAGCTGGGACAGGCCCTCTCCTCCATTGTTGGAATGATCCAACAAATGCAGAAGGACAATAATGAGAAGGCGGCTGGAATGGAACTGCAGATGCAGAAGCTTGCAGCATCCCGTGGGCCCCAGAAAAGGCTCAACGTGAAAGACCTTCCCTTGTGCTCAGATGCTAACCCATGGAGATATGCTGAGCACATGTCGATGACGATCGGAAAGATCTTCATGTCGGATAAGTTGGGTTCAGTTCCCCTAGAGGAGGTGGAATTCTGGCCCAGCAAAGGGTCATATCCGGACTGTTAAATCCGGTTGAGGAAGGAACCAGCTTCAAAGGAGGAGACAGAGCCGAAGGAGGTCATAGTGATGGACCATGCTAAGGCTCAAGCTTTGCTTTCATCTTCGATGAAAGATAGGGGCTTCACGAACTCAAAGGTGGCTGCATTGAGTAAGAAGCTCCCTTCCTTTGTGTCCTCTCCTGCTAGAGCCTTCCCCTTTTTGGAGAAAGGGTTTGCGGCTGTGTTAAAAGCAGTCGAGGCTGGCAAGCCTTGCCCCTCCTTGGAGGAGTGTAAACCCTTGTCGCTGGCCCTACCTATGGACCACAAGGACTGGAAGGACGTCCATCTTACCTTCTCAGTCGGGAAGTTGGAGGCTGATATTGCCGGATGTCAGTTCGGTGAGAACCTCCCTAAGCTGTCTGACTTTCTTTTACGGAGAGAGCTCGAGACGAAAGAAAGACTGGCTGCTTCAATGTCTCTTCAGACTACTCTTGAGACGATGGCAAGTGACCCCAAGGTCCATGAGATGTTCATGGTAGTGGCCAAGACTCATCTGGCTACAGTGACGAAGGATCTTTACAGCTTCGTCAGGGCGAGGAGAGCTTGTAGGGAGTTTGTGTTTTCCTTGGCTGCGGTGAGGCACGAGCCAAGAAAACTAATCTCCTCAAACATTTGGGGCAAAGACCTTTTCCCTAGCGAATCGGTCAAGGAGGTTGTTGATAAGGCCGCCACGGAGAATAGGAACCTTCTCCAGAAGTGGGGCCTGTCTATCAAGAGAAAGTCTTCCCCGGATGAGGGTCCCCAACCAAAGAGGAAGACTAAGAGGACTAGGCTACCTTCTCGGCCAGCCAAGCCATTTAGACAGCAACAGCAACAGTAATTGCCGATGCCTTCAGTGCCCCAGATGGTGGCACAAACCCCGACCACATTCCAGTGGGTACCCCAGGCCGTGTCGACACAGTCCCCGGCATTCAACCCAACGTTCGAAGGGCAGTCAACTTCCTTTCAAGCAAAGCCTAGAGGAGCAGCCAGAGGCTCGTCTAGGCGCCCCTCAAGGGGAAGGGGATTCAGGGGTGGTCTCGGTCAGAGAGGTAAGACCTCAGGACAGCAGTCCAAGTGAGATGATACCGGTAGGAGGGAGACTTCAGAGTTTTCGGGATCGGTGGACCTTCGATCCCTGGGCCCACAGCCTACTCAAGAATGGACTGGGCTGGAGCTGGTACAGCACTCCACCCCCGTGCCCTCGGTTTTTCCAACACTCCACCCCCGTTCTGGAGGAGTACATCCAAGAACTGTTGGAGAAAAAAGTGATCCGAAGGGTAAAGTCCATCAAATTCCAAGGGAGGCTGTTTTGTGTTCCCAAGAAGCACTCAGAAAAACTCAGAGTCATTCTGGATTTGTCTCCACTCAACAAGTTCATAGTGAACTGCAAGTTCAAGATGCTAACACTGCAACACATAAGGACCTTACTGCCCAAGAGGGCATTTACCGTCTCCATAGACTTGTCAGACGCCTATTGGCACGTTCCAATCAACCGTCGACTCTCCCCCTACCTAGGGTTCAAGCTACAACGAAGACTATACGCCTTCAGAGCCATGCCATTCGGGCTAAATATAGCCCCAAGGATCTTCATGAAGCTTGCGAGCGTAGCTCTCAAACAATTACGCCTAAAGGGAATTCAGGTGGTAGCCTACCTGGACGACTGGCTGGTGTGGGCAGCATCCAAGACAGAATGCTTGCAAGCTTCCCTGCAGGTGATCCAGTTCCTAGAGTATCTAGGCTTCAAGATCAACAGAAAAAAGTCTCGACTTTCTCCATTTCAAAAGTTCCAGTGGTTGGGAATCCACTGGGACCTAATGTCACACCAATTCTCCATCCCGGCGAAGAAAAGGAAGGAGATAGCTGTTTCTGTCAAGAGTCTTCTAGATTCCGAAAGGATATCAAGACGCGAACAGGAGAGAGTACTGGGTTCTCTCCAGTTTGCTTCGGTAACAGACCCGGTGCTAAGAGCACAGTTAAAGGATGCAACCGGAGTTTGGAGAAGTTATGCATCAAACGCGCGAAGAGATCTGAGAAGACCAGTTCCGCTTCGTCTACGTACTCTTCTCAGGCCTTGGTCCCAAGCCAGACATCTAAAGAAGTCGGTACTTCTTCAGCCACCTCCCCCGTCGGTGACGATTCACACAGACGCCTCGAAGGAGGGGTGGGGAGGTCACTCTCATCGGAAAAAGGCCCAAGGGACTTGGTCCAATCTATTCAAGACCTTTCACATAAACTTTCTAGAAGCTATGGCAGTGCTCCTTACCTTGAAGAAAGTCTCCCCGCGTCACTCGATCCACATAAGGTTGGTGCTGGACAGCGAGGTAGTTGTGAGATGCTTGAATCGACAAGGATCGAGGTCGCCACCTCTCAACCAGGTGATGTTGGCCATCTTCCGACTGGTGGAAAAGAAGAAGTGGTACCTGTCGGCAGTTCACCTTCAAGGAGTCCGCAATGTGACAGCGGACGCTCTCTCCAGGTTCACACCGATAGAGTCGGAATGGTCCCTAGACGTAGGATCGTTCTCCTTCATCTTGAGTCAAGTCCCAGAACTGCAGATAGACCTCTTTGCGACGAAAGACAACAAGAAGTTGCCCCTGTACGTGTCCCCGTACGAGGACCCCTTGGCGGAAGTAGTGGACGCGATGTCCCTCGACTGGAACAGATGGTCCAGGATTTATCTGTTCCCTCCTCACAACCTTCTGTTGAGGGTCCTCAACAAACTGAGATCCTTCAATGGAGTAGCGGCAATAGTGGCCCACAAGTCGCCGAACAGCGTGTGGTTCCCCCTGGCATTGGAACTACGGTTGAAGTTTCTACCGCTACCAGATCCAGTTCTGACCCAGCGAGTCCAGAAGTCGACTGTCTGCACTTCATTACAGAAAACTCGGACCCTGCAGCTCATGATTTTCTCTCCCTTGCGGTGAGAAAGCGTTTTGGGATTTCGAAAGCCAGCATAGACTTCCTAGAGGAATATAAGTGCAAATGTACTAGAAGGCAATATGAGTCATCTTGGAGAAAATGGGTGGCCTTTGTCAAGGCGAAGAATCCGCAGGAGATCTCGACGGACTTCTGCTTATCTTTCTTCATCCACCTCCATGGTCAAGGGTTGGCAGCTAACACGATTTCAACGTGTAAGTCTGCTTTGACAAGATCCATTCTATATGCCTTCCAGGTCGACCTCGCTAACGAGATCTTTAATAAAGTTCTGAAAGCCTGCGCTAGGCTCAGACCTTCAGCACCTCCAAAGCCCATTTCATGGTCTTTAGATGAAGTTCTTCATTTCCCTTCACTGTTGAACAATGAGGAGTGTGCGTTAAAGGATTTGACCCAAAAAGTTATTTTCCTATTTGCACTCGCATCCGGGGCCAGGGTTAATGAGATTGTAGCCCTCTCGAGAGAGGAAGGTCGTGTTCAGTTCTTAGATGGGGGAGAGCTGAACCTGTTTCCGGATCCTACGTTTCTCGCCAAGAATGAGTTACCCACCAACAGGTGGGGTCCCTGGAGAATCTGCCCTCTGAAAGAAGATGCATCTCTATGTCCAGTAGAATGCCTAAAGGTCTATCTTCGTAGAACTTCAGACTTCAAGGGTGGTCAACTATTCAGGGGAGAAACATCAGGCTCAAATTTATCACTGAAACAACTCATGGCGAAAATCACATATTTTATTCGCAGAGCGGATCCTGACAGTACACCCGCAGGTCACGATCCGAGGAAAGTTTCCTCATCCTTAAATTTCTTTAATTGTATGGATTTTGAACATCTTCGCTCATACACTGGCTGGAAGTCTTCCAGAGTGTTCTTTCGTCACTATGCGAAGCAATTGGAGCAACTAAAGAGGTCTGTGGTAGCAGTGGGTTGCGTCATTAACCCTGCTGTTTAACTCTGCAAGGAACAGTGGATTTAATTGGGACGATTAATTCCAGGGTGAGTGTGTAGTTACATACTGTGCTACAAACTAAGTGTGAGGGCACCGGGTTGCCCACGTTGACTGTTCCACTTTCAAAGGTGAACTTAGCATAAGTGCAGACATGTGTGCCGAGCGTTTCTAACGCTAATGTGACTGATTAGTAATACAGACTTTTATAACTTTGATACCTCGGTATGTTAAAAGTGGCACTAATGTTTTTCTTTCAGATAAACAAGTTTCTGTTTACTATCATGCTAATGCTTAAATTTTTGGTTATCCTCCTCTTATATATATATATATATATATATATATATATATATATATATATATATATATATATATATATATATATATATATATATATATATATATATATATATATATGTGTGTAATTGTTGTTAACCTGTTTATTTATTGTCTGTCAATAAACTTGTTCTTGAGAACCTTGCGTCTCCTTCACCTGTGTCAATTTATTGATAATAATTGAGCATTCATTCTATGTATATTTATTTGGGATAATTCTAATAGATTGTTCCTTTATGCAAGCTAATTTTGCATTGGTTTATGCTTTCCCTTAGCGGGAGGACTCCATCCCCTAAGGGGACGGTGGCGGATATACAAGTTTCCTCCTACGCGGATATAAACCTTTGTCCAATACAGTATTGAACGGAGAACTGGTCGATATTTCATATTGACGCAGTGGTTCTTTACAAACTATGCTTTACATAATATAGGGTGAGACAACTATATTGGCTTGCCTGTTATTCATACATAGGTATATGTACTCTTCGAGACTTTTCCAGAGTCTAATAGGACTCTTCCCTGTAGGGGGCAGGAAGCTCTAACATGGTTTATGGTTAGTTGAAAAGATGTATAACAGTAACATCTTAGGTCTCTAGGTCTAGTCGACCGGGGAAATACCTCCGGGGAGTACGGCACGTTTTGAGAATCCACAGATACAGTAATGCTCTGGTATACTTCCATCAGGACGACATGGCTTGAGCCCAAAAAACGGATTTTGAGCGAAGCGAAAAATCTATTTCTAGGTGAGATGGCCATGTCGTCCTGATGGACCCGCCCTTCCCTTTCTATGAAAGGGCTGTAGGTCCCCTCCCTACATACAGTATCTGTAGCACCTCGTGTATCGCTACAATGAATACAGATGGCGCCAGGATCGGCGCAATGCACGCTTACAAAACGGGAGAAGAGAGAGCCTTGCGAGCAGCTCTCCTTTTTCTTTCTCGTTTTCGTTTTCTTGCCAATTGACCCCTTCAAAGTGTTATCTCTGTTCGGGGTGCAGATTGCCATGTGGCGTGTCAAGAATACGTCCTCTGATATTTCGCGATATCCCTGGTTCTTTCATTAGGGATATTCGCTCCAGGAGTTAGAATTCTGGGTACCTTAAGGTAAATTCTCTGGGAATATCACCGTGGTTGTAATATACCCTAGGAAGCTACCCTATAGGAACTACTATCAGGACGACATGGCCATCTCACCCAAAAATAGATTTTTCGCTTCGCTCAAAATCCGTTTTTTGTTACTATGTACGATCGTGTGACACACGGGTGGTACATGGCTCCCCCCCCCTAAAAATGACATACTGTATATGTTAAATAGGGCACCCTGATCTAGAGAGGCGAACTGTTGGCCGGTCATCTGGCAGGAGATAAGCAGGGTTTAGACGATCAATGGAGATCCAGTCTTCTTTGCCACCAATGTTCAAAAAGAATGCTTTCGGAATGCATCGGATCACAAGGAAATGGCCCGTGTAAGGGGGCATTCGCGGTGGCTTGCTATTGTCGTTGCGTAAGAAGACTTGCATTGCAGAGTGAAAGTCTGCCGGTATGTGATGTTTCGCTGTGGGCTTCTAAGTCTGGCCGCATGTAGTAAATTTTCCCACGACGTGATATATGCATTAGAGATCGTCAGAGGAGGTTGCAGAAGAAAATAGTTAGGTAGGGACATCCAACGGGTCTCCATACACAATTGCAGGCGACGAGACGTCCAGGGCGTCTTTAGAAGTGGTCCTTAGTCCCAGGAGGCGGAACAGGACGATTTGGCACCGACTCTTTGACGCCGACTCTTTGGCGCTAACGATTTGGCGATAGACAGTTTGGCACTCATTGTTTGGGCGATGAGCTGTTTTGGCGCCATGAAACAAACTTAAGGACCATCCGTAAATTTGTGTCTCGTTTAGTGATCATCTCATTACACCAAAGGCTCGTCAGATCTGAGAATTGTAATATTAAACCAGTTATTACGATATTCAAGTCTTGTTTAGTTTTCATATAATTTTACTAGTGTCTCGTTTAGTGATCATCCCATTACACCAAAGGCTTGTCTGATTTGAGAATTGTAATAGTAAAATAGTTGTTACGATATTCAAGTCTTTTTATATTGGAAAACGCTCTTCTTTAGTTTCTTGTACATCCCATACCTTAAATGGCCGAAAAAATCTTAAGTAATAGAGGCAAGCCAAAATTTTCACACAACGTATACATGTATGTGTTTGACAAATTTAGCAAAAACGATCATTTTGTCGAGTTTTGGAGGTGTGAATAAAAAAAAAAAAAAAAAAAGTGTAAAGGGTGTATTCATACTAAAAACCAGGAAGTAGTGAAAGAAGTAAATGGACATTCACGCGGTGGGTCAGCAGTAAATGTGGAAGTTGCTGAAATTAAAACAAGCGTAAAACCTAAAGCAGAGGAAACTTTTGAAGTACCGACATGAGTTGTTAATGTTTGCATTGAAAATAGCTCTCAAACCGCTCTGACAACATTTCCCACTTCAGATGCCATAAAAAAAAAAAATGTACGACGAAAGCGAAATCAAATATATTCTGCACCTGCAAACCCTCTCAGTTTAAGTGAATTAGTAATATCGGACGAGTACAAACTTTACCTTACGCACTGTGGTCAATTTGAAGACTTTTTGCTTGGAGATAGCAGAGATGAACATGACAGAATTTTAATATTTGGTAGAAAGATCTGGTTAAATATTTTACGTGACTCTGATGTGTGGTACACCGTTGGCACTTATAAGATGTCTCCTCCGTTATTTGCACAGGTTTACGTAATTATGGCAAGAAAGCATGAAGGAGTTTTCCCTATACTATACACCCTATTACCTAATAAGCATCGAACTACATACGTGAAAATGCTTCGAATGATAACTGAGATGTCTGCAGAGTTGCAACCAAAGGGCATTTATTGTCTTTATGAACAAGCAGCTTTTGTTGCAATGACAGAATGTTTTCAGGATGTGGAGTTGAAAGGCTGCTTCTTCTATTTTGCACATAATATTCATAAGCACCTGAAACAACTTGGACTTCAACATTTGTATAATAATGACCCCGACTTCTCAGTAAAAGCCAAAATGATCGTTGCTTTATTTTTTTGTATCTATTTCTCACATGGGTGTATACATCGATACTTTGGGGCAATATTTACCTGATGAATTCCAGCTGTTAATGAACTGAGTCGAAGATAATTATGTAGGAAGACCTCTGAGGAGGGGATATGGCCGACGTTCACCACTTTCCCCTATGCAAATGTGGAATATGTATAGTCAAACGATATTAGGTGAGGACAGGACAAACAATCATGCCGAAGCTACGCACAGGAAAATCTATGCAGAACTTGGAATGAACCACCCAGTTATATAGAAATTCATCGATGGCATAAAGAGAATTCAGAAAGGACGCGATTCTTACTATGAACAACTAATGGCTGGAAATCCTCCTGCTCGAAAACTTTTGAAATACATGAAGACTGATGAACGCATTTTAACTATAGTACAGTAGTCTAATTCACGGGAACCATTGGAACACTTACGTGGTTTGGCATATAACTGATAAATGCATTAACATGTTGGTGAAAATATTTTCTTTTAGTTCATTTTTGTAGCATTTTAATACTGTATTGCTGAATATAAATAGAACTTTTTACTTTTATGTTATTTTTGACCCATGCAACATATATAAACAAACATATATATATATATATATATATATATATATATATATATATATATATATATATATATATATATATATATATATATATATATATATATATATATATATATACATATATATATATATATATATATATATATATATATATATATATATATATATATATATATATATATATATCAGGTCAGAAAATTTTCAAGCTGGCGCGAAAATAACGAGCGCCAAAACCATTTAGCGCCAAAACGGAAGTGCCAAAACATCATCGCTAAAAGAGCGGCGCCAAAACGTACTGGACTCCCAGGAGGACTCAGGGAAGCTGAGTACACCAGTTGGAGTCCTTGCAGCAGGACATCAAAGCTGCTTTAAGGGTGCGATGAAAACGTTCTACCATTCCATTGGCAGAGGGGTTGTAGGCAGTTGTCTGATGTAGGGTGATGCCAAAGAGATTCGCTAATGATGTACACAATTGAGAGGTGAAAGTGGTACCCCTGTCAGAAGTAATATGTTCAGGGATACAAAATCTTGCAATCCATCCCGAGACTAAGGCAGATGTACATGAGGCGGACGTTGCAGTTTCCATGAGGAGGGTTTCAGGTCAACCAGTGGAGCGGTCTATGACAGTAAACAGGTAACGATGTCCTTGTGATGTGGGTAGTGAGCATATAACGTCGACGTGAATGTGGGAAAAACGACGCTGAGGTTGAGGAAAGGTGCCCAATCCTGACTCCATGTGTTGATGTACTTTGGAAGTTTGCCCAGAAGTACAAGCACGGACCCAATCCTTAGCATCCTTGATAATGCCCTGCCAAATGAACTTCGTCTTCAGCAGCTGTGCAGTAGAACGGCGCGAGGGATATGAAAGGCTGTGAATTAAATCAAACACCTATCGGCGCATGGGAATCCACGATCGCTGTCTACCAGTACTGACGTCACAGAGGAGGGTGGTTTTGGAGTCGTAGAGGGGGACGTCCTCCCAACGGAGGGATGTGCAGGATGTCCTACATGCTTGATAACCTGGATCCTGTCGTTAGGCTTCAGACAGGGCGTTGTAATCCAATCCCAGTAGAACGGCGGCCAACGTGTTTCTTGACAGGGCATCGGCAACGGGATTCATTTTCCCAGGGACGTGTTGAAGGGTGCAATTTTATTCATCCACGGCGGATAGATGTCGGAGTTGAAGGGCGGACCAGTCGTCAGACTGTTGAGTGAAGGCATGAACCAGACGCATGTGGTCTGTGCAAATGACGAAGGGTGTACCTTCTAAGAAAGTGACAGTCAGCCATAAACATTTTAAGATGTTTTAAGGATAATGTTGTTTTTAGAAATTCTTCTACTATAAACTGTTGATAAAGAAGTCTACGTGTAATATTGTAGGCTACATATATGAAATTCCATGTAATAGTTTAATTTGAAATATATTGGGCAAAGTGGTAAAATGCTGGCAACAAGGATAAATCAACATAAATACTGCGCTCGAGTTGGTAATATGAATGAATATAATCATTTGATAGACTGGAAGAACTCTAAAGAGCTGCTGTTCTGTAAAGATGTTGTGAAGAGAAATATTATAGAATCAAGTATTATATAGATAAAGTCGGATTTTGTTTTTAATATTAGTACTGGTTTATATAAATTGGATAATTTCCTCATGACCAATATTGTTCAACAATTCAGAATTATATAATTTGTGTTTACTTTTTTTTGTGTTTATGACCAGTTTACGTTCAAGTACAAATTTTGGCTGTGGGTTGTTTGATTGTTTGACAATGCTAGTTAGCTGACTAGGTTTTTTTTCTAGAATTTCTCTACTGTTTTTTTTTATCCTATTTTACTCATTGGCGTTCTTCAACTATTTCTCACTTTTTATTGTACCCTGAAGAAGTGTACTGAAATGCACGAAAGCGCTTGGTACTAAAGCTTTTTATTATTTCCTACTGGCTTGTGCGTATACCAAGTCACGTGATCCTTGTGACAGTAAAGCATATACAGTGTATATATATATATATATATATATATATATATATATATATATATATATATATATATATATATATATATATATATATATGGGTCCTTTGGCTGGCCTACTCATATACCGAATAATGTAGCCTATTCTTCACACATTTTCTTCTCTCCTTATACGCTTGACAACCCTGAGATTATCAAACAATTCTTCTTTACCCAAAGGGTTAACTAAAGTAATGTTATTGTTCAGTGGCCACTTTCCTCCTGGTATGGGTAGAAGAGCCTCTTTTGCTATGGTAAGTAGCTCTTCTATGACAAGGACAATCCAAAATCCAAAAAATGTTCTCTAGTCTTGGGTAGTGCCATAGCCTCTGTACCATGGTCTTTTACTGTCTTGGGTTAGAGTTCTCTTCCTTGAGGGTACACTCGGGCACACTAATCTATCTTATTTTTCTTCATCTTGTGTTGGTAAAGTTTTTTTATGGTTTGTATAGGAAGTATTTATTCTGACGTTATTCCTGTTCTTGAAATACTTTATTTTTCCTTGTTTCATTTCCTCACTTGGCTACTTTCCTTCTTGGAGCCCCTGGGATTATAGCATCCTGCTTTATATACTAAATTAATATAATTTAATATCCTTGAATATTTTCTGAGATACTAACTTTAAGCAGTTTAATATATTTTCCACCTTTTCTGAAGTAAAAATTAGAAAGGTAAATTTTCGGCAAAAAAAAATGGGTGGGCTATAGCCACCACAACCCCCCTTACTCATACGCCCATGAATTTAATTGGCTCTGAGTAAGTATTTGATAGGGATCTGTGAGTAGTGTTACCAATACGAAATTCTAGAAAAAAAATCTTATTCGTTGATTAGAGATAGAAGGTAAATAAGGAATGTATATCTAAATCAGCAAGTAACAGTACATATTAAAGGTGAAGAGGAGTCAGATAGGGATATTCCCTATCATTAATTCTGTTCAACATATATGTAAAAGCATTGATGGAAGTCACAGGAAGGTGTGGAAGATGGCAATAAGGTGGGAGGAGGAAAAGCGAAAACTATGTATCGCTGATGAAAACGCAGTTGTATATAGCATAAAGGATTTACAGAGGATGATAAATAAGAGGGACTGGACAACAGAGAAATATAGAATGAAAATATATAAATTTAAAACCAAAGTAATGAAAATTGCTAGAAGACAAGGATCTCCAATAAACATGCGGGTCGGAGATGTGGCTGTGGAGGAAGACAGTCGTTCAAGTTCTTGGGAAGTATTAAAACAGTAGGAGGAAACTGCAGTAAAGAAATTATAAGTAAAATATCTCAAAGTAAAGTAGCTTTTGTAGAGAGAGAGAGAGAGAGAGAGAGAGAGAGAGAGAGAGAGAGAGAGAGAGAGAGAGAGATATTAACCGAAAAACTGAAAATAGAACTGAAGATAAGACTTGGATAAATTTTCATATAGAGTGTAGCATTATAAAGTTCTGAAACATGAACATTAAAAGCAGCAGACAAAAAGTACCTGGAAGCATTTGAAATGTTTATATGAAGGAAGATGCTGAAACTACATTGGAGAGACCAGAAGACAAAGGGAGGGAGAAGGTACCAAGAGCTAAAAGAAGTGGCAATGCAAAATGAATTATGGAGGACGAACAATCCATGAAAAGACCTGCCTTAGGACAAAACACTATAGTATAATAGTAGGGGTACGCACCGACTAGTAATATAGCTAACCTTAACAGCGTAGGAAGCAACTAAGTTTCAACTGGCTTGATAAAACAAGCTTTGAGTGAAGCCAAATGTGACCGTAATTAGCCTATCAACGTTAGCATATGAAAAGGTACGATCTAGAACACAACCACTTCTGACAGTACCACTGTGAATACTTGTTTCATATGCGTTTCCAACTACTTCTATTCCCTTGTCAACATACAGATTTTATTCCGTTCTGTGATAGAATTTAAGTTACCCTAAAAGTGCATGTATGATGAATATGTGGTGCCCCCTTTCCCTTAATGCCCCAAGCACGTGCTTATTTTCCTTGATGGCTAATCCAGCCTCGGATGACCCAAATATGCCACTCCCTTGCTGTCAAAGGTGCACTTGCCGTACTAGATTAAAAATCCGTTCTATTGACGGCTGGCTAGAATGGTTTGTGGGTGACGTAGGTGGTCCTGTGTGGATGGGAAGAATATAAGGATTTAATCTACGTAACATATCATTATTATCATTATTATTATTACTATTATTATTATTATTATTATTATTATTATTATTATTATTATTATTTCTTGCTCAGCTACAACCGTAGTTAATAAAGCAGGATGCTTTAAGCCCAGGAGCTCCAACAGGAAAAATAGCCCAGTGAGGAAAGGAAACAAGGAAAAATAAAATATTCAAGAACAGTAACATTAGAATATATATCTCCCATATAAACTTAAAAACTAGAAAATAACAAGAGGAAGAGAAATAAGATAGAATAGTGTGCTTGAGTGAACCGTCAAGCAAGAGAGCCCTACCCCAAGACAGTGGAAGACCGTGGTACAGATGCTATAATAGTAATAATAATAAAAATAATAATAATAATCTTTATTTAAGCAAATGCCATATACAGAGTTACAATAGGGGTACAGTGCTCTTACACTTATGACATCAGTAAAAAAAAAATAACGTGCAATTTACCAGTGATTACAGTACATATATCAATTAGCAGGTTGACCACAGAGTTCCAAAGTCACGAGCATATATAGTGTTTATTGTGAAAGATAACTTCAGACTTAGATTTGCAAAATACAGTACTGGATACAGCAGCAATAGCAAAAAATAAGTTACGTTAGAGATATAACAGTGATACGCTGCAACAGATGCTGAGACGGTTATCTATATTTATGGTACATTGGTAGAAGTTGCAGTAGTAGTCTCGGCAGGGTCAATGATAATACCGGTAACAAAATCACAATAACATTACTGCATAATAATCGCAATAACATAAACGCATAATAATGATGATAATATGCATATCGTTAGCAAATAAAAAGCGGAAAAAAAGAATAGAGATGACGATGATAATTATGTTGGAACAAAAATTACTTGGATTATGATAGTACTCTGAATAAAAATAAAATAATAATAATAAAGAAATGAATGAAAAAAAAGATCTAGTCACCAAGCAGGTGGTGAGAAGGAAATACGGGATTTCTAGATAGTAAAAATATAATATTACAAAACACACTTGTGCATAGCCACACTCATAAGGATTCATAGATACAATTAATTCCACTGACGCTTCCCTACTCCTGGTTTCCCATATTTTGGATTTTATTCTGGCTGCATTTGCAAGCACATTTCGAATCGTAGGCGGGAGGTGACTTAATATAGAGCCTCGGGGTATTAGTGAGGCATCTTCGGATGTCATTGTGAATGACTGTGATACGTCTCATCGATTCACGTGTATAGTTTGCCCATAGCGAGCAGCCATACACGTTACAGCAGTAGATTTGAAACAGGAGTTTTTTGTTATCTTGGCAGCAGAAGGCAAATCTTCTCCTTATGATGTTCCCTAAGCATCACAATCCACATCGCCTGTTTTCAATGTCAGATTTTTTTTTAGATCTTTCGTAATGATATGACCTAGTTAAGGGGAAATCATTGACAAATGCTAGCTGATGGTTTTAGAGGAAAAGATGTGGGTCTTCTACAAATCGGAACACTCTAAGAAGTACAGACATGCACAGTGTTTTCAATTCCTTATAGATTATGTCATGTTCATTAGCGTATGAGTTGCAGGTATCGATAAGATGTTGTAGGTCTTGGGCAGAGGGGGCGATGAGGACCATATCATAAGCGTAGACCAGGTTATTTATGATAAAGCCATTAACTGACCAAACAATGGGATATGAATTCAGTCTGATATTCAAACCATCTGTGTAAATATTAAATAATTATGGTGAAAGGATGTCTCCTAGCCGTAGACCGTTAGATGAACCGAATGGCAGGGATAGGACATTACCCCAGTTGACACAGAACTGCTGTGTTGAGAACCAACAGTATAATATGCCGATGAGATATAGAGGAGTTCCCCTTTTATGTAGTTTCCAAAGGAGTTTCAGATAGTTTACTCTGTCAAATGCCTTCCGCACGTCTACAAAACATAAGTAGACGGGGGAGGTCGAGGATATATAGAAATTCCTTATCTCCTTTAGATTATATATATATATATATATATATATATATATATATATATATATATATATATATATATATATATATATATATATATATATATATATATATATATATACAGGTGTCAGTCGAGCAATTAGTCTTAAAACCAAATGGCTTGTCTGAGGTGTGGAGAAAAGGTGCAAGGCAATGGAAGGGAAGAAATTAAAATATTTTCGAGAAAATCGGCGATGGGGCGGTAGTTTCCTGGGCCACTCGCATCCTTCAGTCTTTTTTTTATGAGAGGTATTACGTGGACAAGTAGAAGGGTTTCGGGGAGACATTGGTATATTATACAGGCCTTGAATAGTGCAGCAAATAGGATATAAATTATAGGGTGGAAGAAATTGAAAGGCTTGGTAGGAAGGCTATCGCAGCTGGATACCTTGTTTCCAGGTAATTTCTTGATAGCCTCGCATACGTCACTTGGTGAGATACGGTCACTATATTGAAATTTCATATTAACATTGATGAGAGTATCCACTTCATTCTGGTATTCATGGTCATTTATACAATTTAGGATGGCCCTAAAATAATCCCCCCACATTCTTGCAATGACTTTTGGTTTAGTGAATTAATATCTTTCCAAAGACGGGGGAAGTCATGGGTGGTCAAGTTTCTGGACAATGCATTGGCTCATAGCCAATTTTCGTGGCTATGACATATATGAAGACCAAGCTTGAACTTTGCTCTCGCTTGCCTCATCTTTAAAGCAAGGTGACCTTCTCTTTGGCTCCCACCGTTCCTCCAAAAAAGGAAATTTTCTCGTCAGTGTGCATAGAGATCTTTGAATAAATCATTCCAACCAGGTATGTTTCGATGGTTACCTCTAGAGAGTTTAGAAATGTCTCTGCCCAAGTTCTGTATGGCATTTATTACATCTACGTAGAATTGCTTTAGTTTTTCTTTATGCTATTCATTACAGCACTTAGGATTATTACAGAGCAGGGCTTCAGCAGGCTGAGTTATCAAGCAGATATTACTTTCAGATGAGCGTTTGAATGCAGTGGATTTTTGGAGGTTGGTGAATTCTCATGTGATGGATCGTAGCCTCTCCCTTTGGATGGGTACTGCCGGGAGGGAGGGTGTTTGAAACGTGACCTGTAGGGGTATGTGGTTGAATGCAGACGACAGGTCATATCGTATAATACATTCAGTGATAGAGCTATGCAGGCGGTCAGTGGTAATACAATGATCAAGCCAGGATATGCTGGATAGAATATATCTGTTTTGTATGTAAGTAAAGGAGGAAGGAGGCAGGAAGGCAACATCACTAATTTGAAGAGATTGTTGAAGAAAGAGATGCTGGAATTCATTACAAAATAGTCTAGTTGGATGCTCATTAAAGTCTCCTATTAGGCACACATGATCAGCAGAGGTATCATTGATGATACCTTGAACTTCTCCTAACATTATAGAATATTGATCAAAGTTTGAGGGGAACTCCCAGGGGAAGTATGCAATAATCACTAATATGGTTTTGCCTTCGATCATTACTTGCAGGCTAAGAAGTCTGTCAGTTCGGTACATCACTGGTTCCACACAAATATCCAAAGATGTATGCCATAGAAATGAGAGACCACCTTTCGGACGTCATTGAATGATATAGTCGTTAGTGTCCATCGATGAGACAGATAAGCGTTATAATCAACATGAACCAAATAACTGATAGCCGTGTTATGGGGGAGGAGTAAGGTTTCTTGCAGTACAATAATGCCACGGAAATCACTGACAAAGTCATTAAGAACAGGTAAATTCCGCTTGATCCAGTATATGTTCCAAGACAAAATACTCCATGAATTTCGCAGACCCAGGAAAACAAGGGCTGATATCTCAGGGGGTGTTCAGGGGGTGTGAGTGTAGCAAGTGCCAGGGCGTTGCTGGGTGAGGCTGATTATCGTAGATCAATTTTGCCATCTAGGGTTGCTGGGAGCGACTGATCTCTCTTAAGATCATAAAAGGACACTCGTGCTCCTAACCCAAAGTTTTCCCCTACAATGAACTTTCGATGATTGAGTAATCAGGAAACCCTGAATGCAACTCAACCTTCTACCTTACACTTGAGGCTATGAAGAATGAGGGGGTCTTATCCTATTAGTTTCCTAGCATGTAGCTTGATGGCATCTTTAATCAATGAGGAATGCAGATGGTGGACAATGCGGTGGCATCTCTTCTGTGGGCGGTGTTGAGGGGATATCTTCCCAGATGAATGCTGGCTGACCTGTCTGCAGTTGTGGTTGGGTAGGGACACTATCTTTCGCTGAGAGGTCTGACCACCCTCGTCGTCGTCTTAGGCATTAGACATTTGCGCCTTGGCATAAGAGTCGGTCGCAGGGGGTGAGGGATGAGATGTATAAGTCTATGGTACTTCTCTTGAATCTCTTCTGTCTAACGATGGGGAGGAAGAAGTGGTTGTATCCAGAACTGGTGTTTGCTCCTTAACAATCCTTGGCCCTTTATCTGGCAAGCCAGAGAGGGTTTTTTATGGGTCCGAGGTGGGTGTGAGGTCGGTCAAGGGTTGTTTATGAATTAGCTGGGGTTGTCCAGAGAGGTCATTCAACTTATTATATTTTTCCTTCAGCTCTCCAATTTGATTCGGTATCGCATTGATTTGCAGCCCCTTTGCAGTGAATGCATCATTGATTTGCAGATCCATTGCAGCGAATGCATCATTGATTTGTAGAGCCATTGCATCACTGATTTGCTGCTTCATTGCAGCAATTTCATTATTGATTTGCTGACCCAATGCATCACTGATTTGTTGCCTCATTGCAGTGATTGCATCACTGATTTGCTGCCTCATTGAAGCAATTGCATCAGTGATTGCAGAGAGATCTTCAGAGTTATTTGACAGTGAAGTTGAGAACTCATAGGTTTTTATTGCAATGTTATGTACAATTTATGTTGAGGTCAGCGGGCTGGGCAGGAGGTAGGGTGTATGGGTTATCCGCAAAAACGGTAACATTTGTATGATTTTGAGCCACGTTGACATGAGAGAGATAACACTACACAAGACTAAAGGACAATTGTTTGATTTTGGTATGTTCCTCTCCTAAAAGAGCAACTTTCCAAAGCTAAAGAGTCACTTCTACGCTTACCAAGAAGAAAGTAGCCAATGAGCAGTTACATTGCAATAGTTAACACCTTAGGTGAAGAGGAACTGTTTGGTAATATTAGTGTTGTTAGGTGTATGAGGAGAGAGGAAAATGTGGAGAGAATAGGCCAGATTATTCGGCGTGTGTGTAGGCTGAGGAAAAATGAGCCGTAATTGAAGAGCAAGATCAAATGTAATACTGTCTGGCCAGTCAAAGGAGGCCATAACTCTCTAGCGGTAGTATCACAACGGGTGGCTAGTGCCCTGGCCAACCAACTACTACTAAGCCTATCAACCTATTAGAAGATATGGCAATGGGTGTAGGACAACTCAATACTGCCAACTCAACACCGCTGACTCAATGCCAGTGCAACTCGACGCTGGGACAACTCAACACCGGGACAACTCAACACCAGGACAACTATAAAACTACAAAAGACACACACACACACACACACACACACATATATATATATATATATATATATATATATATATATATATGTGTGTGTGTGTGTGTGTGTGTGTGTACTTGTTTATTGTTTTAATATAATGCCCTGAATAGGTGTGGCGTGTCATATACAACCCAAAGTTTTCCAAAAAAAATTTTTTTTTTTTATAATTTTTTGCCCTTATTGGTTGCGCGGGATATCGACCTGCGAGACCTCAGTTCAGGTCTTGCAGCAGTCGGGTCAGAACACATTTCATCCCAGCTATTTTCCTTGTGCTTTTTCTGACATACCCTGGGGTCGAGATCGTCCCATTGAAACCTAAATCAGGTAAGTTGCGAAATAGCAAAGTTTTTATATAATTGTTAAATGTGCAATAATGTTTAGGCGTGTATAAAATATTAATTGTTGTAAAGTGTTTGTGAATATCTTCTACCCCATATGTGTGACCTCCGTGTGGTCTGAGTTACCATAAGTTACAATGTAGCGTATTTTTCTGTGAATGCTAACTTTTCCTTTTTTTTTGGCCTTTTTCAGTTTGCATTGATATAATGGCCAAACATCAGCAAACTCTTGTTAGTTTATATATATTACAAGGAGAACAATGAGTGAAAGTAGTATGGGATTAAGAAGTTATTCCATTGTTCATTAAAAAGAGACAAGTACATACATACATATACCAAGGCACTTC
>NC_090737.1:52042741-52045241 GCF_036898095.1 Palaemon carinicauda
ATATATATACTTATATATATATATATATATATATATATATATATATATATATATATATATATATATATATATATCTAACTTAGCAATCCATGTTAAGCGGATGAACAACTTGAATGAGTAATGGGAGCTTTGGGTGTGGAGGAAATGCGCTTCCCCCCCCCCCCCTCACCTTGATGAAGTCACTGCCAGCAGGGAAAGAGATTGGGTTTAAGGCGATGGACAAACTGTCTCTTCGGCTTTAATTCCTGTGGCCTGGCGGTTGATCTAACTGGAATTAGTATAGACCAGCAGGGGTCCCTTGCCTTAGTTAGATAGGCACTGCACATCACAAGGAACTGTCTGTCCTTTGATATATCTAGCAAATGAATCCTCTATGGATTTAGTCAGTCATGGAAAGAGAAGAAGACAGAATGGCCCCCAGTACCGGGTGTGTCGGGGTGCTAAGAATGTTACGGTTTATAAATAATAAAGAAGATTTGAAAATAGGTAGTTGGAATGTTAAAACCATGAATTAGATGGGAAAGTTATAACAATTGGAGTGGGAATTTATGAAATAGAGTTTGGATATCTTGGCCCTAAGTGAAACACGTTTTAAGGGGATTGGCAAGGAAACATTAGACATAGGCAATATATATATATATATATATATATATATATATATATATATATATATATATATATACATATATATATATATATAAATATATATATGTATATATATATATATATATATATATATATATATATATATATATATATGTATACATATATATATATGTATATATATATATATATATATATATATATATATATAAATATATATATATATATATATATATATATATATATATATACTCTATATATAAATATATATATATATATATATATATATATATATATATATATATATATATATATATATATATATATATATATATATATATATATATATATATATACTCAGGCAGAACAGATGGAGTTGGAAAAAAATGGTTAGGAATGACATTGACACCAAGAACAGAACAATCAGTAACCTAGGGGATTACTGTAAATAGTAGATTGTTACTAGCAAAGTTAAAATCAAAGCTGTGCAATAGGAGTATTATAGTTTGCTATCCCCCAACAATTGATTCCTCTGAAGAAAGGAAACATGAATACTATGAAGAACTGCAGAGGGTAATAGGTGAGACCCCTGAGAGATATATGAAAATTTTTATTGAAGATTTCGATGCTGAAGTTGGAGGAAATAATCAAAGGATAGCAAATGTGATGGGTGACGAGGGTCTTGGCGAAGTTGCAAATGAAAATGTAACACATTTCATAAGTTTCTGTTCAGCAAACATTCATGTTATTGGAGGTATTCTTTTTCAACACATGAACATCCACAAGTATACATGGACTTCACCAAGTGTCACTTACAAAAATCAGATAGATCCCATTGCCATCAACAAAGAGAGAAGGAGGACTTTGAGAAATGTAAGAAGCTATAGAGGTTCAGATATTGGTAGTGATCACCAGCTCCTCATTGCCACACTGAAATTAAACTGAAAGCACCCAACAGAAAGATGGATAGAATACATAGGTTTGATCCAACTAAGCTTTTAGAAGAAGAGCACAGAGAAACATTTGAAACATTTCAATTGAATGTAGGAATCGAATTGCAGTCTTAGAAACTTTTAGAGACGAAGAACAGACAAATAATGAAGAATGGTAATGAAGTGTTGGGACACGCAGTTACAAGGAGAACGCCATGGTACGTTGGATACTATAAGAAGGAGAAAAAGACAAAAAATTATTGTTGAAAGTTTTCGAGGAAGTTATAAAAATTACAAAGTAGAGAATGCCAAGTATACCAGTTTTGACAGTGAGGTCAAAAGAAAAGTCAGGAATGACTGGAAAGAGTATTTAAATAGTAAAGCAGCTGAGACTGACAGAGCTATGAATTCAGAAAGTGGCTCTTGTGTAAGAATTGCTCTTATAATTATTAATGAGATATTGACTGGGGCAAAGATAAAGAAGCGTATACCTATCAAAAGAGAGATGGTTTATTAAAAACAACAGAAGATGAAGAAAGACAACGTTGGATGGAACACCTTAGTGAGGTTAAGAATTATTATTATTATTATTATTATTATTATTATTATTATTATTATTATTATTATTATTATTATTATTATTATTATTATTAATTCCTAAGCTACAACCCTAGGTATAAAAACAGAATGCTATGAGCCCCTCCAATAGGGATATTAGCCCAGTGGGTACAGGAAACAAGGAAAGATAGGATCATAAGAAGAGTAACAACATTAAAATAAGTATCTCCTATATAAACTATACAAACTTAACCCAAAAGAAGAGGAATTGAAATGGGATAGAATAGTATGCCCGAATGTACCCTTAAGCAAGAGAACTCTATCCCAAGACAGTGGAAGACCATGGTGCAGAGGCTTTGGCACTACCCAAGACTAGAGAACAAGGATTTAATTTTGGAGTGTTCTTC
>NC_090737.1:52052741-52082489 GCF_036898095.1 Palaemon carinicauda
AAGAGAGTAGCATCATCTGCATATGCAATGAGCTTGTTTTCTAGGCCAAACCACATGTCATGTGTATATAGCATGAAAAGTAATGGGCCAAGAACGCTACCCTGTGGAACACCGCATATAACATTCCTATACTCACTATGGTGCCTATCAACAACAACTCTTTGAGATTTATTATTTAAAAAATCAATAATAATGCTAAGAAACGGCCAACCCGCTGATAACAAAAACAATATGTACAGAATTATAAATAAAGTGATTGATGATACCCATAGACTATAGTAAAAAGTCGGAAAAACTGGTCAACATGGAGGAGCCGATACACCATGCAAGGCTAAATACCCTCCAGGGTAGCTACTTCAACTAAAGGGAGGACAGTAAGGATGGTTTTGAGAAAAAAAAAGAATCAGAAATAGGGAAAGACAACCTTTTGATAAACCACCAGGCATCCATGGCCCTTCTATTAAGCCTGCCCAACACACCATTTCAAAAAAACAATAGGAAGAAAGAAAAATAATAATAAGATAAAATCGTGTGCCCGAGTGTACCCTCAAGCAAGAGAACTCTAATCCAAGACAGTGGAAGACCATGGTACAGAGGCTATGGCACTACCCAAGACTAGAGAACAATGATTTAATTTTGGAGAGTCCTTCTCCTAGAAGAGCTGCTTACCATAGCTAAAGAGTCTCTTCTACCCTTACCAAGAGGAAAGTACACTGAACAAATTGCAGTACAGTAATTAACCCCTTTGGTGAAGAAGTGTTAAGTATCTCATTGTTGTCAGGTGTATGAGGAAAGACGAGAATATGTAAAGAATAGGCCAGACTATTCTGTGTAAGTGTAGGCAGAGAAAAATAAGCCATGACCAGAGAGAGGGATCCAATGAACTACTGTCTGGCCAGTCAAAGGATCCAATATCTCAATAGTGGTAGTATCTCAACGGGCAGCTTGTGCCCTGGCCAACCCACTACCTATGAATATATATATATATATATATATATATATATATATATATATATATATATATATATATATATATATATATATATATATATATGTACTTTGAAAATGTTGTTTATGTAGAAGATTCCATTTCCAATACATTCGTTGTTGTATTTATTTTCGTCTATACAAATAAATACTTGAAATGTATATGCATCTTATTCGCCTACAAGCAGTCAAATAAATTTTTCCAGAGTCTTTTATTTTTCTAAAAATAAAAATATTTTAATATATTCTTTTGTGTGAACAAACTGGTAATAGCTAAAATTCCACCTTGTTCCTACGAATACAACCTTGACGCTTCTATAGTCAATACTGACATATTCCCTGCAAGGGGCTGGAAGCTCTAAGTTAGTTCCAAATTTAATGGATATGACAAATAACGGTAAGGTCATATATTCATTTGGTCTGGGAGACCATGTAAGTATCTGAGTCAAGGTAAAGGCATTTATAGAAACCCACAGATATAGTATTTTTAAGTAATTCTCTGGTAAACTTCCATCAGGATGACATGGCTGACCCCAAAAATGTAAAAGATCTATTTTTGGGTGATGTGGCCATGTCGTCCTGATGAACCCTCCCTCCTTTTCTAAAAAGGAGTATACATCTATGAAACAAAGTCCCCACCCGAAACTACTCTATCTTCGGCTATCCATGCTTAATTGCAACAAGGAATAGTACGCCGTAGTAGTACTGGGAGGGGATCAACTTCAAATTTCCCACTCTTCACCCTCAAAACGAAAACTCTATTCGGGGTGAAGATTGCTATGTGTCGTATCAAGAAATACGTCCCCTGATATTATGCGATATCCTTAAGAATTATTTTAAGTACACTCGCGCCAGGAGTTAGAATTCATGATACCTGTGGTCAATTCACTGGGAATATCACTGTAGCCAAATATCCCTTAGAGAGCTGCCTAAAGGAACCTTCCATCAGGACGACATGGCCATATCACCCAAAAATAGATTTTTCGCTTTGCTCAAAATCCATTTTTCAATCTCCTGATTTCTGTTTCAACTGCCCTTTTCAATGCATACGGTACTGTTCTGGGAGCACAAAATCTGGGAGCACTGTCAGGTTTCATAACTAAAATTGCCTTTGCGTTCTTTACCTTACCTACTTTATCTTCAAATACGTCTATATTATCCACAGACATTTCATTTTTGTGTTGATCTTGTCTACCTGTAACCTTCAAAATACTAGGCCAATCTAATTTCAAATACTGTAGCCAATCCAAACCTAGCAAAGTTGGTTCTTTATCTTTTACTACTGTTAATGGCATTCTCTCTAATTGTTTTTCTTTGTACTGTACTTCTATGTTTGAAGCACCTATTACCTGCATATCAAAACCATTTTACCTTTGAAAACTCTATTTGTACCTCCTAAAAACAAATTAGGAATGTTTTAGCTGTTTTCTCAGACGTAATTGATACATCGGCTGCTGTGTCAACTTGCATCAAAATTGGATACGTTTTTTTGCATTTTTATCGACAGAATTTATGTGATACGCAAAATCAGTTTCTGACTTATCCTGATTATCATGAACCTTTTCTGCATTATTCTCTTGACTAATAGTGTCAACTGTAGCATTTATTTTCTTAGCATACTGTTTAGGGAATCTACAAGCAGTTGCAAAATGACCCATCTTTCTACAAATCTGGCATGTTTGTCCAGTATCAGGGCATTTCTTTGCTTTGTATGCAAGATGATCAGTTTTACCACACCTATAACACTTGGGGTTTTCCTGTTGTTTCTGTGTATAAGCCTGATTCTGATATTTATGAATATTAGTGTTAGTCACTTTTCTATGACTAGGCTTTAACATAATCCTTCTCTGATTCTCATTGTTTTTCCACTTGGAACCTATTGCACTAATTTTAGAATTTTCCTTTCTATTGCTTGTAGAACTACCTTTTATGTTATTTTGCCTATTTGATGTTTCTGAAGCACTGACTATTATCAATAACTTTCTTTCCTAGCCCTTGTGATGTGCAATAACTTGATCTATGATAACATTTTCTAACTCTAGAAATTCACATGAAACAGCTATATTCTCTAGTCTAGTCGCAAATGCATCTAAACTTTCATTTTCTTTCTGATATGCCTGTGTTGTAAATTGATACCTTTCAAAAAATTTATTGACCTGAGGGGCAAAATATGTGGTAGGAGACTTAATTGCAGCTTGACTTGTGTCATCTGTAGGCTGCAATGTCTTAAACATTTCCCGAACTTCTCTACCTCCTGTATAAAATAATAATGCCTTCTTTTGGGCATCCTTCATATTCCCTAATGCTTCTAAATAAATCCTAAATTCCTCACACCACTGTTGCCATCGTGTTGCAACAGAATTGGGTTCAGCTGTGATGCTAAATCGTTCAGTATGTTCAACATCAAAAGGCATTTTGACTTTTTACCTTGATTAGGTTAAGCTACTGTTCTAAAGTCACCTTGTAACTTCCTACCTTTTTTGTATCCTACCCAACTTTAAAATTCACTTTGTTTTCTTGTTTTGTTTGCTTGTGTTTGATGAAATTCCTCTGTTCGGCTGCATGGGAAATCTTCATTGGGCTTTCTCTTCTGCTTCTCTTGCAATATTGTTTCCTCTTCTTCTCTATGATCTATGCGTGTATTCGTCATCAGGTCGCCGCCAATTTTAGATTTTATGTTGGTTGATTGTCTGGTGATTTCAGCATATTGCTCACCTGTAAATGAGTGAATAATTATTAGAAAATATCCAGGGGATTCCATCTGCATTGTCAATTTTTTAATGTTGATATGTTGAATCAAACACAGGTGTATACATAACTCTTTAATGTATAACAAGAGGCTATATTAATCTTGGCTCTGGGCTTCCAACAACCAACTCCCAACTGAGCGTCGAGCGTCTCATACACAATCTCACAAACCAAAACATTATAACGAACATAAGAGCATCGCTCTCAAAAGACTTAAATCCTACTGCAATACAAAAGTGAAAAATATCACATCCTATCTTTGACGTAATTAATAAATGCTTGAACACTAATATCAAAATACATCATTTCAGTTATGTACAATCTTAAACATGTTTTATCAATGCAATATGATGCAATGTTACGCTCAATACACGTAACACTTGAAGTTATACAGTACATTATTACAATAATACATAACACATAGTAGGGTCCTAGGTCACCATATCGGACGGCGAGTTTCGATGCTATTGCTCCCGCGACAGGAAGCTGAATAAAACACCAATTTTGGGCGTACATGAGAGCGTACCGTCTTCTCTTCCTACAGGAACATTTTCGTGTCATCCTCTCAAGGACGGTGTGAAGAATTTTCTTCACTACTCGTCTTCTTCACAATTTATACGTAGACTTCATTATTGTTTGTGACGTCACGGCAGGGAAAAATGTGAGTAATGACTCTTCCATAAGCGAGTGTCTCAAGATTAATACTTTTGTGTTTATTTTGTACTCATTATTTTACCTTGAGTATTTAGGTTCTTTAAATTTCTTAAATACAACTCAAGTGTGCTAGCCTAGGAGGTATGGTTGTCCACACACATAAGCCCGACTTGCTAAATTATATTTTAGGTTCATTTTTTGTTTTGTATGCCAGATGTTTAGAGTTAGGATTATCTTTGTCCCCTGGAGTTGCAAGATTTTGCTTAAAACTCACAAGTTTACAAGTATTTCAAGCCTGTCCTAAATGAGAGTTGGCACCTCAAGACCACTGGCCTACACATCAAGATACGCTTTTTGGGGGGGAAGGAAGGAGGACACGGCTGACCTGAACTCGACCTCACACGGTACTAAGCGGAACTGCCAAGCCAGGCTCCAGGGTCGACCTCGTGCTCTCACTCTCCACCACTATCCTGTCCCCTTGCACAATAACGGATTTAGAGCTTACGTAGGACGAGGTCAAGCAGATAACTGAAGTGAAAAGCAGCTAATTACAAAGAACGTCTGTTCCAGTCTAGGGGCTTGTTGGAAGGGGCCATTGACTCCGCAAAATAAGTGCTGTAGGCCTAGTGAAGAAAAACTGAAGACCGCCACTTTCATGACACGGGCGCCCACAACATATAAAATCTTGTGAGTTCAACTAATGCCATTCCCCCTTTAGTTAAGCTTCTATTTGTCTCATAAGTTAAGTTTAGGTATTATTCTGGCATTACATCTTTCGGGCTGCGTGCATGGAAATTAATGTACTTATAATTTTTGGTCTTGGTAATTGCTTTAGGTTGCTGACCACATGTTGGGACATCACAGCAGCCTACCGCACAAAATGTTTATAAGAATATTTTTATTCTATTTATTCCGTTTGAGGGTTGATCCCACGAGTTAATTCAGTTTAATATTTTCAATATTTTTTGCTGTAAACTGATTCTCTTTTCACTTATTCATTTTGCAATGTGCATAAATCGTAATTGTGTTACTGATACTTTTTTCAATTATTAATTTCGCTATGTGTATAAATCATTGAGTTACTCCCATTCCTTTTTACAGTAATAAATTATTTGGAATAGATTACAAATTTTGGTATATGTAACCCCATTATATGAATTTTACTAAATTATACTATGGGACGGGTCAGAAACACTCGAGATCTTCAGAGTAACCCACTTTAGATATAGGTAAGTTGGTATCAGCGAGTGAACGCTTTTTAACTTGCTGCTTTGCAGGTGAAGATCCCCATTTAACTTTACTTTATATTTTTATACTCCACTGCTCCCATTTTTTATTGTCTCTCATTGCATTACCGTAAGATAACTGTCCAGCATCTCACTGGGGTCACTGGGACGGAGTCAGAACAGAGCCTAAGAGTGAGATGACTATAGACCTGAAAAAGCTAGAGTAGGCCATAGATTACTTTTATTTTCACGTGTGGAGTTCTCCAGCCTCTGGGCAGTAAAATTTTCCCCTTTTGTATTTGAGAGTGAAGGTTAGTAAACTGTGGCAGTAAAGCTATTAGCAGGGCGTTTGTGCCCCGAGAATAGGTGCTCATTATCCTCCCCTGTTGATCTTTGTGTAACTGCTGTAGGGAGACTTTCCCGAACTAAGTTCCCACTCAAATATTTAATTAGATAAAAATTCTCCGCAGACGGGTGTGTTTCCATAAAGTTTCCTCCCTTAGATACCGTTTGTTTCGGCCGGCTCGACTCGACGAAAGGGTGCTAAGGTCTCCTACCTGCACTTCCTCCATGGGTGACTGATTCACAAAACTCCTCCTGGCTGCTACTATTCTCCACATCATCGTCAGGATTTTCTTCTTAATCTTCCTCAACTAAGAGTCTTCAATGTCTTCCAAGGCGTCATGGCCATCCAACTCTGCAGCTATTCTTATAAAAAATTGAAAATGTGACGCACATTTCTTCCGGACGGGAACGTAGTTACATAAATGTTCATGTAAACTGGCGGTACTTAGGCCTATCCTCCGTTGTAGGTTTATTTTCAGATGTGCCCATGACCTGGGTTCGACGAATTCGAGATCTCTTCTCACTTCCCTATGGGCATATCCTCGAATTTTCTGTTTTGCCCAAACAATTTTTTGGCTATCGGTCCAACACTGCTCCGACGTCACTGCTTCCACCAAACTGAGAAATTTTTCTATCAAGAGAAATCGGTGCCCTTCTTCCGGTACAACATCTTCAAAAATTGGTACGTTTTCAGACAATGGCGGAAAGTTGCCGTATTCACTGTATTATCCATTTCCTCCAGCCCGGGGTTCAAACCCATTTTCTAGTGAAGGGCTGTGGTACTGGTCTCTTCGCACCCGAGATGTACTAATATAGACAAGTTCTCCTTGAGGCCTTATGACATGATGTATTCCTCCGACGGATTCTTCCTCCTCGTTCAATACATTATATTGTTCCGGAACACTCATGTTGTATTTGCGTAAATCTCTAATTACTCACTTAGTTCACTTAGTTGAAAGTAATCCCAGTAGCGCGCCACCATATATTTGTCCCAATCATGGGAAAATATTAATCAACAACAAATCAAGGAGATGAGAATAAGACAGATGCTATTCCGTTCTTTGAACTCTATATAATTTTTCAATCAGAAAATTACAAAGTCACTTAAGCACTTGACATAACTTCAAAAAATAAACCATCAGTAGTAGCGACGAAAGTTCTTAAAAAGTTAATTTCCTCAAATGAATACTGAATGAGTGCTCTTACAAGTGTTTTATACAAATTTAGGCACGGACAGGAGAGAGATTACAGCAAAGGAAGACTTATCTAAGTTACGTTATCATGTTGATCTTTGTGTAACTGCTGTAGGGAGACTTTCCCGGACTAAGTTCCCACTCAAATATTTAATTAGATAAAAATTCTCCGCAAACGGGTGTGTTTCCATAAATTATCCTCCCTTGGATAATACCGTTTGTTTCGGTCCGCTCGACTCGACAAAAGGGCGCTAAGGTCTCCTCCCTGCACGTCGTCCGTGGGTGACTGATTCACAAAACTCCTCCTGGCTACTACTATTCTCCAAATTATCATCAGGATTTTGTTCTTAATCTTCCTCAACCAATAGTCTTCAATGTCTTCCAAGGCATCATGGCCATCCAAGAAATCTTCTAACTCTGCAGCTATTCTTTTGAAAAATTGAAAACGTGGTGCACATTTCTTCCGGATGGGAACGTAGTTACATAAATGTTCATGTAAACTGGCGGTACTTAGGCCTAACCTCCATTGTAGGTTTTTTTATCGGATGTGCCCATGACCTGGGTTCGACGAATTCGAGATTTCTTCTCACTTCCCTATGGGCATGTCCTCGAATTTTCTGTTTTGCCCAAACAACTTTTTGGCGTCACCGCTTCCACCGAACTGAGAAATTTTTCTATTGAGAGAAATCGCTGTCCTTCTTCCGGTACAACATCTTCAACAAAAATTGGTATGTTTTCAGACAATGGCGGAAAGTTGCCTTATTAACTATATTGTCCATTCCCTCCAGCCCGGGGTTCGAACCCATCTTCTAGTGAAGGGCTGTGGTATTGGTCTCTTCGCACCCAGAGATGTACTAATATAGACAAGTTCTCCTTGAGGCCTTATGACATGATGTATTCCTCCGACGGATTCTTCCTCCTCGATCAATACATTATATTGTTCCGGAACACTCATGTTGTATTTGTGTAAATCTCTAATTACTCACTTAGTTCACTTAGTTGAAAGTAATCCCAGTAGCGCGCCACCATATATTTGTCCCAATCATGGGAAAATATTAATCAACAACAAATCAAAGAGATGAGAATAACACAGATGCTATTCCGTTTTTTCAACTCTACATATTTTTCAATCAGAGAATTACAAAGTCACTTAAGCACTTGACATAACTTCAACAAATAAACCATCAGTTGTAGTGACGAAAGTTCTTAATAAGTTAATTTCCTCAAATGAATACTGAATGAGTGCTCTTACAGGTGTTTAATACAAATTTAGGTGCCGACGGGAGAGAGGTTACAGCAAAGGAAGACTTATCTAAGTTACGTTATCAAGTTGATCTGTGTGTAACTGCTGTAGGGAGACTTTCCCGGACTAAGTTCCCACTCAAACATATAATTAGATAAAAATTCTTCGCAGACGGTTGTGTTTCCATAAAGTTTTCTCCCTTGGATACCGTTTGTTTCGGCCCGCTCGACTCAACGAAAGGGTGCTAAGGTCTCCTCCCTGCACTTGCTCCGTGGGTGACTGATTCACAAAACTCCTCCTGGCTGCTACTATTCTCCACATCATCGTCAGGATTTTCTTCTTAATCTTCCTCAACCAAAAGTCTTCAATGTCTTCCAGGGTGTCTTGGCCATCCAAAAAATCTTCCAACTCTGCAACTATTCTAGTGAAAAATTGAAAATGTGACGCACATTTCTTCCGGACGGGAACGTAGTTACATAAATGTTCATGTAAACTTGCGGTACTTAGGCCTAACCTCCGTTGTAGGTTTATTTTCAGATGTGCCCATGATCTGGGTTTGATGAATTCGAGATTTCTTCTCATCTCCCTACGTACATGTACTCGAATTTTCTGTATTGCCCAAACAATTTTTTGGCGATCGGTCCAACACTGCTCCGACGTCACTGCTTCCACTGAACTGAGAAATTTTTCTATTGGGAGAAATTGGTGCCCTTCTTCCGGTACAAAATCTTTAAAAACTGGTACTTTTTCAGACAATGGCTGATATTTGCCATATTCACTGTATTGTCCATTCCCTCCAGCCCGGGGTTCGAACCCTTCTTCTAGTGAAGGGCTGTGGTACTGGTCTCTTCGCACCCAGAGATGTTCTAATATAGACAAGTTCTCCTTGAGGCCTTACGACATGATGTATGCCTCCAACGGATTCTTCCTCCTCGATCAATACATTATCTTGTTCCGGAACACTCATGTTGTATTTGCGTAAATCTCTAATTACTCTCTTAGTTCACTTAGTTGAAAGAAATCCCATTAGTGCGCCACCATTTATTTGTAACAATCATGGGAAAATATTAATCAACAACAAATCAAGGAGATGAGAATAAGACAGATGCTATTCCGTTCTTTCAACTCTATATATTTTTCAATCAGAGAATTACAAAGTCACTTAAGCACTTGACATAACTTCAAAAAATAAACCATCAGTAGTAGCGACGAAAGTTCTTAAAAAGTTAATTTCCTCTAATGAATACTGAATGAGTGCTCTTACAGGTGTTCAATACAAATTTAGTCGTAGACGGGAGAGAGATTACAGCAAAGGAAGACTTATCGAAGTTACGTTATCATGTTGATCTTTGTGTAACTGCTGTAGGGAGACTTTCACGGACTAAGTTCCCACTCAAACATTTAATTAGATAAAAATTTTCCGCAGACGGGTGTGTTTCCACAAAGTTTCCTCCCTTGGATACCGTTTGTTTCGGACCGCTCAACTCGACGAAAGGGCGCTAAGGTCTCCTCCCTACACGTCCTCCGTGGGTGACTGATTCAAAAAGCTTCTCCTGGCTGCTACTATTCTCCACATCATCGTCAGGATTTTCTTCTTAATCTTCCTCAACCAAGGGTCTTCAATGTCTTCCAAGGCATCGTGGCCATCCAAAAAATCTTCCAACTCTGCAGCTATTCTTGTGAAAAATTGAAAGTGTGACTCACATTTCTTCCGGATGGGAACGTAGTTACATAAATGTTCATATAAACTGGCCGTACTTAGGCCTGACCTCCGTTGTAGGTTTATTTTCAGGTGTGCCCATGACCTGGGTTCGACGAATTTGAGATATCTCCTCACTTCCCTATGGACATGTCCTTGAATTTTCTGTTTTGCCAAAACAATTTTTTGGCGATCGCTCCAACACTGCTCCGACGTCACTGCTGCCACCGAACTGAGAATTTTTTCTATTGAGAGAAATCGGTGTCCTTCTTTCGGTACAAAATCTTCAAAAATTGGTAAGTTTTCAGACAATGGCGGAAAGTTGCCATATTCACTGTATTATCCATTCCCTCCAGCCCGGGGTTCGAACCCATCTTCTAATGAAGGGCTGTGGTACTGGTCTCTTCGCACCCAGAGATGTTCTAATATAGACAAGTTCTCCTTGAGGCCTTATGACATGATGTATGCCTCGACGGATTCTTTCTCCTCGATCAATACATTATCTTGTTCCGGAACACTCATGTTGTATTTTCGTAAATCTCTAATTACTCATTTAGTTCACTTAGTTGAAAGAAATCCCATTAGCGCATCACCTTTTATTTGTCCCAATAATGGGAAAATATTAATCAACAACAAATCAAGGAGATGAGAATAAGACAGATGCTCTTCCGTTCTTTCAACTCTATATATTTTTCAATCAGAGAATTACAAAGTCACTTAAGCACTTGACATAACTTCAAAAAATAAACCATCAGTAGTAGCGACGAAAGTTCTTAAAAAGTTAATTTCCTCACATGAATACGGAATGAGTGTTCTTACAGGTGTTTAATACAAATTTAGGTGCGGACGGAAGAGAGATTACATGAAAGGAAGACTTTTCTAAGTTACGTCATCATGCTAATAAGATACAAGTCCTTATCTTACAAAGGGACACAAACGAGAATGGACGTTAGCCGTTAGTCGTGGCTATCTTTGAACTGCCCCAAGGTGTCGTAGTCTTGGGCAGCGTTATTCATGGGCGCCTTAGGGGGTCCATCCCATCTTTGCTGAGGGTTCTTAGGTATGGGTTTGCCCCTCAGATCTATGGTGCCATCCTCTTTGCTGCAGTGTCCACTCTCCTTTCCTGTAACGATGAAATTGAAAACCACAAACGGTCTAATCATCGTTTTTCAGACGCCAGGCAAGCTTACGTGGTGTCTGGTAAATGAAGGAAAACAGCAGCAGAGTTCAATAACACCATACCATTACTTAAGTTTTTCTTTTTTACTTGTGACAAGAGAATGGACAACCAACCTCCAATATATTATACGATGGTATATGAAAGCTAGGTTGAACCTGCTTGACGTAAAAAAAAAAGAAAAACATTGAATATGTTTGTGAGATTTTGACAAAAGCTGATTATATTGTCTCTAATTTTCAATTTAAATACCCCTGTAATGTGGATCACCTACTTCAACAAAATGTCTTTTCATGATAGTTCTTCAGAACAACTGATCAAATCATCCCTATAGGTACTTCTCTGAGGATATAAGAAATCAATCACCATGTCAGCTGTAAGTTTTGAAGTTGCAATATCCTCTTATATGCTGTAAAAATATGAAGCTAGACTAAATGACGGGAACCTAGTGTCTTCCGGTTCTCAACTATTAGCATGGCGTCAGATATCAAGACTTTTAATGCATTACTTGGCATTACACCAACACACAGGTAATTATGTTCAAACTTCCGCGAAATGAATATCATCTGCCTGAAGAGTTTAGTATATTGTAAGCTAGTATCCAGAAAACTTTTTCTATAATTTCAGCTTAGTTCGTAGTGTATTACAGCCCTCTCTTCTTGTTGGCACTGGCCTTTCCGTTGGTCGGCCCGTAGGGATGGTTAGTGTTTGATATGTTATTATTACTGTTTTCGGTGATAATGAAGGTGAGGTTCTAAATATTTTATATAATATTTTCCTCATAGGTGAACTCTGAATTTTAAAGGATATTTCTTGCTCATTCAAAAATTACACTTCTACAGCACTTGCTGTATTCTCTTCGCCAACCACCCAATCGCATCTGGGTATAGTAGAGCAACCCGACCCTCATTTTTTTTTATTTTTATGATTTCTAATTTTTTAATCACTAGCTGGATTTTCTGGTTTCAGTTAATCGATATATATCTTCAACGTTTTTGCATCTACGCAAGACACATGATTTAATTTATATCTTAATATTTCTCTGAGATCTAATTTTGGCTGCAATTAGTCTACCTTTACATATATTCTAACCATTTAGTCCTTGATTGGAGATGACTTTCATTACGTTTTCTTGTTCACACTTCTTTTTTCTTTACAGTTCTCTATACTTAGACCTTTCTCATTGAGTCTTGAATTTCATATGTATCTTGTCTAATTCCCTACCTATTGATATAATAGGTAATTTCCTTCTTCATATATTATGTTCACTGTAAAATTCACAATATTTCCTAACGTCTTCTGGATACATGGTGTCTTCATTGCTTGGGTTAATTGATTCGATTTTGAGTCAATATGGGGTTTTGCCACAAAGCTCTATTATAGACCTCTGAACTTTACTAACCAACAGAGACCAATCTATTTGCACCATTTTCAAGTACCAGCATTTTTGTATGTTTACAATTATATAATGTTTCAATCAATAATAACTTATACGCATATCAAACATAAATATTTTCTTGTGATATAAGATACTTTACTTCATGAAAATTTGTATATATATGTATATATATATATATATATATATATATATATATATATATATATATATATATATATATATATATTAGGTGATCCGATGTTTATATTTATTTGCTTGTGAGATTAGATACTTAAAAGCTATTCTATGGTATGAACAGATATATGACAAATGTAGGAAGTAACTTGTAATTTTCTTAATGATTCAAGTTTGTAGCTATTTACAGGGTATATTACTCTCGGTGAAACTCATAGAGGAGCCATAAGACTTTTAGCGAGGGTTAACCATCCACCTGCTAATTAGCACGGTGGTGGGTGGGGTTGGAGGTTTCTACTTATTTTATTCACACACACACTTAGGCTGAGTAACCACTTCTTCTAGGAAGTACTACTTTTAGAAGGTTAGGTGCTGGTGGGCCAATTTGTATAAATTACTACTGGTTTGTAACTTTCGGAAAAATACAAAAACACAAACCCATGCTATTTACAAGGGATGACTTAACCTTTAGGAGGGTGGAAGTCCATACCAACTGGCTTATTGGTATTAACCTGTGATTTCCCTGTATGTTACAAGCTCTGCACGTAACTAGTAGAAAACCCCGCACCTCACTAAAACCATGCTATGTACAGTTCGCAGCCTACAGAAGCTGTGTGTGTATGATGCAGGTAATATAACAGTCTAAGTAAATATTCTTCAAGTCATAAGAATCTTCTGTTGGTATCATAGACATTGGCCAATAACCCTATAGCTACGGGTAGGAAGACGCAACAAGTATCATTTCAAGGCTTGGTCACACAATGAAAATTATTTTACCTGAAGATATTTGATGGCAGCTTTGCAGACGACCCTGATTGCTAATGCCATAAAAGGGAAAGATGAAGGAAAGGAGCCAGTTATTCTTTCATATTCACCCCAAACTAATCCTAGGTAACCTTTGCCTTCAACCCTCTGCTACTTGTCCATCAAGGAGCTTGAGATTTTTTAACCGCCTTTTGTTCACCCGCATAGGACTAATTGAGAACCTGTCCATGTTCCTTTGGGTCATGTTTTACGGTAGTTGGCGTTAATTGTCACCTGATGCTTCCATACACTTGCAATACCTATACTACAAGGTAGTTTCTTATGAATGACAGGGATGTTGCAATGCCCCTGACGTCATTAGCTCTAGGTTGTCATGTTAGAGGATGGCCGGAATTCATGGCCAGGTGAATGACTGCGAATACAAATAGAGATGGTGTTCTTCATGACCTATCTCTTAACCTTTTCTGTGCTGAAAAAGGGTGCTGATGTTCTTTTGAAGTAACTCCTAAATCTCCTTACTGGACATAGTAACAATTGATCTGTATCATTGGTTACAGTACAAAGACTCCTAATCCGGAAGGACCGAAATCTAGGATCCACTACTCCATGATTTTGAGTCTTAGCAATAAAATCTGGAACAAAGTCTAGAATTACCTCACCCATCCTATTGAATAGGTGATGTCATATGAAGTACCATGCAGTTCACTATCTCTTTTGGTCATAGCTAAGGCAAGTAGGAACACCGTCTTCTATGTTGTCTGGCATACTGGTTCATATGGAGAACCCATCAGAGACTGGAGGACCCAAACCACATTCTAAGGGAGAGGTCTGACTTTTGACCGGGTGGTAGTTAAGTTTGTAGCTTCCTATGAGGAGAGAAAGTTCCAATGATGAGGAAGAAATATCAACTCCATACAGTTTAAAGGCAAGGCTCAAAGCTGAACGGTAGCATTTTACTCCCGAAACCAAGAGGACCATTTCCTCCAAAAGGTGCACAAGGAACTCCGCTATTGTTGGAATAGTACCATTAAGGGGAGAGATACTAGGCCTGGTAGACTGAAGCTGGGCTTTTTGAATATATCGTGTAATGGAAAGATTTCTCTCAAAATTTCATCAGGAGTTGCAGAAGGTACGGAAACCACTCTGCATGGTGCCATAGCAGAACTATAAGAGTCAAGAGTCATAGAGAGATTGTCAGATGCTCTGTTCGTGTTGAGTACTCTTCTCATCAGACAGAACAGGAGAATGGCGTAGATGTTGATGTTGTCTCACCATTGTTGGTATGTATCTTGCCAGAAAGGCTGCGGATCTGGGACTAGGAAGCAGTAAAGTGGTAGCCTGAAATTCAGGGATGTCACAAACAAGTCCACAGTCAGGGAACCCTGCAAATTCAGGATTTTTTGTTACTCAGTGATTCAACGACCACTTGGAGCCCACTATCTGAGTCCCTCAACTCAGATTGTTCTGAAGCACATTCCTCTTGCCCAGAATGAAGTGGGCCGATAGGGACACTAAGTTGTCTTCTGCCAATGACAGTATCTCTACTTCTAGATGGCATAGGGGTTGCGAAAAGGAGCCGCCTTGTTTGTTCATAAAAGCCACTAATGTGGTGTTGTTGCTTGATTCATATACGTTTCCCACCAAAATGTATTTAAAGACATAATTGGTACTTTATCCTCGTATCCTTGTTTTGTAATTGGATTGTTATCCTAAGTTGTTAACGATGAGTTCTGCTTACATCTCTGGTGTAAATATTATGTTAGTTACTAATAAACCGTTAAACTATGTCTCTTGAACACCTGCTTATCATTGCTTACCAACACCACGGAATCACCCACCAGGAACTACTGGAACTGTTGTAGGGCTAGGAAGGCTCCTCTCATCTCCAAGAGATTTATGTGCTGGTATCCTTAAGACTCTGACCAGAGGCCTGAGTCCATGTGGTGCAGCATGTAGGTCCCACCCTTTTTTTGATAAATCTGAATAGAAAAAATCGATGCTTCTGCAGAGGTTCTCGTCTGCCACCCACCACCTGAGGATTTGTCTACTCTTCTAATCATATGGGAACTAGAATGTCCGAAGAATCATCGCTGGTCTGATTCCACCTGGACTTAAGCTGCCACTTTAGAGATTGGATCCTGAGGTGGCAGTTGGATACTAGACGGGCCAGAGATGATATTTGACTTATGAGACACAACCATCGCTGGGCTGGAAATTCTCTTCTTAGGAAGGGTCTTGGTATCTTCCTGAGCCTCAGTACCTTGTCATCTGATGAGAAAACTTTCTGATGATCGGTCTCAATGATCATATCTAGGTATACCAGTCTCTGAGAGGGAAGTCTTTGGAATTGTGAGAGTGCTCCTTGTATTCTAAATGAGTATACTGCTTAAAACTTACAAGCCACAGGTCTTTCCAGCCTGTCCTAACTTAGAGATGGCATCTCAAGATCACTGGCATACTCATTGAGATGTGCTGTCGTTGGGGAGAAGCAAGCCGGACGTTGGCTACCTAAACTCGACCTCGCAAAGATATAAGCTGCGCTACTTTAAGTTGGGTAAATTGCCTACTGTCAGTTAACCTCATGCTGCTACTAGCTCCCACTTGCTTGTCACCTTGTATGTTGACGAAACCAGATTCCAACAAGGGGAAGACAAATAGAAGCCTTGAAACGGTAGAGACATTGAGGAGAAAGCAGCAATTTCCTTAGTAACCTCTGATCAAGGTTAAGAGTGAGTTGGAAGGAGCCTTGAGTCCACTAATTTACTGCAGTAGGCCTAGTGAACTGGAACTAAAGACTGCCATATTTCTGGATACGGGCCCCGAGAATCAAGGGTCATTTCCCTTTAGATAAGTTTTCATTTTGCTCTAAGTAAAGTTTAGGTAACGAACTGTCATTATATTTACTGGGCTTTGTGTGTGGAAGTTGATGTAATTGTGCTTCATTTATTGGTAATTATTTAAAGTTAGTGACCACTTGTTTGGACCTCACAGTAGCCTACTGCTAAGGTTAGGACAAGATTATTTACCATAGTATTTGAACTTTATTTATTCTGTTTGAAGGTTAATCCCCATGTTTATTCACTCTAATATTTTCAATGTTTTGTGTTGTAAATTCTAGTTAGCATTTCATTTAATAATTTGCTATTTGAATAAGTCATTATTGAGTTACTTTGGTTCTCTTCTTTACTGTAATAAAGAAATTGGAATAGATTGCAGACATTGGTATTTTTGGGTTCAAGCCATGTCGTCCTGATGGAAGCTTCCTATAGACAGCTTTTTAAGGGATATTTGGCTACAGTGATACTCATAGAAAATTGACCATAGGTCTCCAGAATTCTAACTCCTGGCGCAAGTATCCTTAAAATTGCTCTTAAGGATATCGCATAATATCAGGGGATGTATATCTTGATACGACACATGGCAATCTTCACCCCGAATAGCATTTTCGCTTCGAGGGGGAAGAGTGGCGAGATTAAAGGGGAGCCGTTATCAAGGTTACCCTTCCTCCCCTACTATTACAGGGCTCCAAGATGGCACCCATTCCTATTTTGGTAGCGATTGCGCACGGTGTTCTCCCTGTTCATCTAGCGTTCTAGATCGTTTCTTTTGAGGATTAATTATGCATTCTCCAGCAGCTTCTGCCTCTAGAAAGTTGAGTATTTAATTTTTACTGTGTATAATTTTTAGCTCCTGCCTCACAATGAAATTTCATAATTTAATGTGTTTATTGGAGTGTAGCCAGTCACCGGAGTCGCCATTTTTGGCGCGGTGGTTCGTCATGCATGCTTTATTTAGTCAGCTGAACGACATTCCTGGTATTTAGCTTTAATGAATTATAGCTATTTAGGCAAAATTATACTAATGAAGATATGATCATGCAAACAATTTTCCTCTTCCTAAATGTGTAGATCGTATACATTAGAGTCTCGGTGATATAGGTAGCCGAGGTCTCACCCTGCGCCAGGCTAACCTAGCCTATGGGCTTTAGTATACTTTCATACATTATCCACGTTTACCCTCATGTATCGTTTTATCAATTCAACAGGAGATAGCATATCTCCTAGAATTAATTATATAATTTGATACTCGTCTCCTTCGGATATTTAAGGGTAAACCCTCCTTCCCTCTGAGTGCCGCCATAAGCAACAACCCTATCTTGGTCTTGCCACAGAGTAGTACGCTCCGGCTTGACTAGGCTAGTGTTTTCTGTCTTTCCCCCCTTGCCGGAGAGTATCTCAGCTTGGTTTTACGACAGTAACTCAGGGTATTCAGTCTTTATGCCGACAGCTTGATTGCCAGGTGAGTAGTCACTCCCCTGCCGGCTTACAGTTGTCGGCATAGGAAGCTTAGCTTCCCTAGCCCGCACCTGAAATGGTTGTATAATGCCGCCACCTTCTCCCCTGTGGTATAGAAGTCAAGTCTTGTTTTGGCAGAACCTAGGCTGAAGAATAGACATTCTTCTGCCGCCAAGGATATCGCCGATATTGAAACAAGGTTTCATCTATGTTTGGAATGGCGGCAATCCTGCCGCGTTTTCCTGACGCAACATACAAGACCCTTTCCCTGCCCCTCTCTATCCTTTAGCAATAGCCTAGCCATCGCATGTCTGTGGCCGTTGTCCTATAATCTCCCCGCTTGCCAGGTAGATCGTGGCACCAGCCGGGCTCCTACATAGGCAACTTTATATCCGCTCCGACTTTCCCCTACGGATGTAAGGCTCCGGGAAAGGTTGTGCCGGCTGTGGCGGCTGCCAGTGGGAGACCCCTTTGTCTTTGAGTGTTCTTCAGTCCTCCCTTGGACTGCCAGCCACATCCCTGAAATCAGCAGTGACCGGCAACAGATCTTGTGGTTGGATGGAAGCTAGAATGATTCATTCTCCCCCTTCCATTTGAACCCTCATTCTGGAGGAAGGCAGTAGGAATAACATACCTACACCCATATGTATTGTACTAAAAACAACATTAATAAGGCAGCCATTCACTTCATGCATTTTCTATCTCTGTCAGCTAGTGCCGTCAGGTACTAAGCCGGCTGTACTGGTGCTGCCATGTACTAGCCTAGCCGGCAACATGCCGGCTGAGCTACAGTAAATGCTTATACAGTAGCCAGTAGTTTTGCAGTAAAGTACATACTGCAGACAGAAAACTATAGTATATATTATACAGTAGTTTATATTTCCAAGATACCCTGTGTGTCCTTTCACAGTTTATTGTTGACACCAATTTTATATTGAAGTGAAGTATTCATTCAATACACTGATGAAGTCATCAGTTCATAACTTACCCCACAATAATGATACTTTTATGAAAAGGCTAGTGTTAGTATACACTAATTCTAACTCTAGAGGTTAGAACCCTTCTCCCTTGATTTTTCCTTAATAAGGAAATTCTAACATAATTATTTTGGGAGGTCGCAGAAATGGGCTGGAGAGGGGACACAAGTATGTCTTTCTTATTTCCTTTCTAGCTCACTATCCTAAGCTATAATGGTTAAGTTACCAAAACATTTATTACATGTAACTTATTTATCGAGTGTGATAAATAACCACATAACAATTTAAATTTCCTTTCTTTACAGGAGCCCAAAATGAAGTCTGAGGTGATGTACTACAACCACAAGAGTAGGAACCTTTGTGGTCACACTATGTGCATGACTCAGGCCGCCTGCGCCATTACCACTGAAACCTTGCTGTATTGGGACCCCAAGAACTGCAATGTCTGCTCAGCCATGAAGGTCGAGGGTTTGAATGACCCCAAGTCAGCGGAGTCGAGGGACGCAGTACGAGAGAAGCTTCGCAAATGTGTGAGAGGGTTACAGAAGAACTCTCCAGGACCGTACTTTCCAAACGATAGGATGCATAGCTTACTGTTCCCCAAAGCGGGTAATGAATCTGTTGTGCCCCAGACACGACCCGGACCTCCCTTCCAGATTGCAATTGAGGCGGACGTCAGTAAGGCGATGCAAGGCATGGACATCCACCAGGAGGAAATGATGTCTGAAGTGTCCACGGACACAGAGAAGGATCTCCTTAGGGATGATCCCGAGGATGAGTTTACTCTGCCTCCCGGAGGAGAAGAAAACGTTGATTCGTCGAAAGTGGAGGAGTCCCTTCCACCCGTGCCGGCACCATCTACATCTTCGGCTCCTACCCCTCCATTGGATGCCATGGGCCAGGCAGTTTTGGCTCATATTACTACTCTGATGGAGAATCTTCGCAAAGAGAGCAAAGCACGGGAAGAGAAGCTCACAAGAGAGCTCCGTGAAGTGACACGGACCACTGCCTCCCGAAGGTCTTACAAGCGACCCAGAGTTCAGAACCTGCCAACCTGCTCCGAGACCAATCCCTGGAGGTACATGCCGATTACCAACGGCAAACTCTACGTCTCAGAGAAGATGGGAGCCGTTCCCCTAGATCCCCTAGACGACATTCAGTTCTGGCCGAGCTTTAATGCCTACCTTGACTGCTTCATTCGACTGAAGCATGAGCCAGCGTTAAAGGAGGAGACAGAACCGAAGGAGGTCATGGTTTTCGACCATGACAAGGCACAGGCTCTCTTGTCTAGCAGCCTGAAAAAGGTGGGTTATACCAACGTGAAAATTTCTGCATTGAGCAAGAAACACCGTACCTTTCTTGCTCATGCTTCCAGAGCCTTCCCCTTTACGTTGAAGGCGTTCCAGACTGTTGCCGAGGCAGTTGAGTCAGGCAAACCATGCCCTACACTAAAGGAGTGTAACCTTTGTTGTTAGCCCTGCCCACGGATGAGAAGGAATGGAAGGAAGTCCACCTAACCTTATCAGTAGGAAAGCTAGATGCAGATATCTCGGGACGGCGGTTAAGCAAGAACCTCACTAAGCTGCCAGACTTTCTCTTGCGAAGGGAGCAAGAGACGAAAGAGAGGCTTGCCGCTTTTCTATCCCTCCAGAACTGCATCGAGATGTGTGCAGGCCACTAATGCACCCCAGACATGCTCACGGTCCTGGCCAAGATGCATATGGCCGCCTTAGTAAAAGACCTGTACGCCTTCATGAAGGCTAGGAGAGCTTGTAGGGAGTTCGTGTTTGCTGCTGCAGCAGTAAAACACGAACCCAGGAAGTAGATTTCTTCCAGCATCTGGGGTAAGGACCTCTTCCCTAGTGAAGCGGTCAAATAGGTAGTCGAGAAAGACGCCACAGAGAATAGGAACTTTCTCCAGAAGTGGAGCATCTCTTCAAAGAGGAAGTCTTCCCCAGATGCGGGTCCCCAACCAAAGCGGAAGTCAAAGAAGCCATGGATACCATCTCAGCCTACTCAGCAACATCCCACGGTCACCATGACCGCGATGCCCCAAGTAGTTGCTCAGCACCAGACCACATTCCAAGAGGTATCTCAACAGCTGGTTGCCCAGTCACCAGCTTTCAACCCAGGGTTTGAAAGGCGAACCACTACCTATCATCCAAAAGGAAGAGGTTCTCGACGAGGCTCCTCAAGACACACCTGCCGAGGCAGGGGAGGACGCGGTCAGGGTGGCAAGCCCTCCGGACCACCTAAGCAATGAGATGCTTCAGGTAGGAGGGAGACTCCAACACTTTCGAGATCGTTGGACCTTTGATCCCTGGGCCCACAGCCTAACCAAAAATGGACTAGGATGGAAATGGAACGAGTCTCTACCTTCATTTCCTCAATTCTTCCAACACTCCACCCCGTTACCGGAAGAATATACCTTAGAACTCATGATCAAAAAGGTTATAAGGAAAGCAAGGTCCATCAAATTCCAGGGAAGGCTTTTTTGTGTTCACAAGAAGGACTCGGACAAACTCAGAGTCATTCTGGACTTGTCGCCACTCAACAAGTTCATCGAGAACAACAAGTTCAGGATGTTAACCCTTCAACACATAACGACCCTTTTACCAAAAGGGGCGTACACAGTCTTAATAGACCTGGCAGATGCTTATTGGCACCTCCCAGTCAGCCTACCTAGGATTCAAGTTACAGAAGGTAAAGTATGTCTTCAAGGCCATGCCTTTCGGACTAAACATAGCCTCAAGGATCTTCACGTAACTTGCAGACGCAGTCGTACAACAACTACGCCTAGAAGGTGTTCAGGTAGCAGCGTACCTGGACGACTGGTTGGTGTGGGCACCATCCAAAACTGCTTGTCTGCAAGCATCCAAGAAAGTGATCTAGTTCCAGGAACATCTGGGATTCAAGATCAACTTCAAGAAGTCTCAACTCTCTCCAGCTCAAGAGTTTCAATGGCTGGGAATCGATTGGAACTTGAAGTCACATCGCCTCTCCATTCCACCAAGGAAGAGGAGAGAGACTACGGGGTCTGTCAAGAGACTACTGAAATCCGACAGGATCTCAAGATGCCAACAGGAAAGAGTACTGGGCTCTCTCCAAATTGCAGCAGTAACAGACCCAGTGCTAAGAGCATAGCTGAAAGATGCGTCAAGAGTCTGGAAAAGATACGTATCAAACACTCGAAGAGTTCTACAAAGACCGGTACCAACCTTGCTATGATCACTTCTCAAGCCGTAGTTGAAGGTCAAGAGCCTAACGCGGACTGTTCCCTTACAATCACCTCCCCCATCGGTGACCATCCACACGGATGCCTCGACGGAAGGATGGGGAGGTCACTTCCATCAAACAAAAGCACAAGGGACTTGGTCATTCCTGTTCAAGACCTTTCACATCAATATTCTGGAGGCCATGGCAGTTCTCTTGACGTTGAAGAAACTATCCTCTCACATAACAACCCACATCAGGCTGGTCTTGGACAGCGAAGTGATAGTGAGATGTGTGAACCGACAAGGCTCGAGATCGCCCCATATCAACCATGTGATGTTAGCCATCTTCCGTTTCGCAAAAAAGAAGTGATGGCACTTATCAGCAGTTCACCTACAAGGGTTTCACAATGGGACAGTGGACGCTCTACCCAGGCTAAAGCCGATAGAGTCAGAATGGTCCCTAGACGCAAACTCATTCTCCTTCATCCTGGAACAAGTCCCGGGAACTGCAGATTGACCTCCTCGCAACGAGCAACAACAAGAAACTACCTCGATATGTAGCCCCATACGAGGACCCTCTGGCAGAGGCGAAGGATGCCATGTCCCTCGATTGGAACAGTTGGACACGGATCTACCTGTTCACTCCACCAATCCCCTCCTGAAGGTCCTCAACATGCTAAGATCCTTCAAGGGAACTGCAGCACTAGTGGACCGCAAGTAGCCCAAGAGCAATTGGTTTCCTCTGGTGATGTAATTGAAACTGAGGCTGGTCCCTTTACCAAAATCAGCTCTATCTCAACTGGTTCAGAAGTCGACTGTCTTCGCTTCATCACAGAGAACCCAAAAGGCAGTATAGATTTCTTAGAAGAATACCAGTCAAAGTCAACCAGAAGACTATACAAATCATCTTGGAAAAAGTGGGTTGCTTTCGTTAAAGCAGAAAGACCAAAAGAAATCTCAATCGACTTCTGCCTGTTCTTCTTCATCCACCTTCATGAACAAGGCTTGGCTACCAACACGATAGCTACATGTAAGTCAGCCTTGACTAGACTTCTTCTATACGCCTTTCAGGTGGACCTGGCGAACGAAATCTTTAACAAGATCCCGAAGGCACGCGCTAGACTTAAACCTGCAGCCCCTCCGAAGCCCATTTCATGGTCTCTGGACAAGGTCTTACAATAATTACACTAGGCTTCAGCCTTGAACAGTGAAGATTGCTCTCTTAAGGATCTAACCCAAAAAGTGATTTTCCTGTTCCCTATAGCCTCAGGGGCTAGAGTTAGTGAAATAGTAGCCCTATCAAGAGACGAGGGCCGTATTCAGTTCACAGAAGCGGGAGAATTGAATCTCTTTCCTGATCCTTTCCTCTGAAGGAAGTAGTCTCCTTATGTACAGTAGAATGTGTGAAGGTCTATCTTCGAAGAACTTCAGACTTCAGGGAAGTACAGCTCTTCAAAGGGGAAACCTCAGGATCGAACTTATCCCTAAAACAATTGAGGGCGAAGCTCACCTACTTTATTCACAGAGTGGATCCTGATAGTACACCCGCATCCGCCGTCACGTTGCGGAATCCTTGTAGGTGAATTGCTGAGGGGTGCCATCTTTTCTTCTCCGCCAGGCAGAAGATTGGCAGCAACACTTGGTTGAGTTGGGGCGATCTTGAGCCCTGACGGTTGAGACATCTGACCACGACGTCGCTGTCCAGGGTCAGTCGAATGTGGACTGATGGACGTGGGGACAGCCTCTTCAGGGTGAGAAAGACTGCCATGGCCTCCAAGATGTTGATGTGAAACATCTTGAATAGGGGAGACCATGTTCCTTGAACTTGACGTTGATGGGAGTGACCCCGCCCTCATCCTTCTAGCGATGTGTCCGTATGGATAACGACCGAGGGAGCGGTAATTGAAGAGGTACCGATCTTTTCAGATTTTTTGCCTCCGACCACGGCATGAGGAGTGATCGTAGCCAGGTCGGCAGAGGTCTCTTGAGATCTCTTCAAGCGTTTGATGCGTATCTTCTCCAGAATCCCGATGCATCTTTTAGCTGTGCTCTTAGCACTGGGTCTGTCACTGAAGCAAACTGAAGGGAGCCAAGCACCCATTCCTGTTGTCGTCTTGAAATCCGTTTGGATTTGAGAAGTCTCTTGACAGATCTTGATATTTCCTTCCTCTTCTTTAGTAGAATGGAAAGACAGTGTGACTGAAGGTCCCAATGTATACCTAACCATTGGAACTTCTGAGCTGGAGAAAGTCGAGACTTTTTGGTGTTGATCTTGAAACCCAAATGTTCCAAGAATTGGATCACCTTTGTGGAAGCTTGCAGGCATTCTTCTTCTGATGCTGCCCACACCAGCCAATCGTTCAGGTAAGCTATCACCTGGACGCCTTGTAGGCGTAGTTGTTGAACGGTCGTCGCTGCGAATTTCATGAATATCCTTGGAGCTATGTTTAGCCCGAAGGGCATGGCTCTCAAGGCTTACTGTCTTCTTTGAAAACCTGGATCCTAAGTAGGAAGAGGTCTGGCGATTCATTGAAATGTGCCAGTAGGCATCCGCCATGTCTATCGAGACTGTGTATGCCTTTTATGGCAGTAGGGCTATTATGTGCTGAAGAGTCAGCATTTTGAGCTTGTCGCTCACTATGAACTTGTTGAAAGGGGACAAGTCCAGAATGATTCTGAGTTTGTCGGAGTCCTTCTTTGGAACACAGAATAGTCTTCCTTGGAACCTGATGGACTTTACCTTCTTGATCCCCTTCTTGTTCAAGAGTTCTTGGATGTATTCTTCCAGAACTGGGGTGGAGTGTTGGAAGAATCAGTGGAAAGCTGGTGGTGGTGTTTCCCACCTCCATCTTAGTCCGTTCTTGATGATGCTGGGAGCCCAGGGATCGAAGGTCCAACGATCCTGGAAGAGGTGGAGTCTTCCTCCCACCGGAAGCATCTCATTGTTTCTGGTTGCCCGAGGGTTTACCACCTCGGCCGCTTGCTCCCTTTCCTCCTCTCCCTCTGGATGGACGTCGGGAGGAGTCTCTGCCGGTTCCTCTACCTCTGGGACGAAAGGTAGTCAACTGCCTCTCGTAGGCGGGCGTGAAGGCTGGTGACTGAGTCACCACCGGCTGGAGTACCAGTTGGAAGGTTTGTTGGGGCTGAGCCACTAACTGGGGAGCAGCAGTTGCCGGAAGCTGACGTTTAGCCTGACGCTGCTGTGGTCTTGGCTTGTTGGATTTCTTCTTCGGTTGGAGGCCCTCATCCTGAGAAGATTTCCTCTTGCCTGACATGCCCTACTTTTGGAGGAGGGTCCGATTCTCCATGGCGGCCTTGTCAACGATCTCTTTCACGAGGTCATTGAGCAAGAGATCTTTACCCCAGATATTGGAGGAAATCAGCTTCCTTGGTTCGTGTTTTACGGTGGCATTCGCAAACACGAACTCTCTGCAGGCTCTCCGTGCAATGACGAAGCTATAGAAGTCTTTCGTCAGGATAGCGAGGTGGGTCTTGGCCAATACCATGTAGACGCCTGGTGTCTGCTGTTCCCCAGCCATTGTCTCCATGAGCACCTGGAGGGAAAAGGAGGTGCCAGCCTCTCTTTCGTGTCCTGCTCCCGACGAAGAAGATATTCGGAGAGCTTGGGGAGGTTCTCACTGAACTGACGTCCAGCGATGTCGGCCTCCAACTTTCCCACAGAGAAAGTTAACTAGATGTCCTTCCAGTTCTTGTCGTCGAAGGGTAGGGCGAGGGAGAGGGGCCTTCATTCCTCCAATGTAGGTCAGGGTTTCCCTTCCTCCAAAGCCTTTAAGACTGCTAAAAGGGACTTCTCTGCGAAGGGGAAGACCATGGTGTTTGGAGCAAGAAAAGATGGGTGTTTCTTGCTCAGGGCCGGCACCTTGGAGTTGGTGTAGCCGTTGTCCTTCAAAAAACCGGCTAACAGAGATTAAGCCTTCGCGTGGTCAAACACAGTGACCTCCTTCGGCTCGGTTTAATCCTTGGAAACAGGTTCAGACTTGAGGGGAATGTAGCAGTCCAGGTATGCCTCAAAGCTAGTCCAGGTATGCCTCAAAGCTAGGCCAGAATTCCACCTCTTCAAGGGGGACGGCACCTAACATGTCGTTCACGAAGATCCTGCCACTAGTGATAGGCATGTGCTCGGCATGCCTCCATGGGTTCGTCACAGAGGAGGTTGGAAGGTCCTTCACATTGATCTTCCTCTGAGGTTGCTTCGTCAAACGGAGGATCTCTTTTTTAAAGTCCTCGTCCCTCTTGCGGAGCCTCTCCTCGAGGACCGCTATCATAGCCTGGAAGTTGTCCATGGAGTCATCCGCTCTTGTGGGCATAGGAGCGGACAATGTAGAGGGGACTGGTTCTGAGATGACTACGGAAGCGATAGAGGGTGCAGGAGCCTCTGTAGGTTCCTCTTCTCGACACTTGGCTATGAGGGTCCTCTCGGTGGTGTCCGACACCTCTGACATACTTTCATCATCATCGAGATGGTTGTCCTGGAGTGCGTCCGAAACATCTGGGTTGACCATCAGTTCGACGCAGGGGATCTCTGGTTTGGGGATGATGGCATCCGCAGATACCTTGGGGAAGAGCATAACTCTCATCTTCTTACTGGGTAGATAGGGCCCCGTGGTGTTCTTCTGGAAACCATCCACCCACTTGCGTGGTTTCTCACAAGCGATGTCCCTTGACTCCGCAGACTGGGGAGTCTCGAATGCCTCGTTGAGCAGGTCCTTGCAGACTGTGCACACCTGCGGGTCCCAGTACCTCAGAGATCCTTGGGTGATGGAGCAGCTGGCGTGGGTTCGGCACGCCAGGGGGCCGTAGAAGTCACGGCGCCGAACACTGCAGAAGGCGCTCTCACACCGGATGTACTCCTCCTGTAAGGAAGAAAGGGGTACATGAGTATATGGAAGTCTATAATGATGGACTTTAAGTAATATTATATTAGTCTTAAAGTAATCTCAATTACAGTATAAGATTCCTTTCCAAGTGTAAGCTTAGGATAGGTAAGCTGGAAATGAAGCAGGAAAGACACATACTTGTGAATCCCTCCCAGCCAATTGCCGTGACCTTACACCAATACTAACTCTAGGGCTTTTGTTCGGATAAGCCCCAATGGAGAAGCTATCCAGTAGGGATAGAGTAGCATAGCTAGTATTTCCCCCGAGGTATTAGCAATGGTGAAAGGGAGAGATGCTGAGTGAAAAGGGGAAATAATTATCCCCAATTCGAATAGGTCCCGGCGAGGGACTTCGCATGGATGCACAGAGTATGCTAGAAAATATCTATTGCATAACTATACATCAAAGTTTTCTATCTAGGGTATGTACTATACTATAGATGTACTGGCTATTGCCTACAGCCATACAACAGACACTTCCGGTGCATTGCTGGCAGGGTTAGAGAAAGATGACAGCCCACCGTCGTAATATGAATGAGGTGGAGTCGGCAGCCTGCCGACGCGCCAGAGGCACACCGGGCGCTGGCGGATCTCCAATTGAGGGTAACCCCTTCCAACCATCAGTTTATGTGGCGGGGAAAGGGAGACCACCTCAGGAATTGATGGCAGATTGCCGACATGTCGGTGACCGCCGGCAGCCGGCAGGCAACCGGCTGTAGGTACTCCTACCCTGACATCGATCTTTGAGACAGGGAGGAGACCTAGGCTACGCTGTCGGCTGTTGCCGTCAGAGTTGTGCACCGGTGGACTGGCACTTGATTGATAGAGAGAGAAAGCATAGAGGAAGGGAGAGGGAAGGGCGGCAGCTCACTACCCTAACCTCGCTTTCCTCGAGAAGGAGGGTTCAAATGGAAAGAAGATTGTGATCAGGCTTCCATCCAGCCGCAACTCAGCCGGCAGTCAGCTAGGGTTGCGGGTGGCAGTCCAAGGGAGGACCGAAGAACACTTAGATAGCAGGGAGGTCTTCCGCCGGCAGACCGACCTGTCGTTATGCTATCCCATATTTCAACTATGTGCGGAAAGCTAAGCAGCTCAGACTAGCAGGCGAAAGAACCGTACCGACCCCACAACACGCCGGCAGTCGGTCGAGTTGTAGGACGGTGGACAGAGGTGTGATAGCTAGGCTATCACCAAAGAACAGAGGGGGAGGGGAAAGGGTCCCATGAAGGAGTGTGGGGGTTGGTGTGAGCCTTCCCCGACACCCTAAAGGGGATTATGTTTCAGTACCGGCGCCATCCCAGGTATAGGAAGAGTACATTCTCCAGCCTAGGGTGGGTTAGTACAATAAAAGTACGGCATGGTAATGCCATCCCAAACTATAAAGAAACAGAATCCCCGGGTCTGCCTAACCTAGGCTAGGGGAAGCATATCCCCTAGCCTGGAGAAGGCAGGCGTAGGACAAGTCGCTAGGCCACAGGGAGGAAGGGTCGTAACCCTACCAGGTGTGGCCTAGGGGGGAGGGCAGAGCCTACCCCCCCCCCTTTTGCCGTAGAGCGGAGAACTAAAGGAGAGTCCATTCACCTGAAGGGGTAGCTGGGAGCAAACGACTGATACTCTGAGGTTCTAACCCTAACTCAAAGCTCATGAACTATGGCTCTTGACAGGGAAAGAAAATCCTAGCCTAACCTCACATGAGTACATTCAAGGTAAGGAGGGCTAGGATGTAGCCTAGGCTACCTCAGAGGGAGGAGAGATTAACTTAGGCAAAGATAACCGGGGAGATGTGAAAGTATACAAAACGGATTTAGAGCGAAGCGAAAAATCTATTTTTGGGTGAGGTAGCCATGTCGTCCTGATGGAGGTTCCTTCATAGTAGCTTCCTAGATTATATTTAACTACAGTGATATTTCCAAGAGAATGTTACTAAAGGTTTCCAGAATTCTAACTCCTGGCGCGAATATCCCTTGCTTTTGTCTTTAGGGATATCGCATAAGATCAGAGGACGTATTCTTGACACGCCACGTAGCTATCTACACCCCTAATAGCGTTTTCGCTTTGAGAGGGGAAAGTGGCAAGAATTGTAGGAGGGCCATTATTAAGACAACGCTCCTATTCGTACTGTTGTTGAGCGCCAGCACGACGCCGTGTCATGGCGCCATCTTGTCATTCTTTGTAGCGTTAGTGAGGTGCTACAGATACAGTACATATGGGAGGGATTCATTCATCCTTTGTAAAAGGAGGGTGGGTCCATCAGGACGACATGGCTACCTCACCCAAAAATAGATTTTTCGCTTCGCTCAAAATCCGTTTTTTCGGCTCAGGCCATGTCGTCCTGATGGAAGTTTACCAGAGCATTAATGTATATGTGGATTTTCAATAGTGCTAATAACCGCTAGATAAATTTTCCTTGGTCTTCTAGACCTAGAGACGCATGGTGTTACCGTCATACACCTTCCAACTGAGCATGGACTATGTCAGTGCTTCCTGCTCCCTACAGGGAAGAGTCATGGGAGACTCTAGGAAAAAAACCCAAGGATTGTAAGTTCAAGGAACAATCTAGCAAACAAGTTGTATATTGGTCTCATCATATACATGTAAAACATATTTTGTATTCTGGAAGGAACAAAGTATGTATTGATTAATGACACTTCCCTTGGTCTGCTTGTGTGTTGTAGACAAGGTAGACAGGTTTTCATTCATGTAGGAAATTTGTACAGTCAGTAAAGCAATCAGGTTCATAAAGTCAGTCATTAC
>NC_090737.1:52090489-52095489 GCF_036898095.1 Palaemon carinicauda
ACTACCACTTCAGATTCGGGGCAACCGCGAAAAAATGTCCCGAAGATTGTTTCAAATCTTTTCTTTTTACAGGATGTAGGAACGGGCGTGCGATTTTTGGTAGACACGGGTGCTTGTCGTTCTCTTTTGCCAAGGAAACTCTTCAAGGCACGACGTAGTCTGTCTACATCTGCCGACGTCCGCTTGGTTGCTACCAACGGATCTGCGATACCCACCTACTGTTACGAGAACCTCACATTATCGTTCGGAAACGGTAAATTCAATTGAAAGTTTCTCGTTACTGACGTCACAATGCCAAGCCTCGGTGCAGATTTCCTCTCTCATTCCCACCTTCTGGTCGATGTCGCCCACCGACGATTGGTCAACGCAGACTCGTACTTGTCGACACCTCTTCAACCCGCAGCCTCTAACCTCGCTCTCCACATCAGTGCACACTCGGATGCCTACGCCCACCTCCCCACGTCGTACCCGGAAGTTTTCCATTCAGAACTTCGCCAAACGCCCACGGTTCCTGCCAAGCACGGTATTTATCACCATATCAAGACGATGGGACCCCCAGTCTTCGCAAAATTCAGACGTCTGGCACCAGAACGATTGGCAGCCGCCAAACAGACGTTCCCCGAAATGGAGGAAATGGGCCTTTGCCAAAAGGCCTCCAGCCCATGGTCGTCACCCTTACACATCGTTCTGATGTGACCTCCTACCTGCACAAAGCAAAGGTTTTCTCTACGCTCGACCTCCTGAAGGGGTATTATCAGGTGCTTATGAATCCAGAAGACATCCCCAAGACTGCCATCACCACTCCGTTTGGTACATACACCTTCAATTACTCCTGTTTTGGCCTTCGTAATGCTGGGGCAACGTTTCAACGTCTCATGGATGGCATCTTAGGGGACCTTCCTTTCTGTATATGTTATGTGGACGACATACTTGTGTTTTCTTCCTCAAAAGAGGAACACCTCCGTCACCTGCGCATCGTGCTCGACCGCCTGCAACAAAATGGCCTTGTAGTCCGGTACGACAAATGTACCTTTGGCGCCAACGAAGTGTCGTTCTTAGGGCACCGTATAACTCCTGAAGGAGTCCATCCCCTCCCTGAGAAGGTAGCAGCCGTTCAGAATTTCCCCGCGCCCTCGACCTTCAAAGCTCTGCAGGATTTCTTGGGCACGATCAACTAATATCACCGTTTTCTGCCAGCCATTGCCGCCACTCTTGCTCCCCTCTACGCCTCCCTCAAGAGCAAGCCAAAGGACCTGAAGTGGGGTCCCTTTCAAGAAGCAGCCTTCTGCAATGCAAAGAAAGCCCTATCAACTTCTGCGGCTCTCACTTTTCCTATCCCACACGCCCGTCTCCTTCTCTCCACCGATGCCAGCAACGTCACTATTGATGCAGTACTCGAGCAGGTGGTCACCGGCTCGCCCCGCCCATTGGCCTTCCTCAGCAGAAAACTGTCCAAGGCAGAATCGGGTTATTCTACCTTCGATCGAGAATTGCTGGCGGTGCACTTGGCTGTCCGTCACTTTCGCCATTTCTTAGAAGGTACGCCCTTCGTCATTCCCACAGACCACATGCCTCTGGTGCACATCTTCACTCGCCAGTCTGACGCCTGGTCTGCCCGTCAACGCCGACATCTCTCCACCGTGACTGAATACAATTGCATCTTTCAATACGTCCCTGGGAAAATGAATCCCGTTGCCGATGCCCTGTCAAGAAATACGTTGGCTGCCGTTCAACTGGGATTGGATTACAACGCCCTGGCTGGAGCCCAACGACAGGATCCAGAGTATCAAGCATGTAGGACATCCTGCACGTCCCTCCGTTGGGAAGACTTTCCCCTCGAAGACTCCAACACCACCGTCCTCTGTGACGTCAGTACTGGTAGACCGCGACCTTCTATTCTTGCTCCCATGCGCCGACAGGTGTTTGATTTCATTCAGGGCCTTTCACATCCCTCGTGCCGTTCTACTGCACAGCTACTGAAGGCAAAGTTTATTTGGCACGGCATTTGTAAGGATGCTAAGGATTGGGTCCGCGCCTGTACTTCTTGCCAAACTTCCAAAGTACATCGACACACGGATTCAGGAGTGGGCACTTTTCCTCAACCTCAGCGTTGTTTTGCACACATTCACGTCGACATTGTAGGCCCCCTACCCACATCACAAGGACATCGTTACCTGTTTACCGTCATCGACCGCTCCACTCGTTAGCCTGAAGCCATTCCCATGGAAACTGCAACGTCCGCCTCATGTACATCTGCCTTACTCTCTGGATGGATTGTAAGATTCGGTATCCCTGAGCATATTAATTCTGACAGGGGAACCACTTTCACCTCTCAATTGTGGACATCATTAGCGAATCTCCTGGGCATCACCCTACATCAGACAACGGCCTACAACCCCGCTGCCAATGGAATGGTTGAACGTTTTCATCGCACCCTCAAAGCAGCTTTGATGTCCCGCTGCAAGGATTGCAACTGGTTTACTCAGCTTCCCTTGGTCCTCCTGGAACTAAGGACTAAGGACCACTCCTAAAGACGTTGCGGCAGCTGAAATGGTGTATGGCGACCCGTTGGTCGTCCCTGCCGAATTTTTTCCTTCTATAACCTCCTCCGACGATTTCCAGCGCATACGTCACGTCGTGGGAAAATTTACTCCGTGGCGCCAGACTTACAAGCCCCCAGCGAAGCATCACATACCAACAGACTTGCACTCTGCGACGTACGTCTTCCTGCGCAATGACACTAGCAAGCCATTGCTAACGCCCCCTTACACGGGCCCTTTCCTTGTGATCCTATGCAGTCCGAAAGCATTCCTACTAAACATTCGTGGCAAAGAAGACTGGGTCTCCATTGATCGTCTAAAACCTGCTTATCTTCTGCCAGATGACCCGCCTACAGTTTGCCTCTCTAGATCAAGGTGCCCTATTTAACATGTACAGTACGTCATTTTTAGTGGGGGAGCCATGTACCAACCGTGTGTCACACGATCGTACATGAATTATTTTGTATATATTATGCTTGTATCTCCGCTCTTCCCTCGCACTAAAAAGAACCTGAATGATCATGTCTCCAGTTTTCCTCTGTAACATTGTCTGTCTCTTGAACATGTATTTTCCTATTGCCTTAAGGTTTTGTATATAAAGGAGAGTGTTCCTTAATAAAGTACTCAGTTGATTGCATCCTGCCTTTGAGTTCACAACCCTCTCTTGGCCCTTCACACCATCAAAGATATGAATTCAGGGAGTGGCTATGGTGTGAAAATTTTTCATAGAATTATTAATGAAATCTCGACAGGTGGAAAGAAGAAGAAGCATATACCCATTAAAAAGAGAGGTGGCTCTGATATAGCAACAGAAGATGAAGGAAGACAACGTTGGATGAAACAATTTAGTGAGGTTATGAATAAGACATATGAAGCGAATAATTTGATTGATATACTTGAAGCTGATGAAGACCTTGATGTACCCATGAATGAATTCAGTGTGTTTGAAGTCAAAGCTATCCTCAAAGAAGTAAAGAGATGAAAAACCCCTGGATACGATGAAATAACGGCCGAGATGATAGTAGCCGAAAATGAAATAACTTCCAGACTACTTCCAAGATTATTTTGTCGAATGTTATGAAAATATATAGTATGCTAACTCTTAAGAGACTGGAGAGAAAGATTGATGAAAAGCTGAGAGAAGAACAAGCAGGATTTAGAAAAGGTAGAAGTTACACTGACCAAATTTTTATTTCGAGACACGTTGTACAGCAATGCCTAGAATAGAAAAATCCCCTTTTGATGGTATTTGTGGACTATGAAAAAGCTTTTGATAATGTACACCTGCCAATTTTGTGGAGAATCCTACGTTATTATGGAATACCTCTTAAATATATAAATTTGATAAAGTCTGTTCATGAGCATAGCAAGTGCGAAGTTAATGTAAATGGAGCCTTATCATGTAAGTTTCCAGTGAACAGCGGAGTACTCCAAGGGAATGCGTTGTTACCTATGTTGTTTATCCTCCTCATGGACTTTGTAATATGTAGAACAGTCGGAGATGGTGGAGGAGGATTGGACTGGATTGGTGATAGGACTTTAGCAGACCTAGAGTATGCTGATGATGCTGTCTTCTTAGCAAAACACTACAGAATTTGCAATGCTTGCTAAACCAGAATGAATGAAATGTCACACAATATGGGGCTGAAGAAAAATGGAAGAAAGACAGATATGATGAGAACAAAGTATGCAATAGAAGATGAAATATCATTGTAAGGAGACCGGATTAATGAGGTAGAATCATTTAAGTATTTAGGGACAATGATTTCCAATACAGGGTCATTTAAACTACAGTTTAGTGAAAGAATGAAAAAAAGCAAATCAGACAATGGCTAGGTTAAGTAAAACTTGGATATCAAATCGCCTAAAATTTCATATAAAAATTTGACTATATATCAGTATAGTGAGATCGGTGTTACTCGATGGACATGAGTCATGGTATGATAATGAAACAATCTCCAGTAGATTTAGTATATTTGAGAATCAAGCCCTCAGAAGGATATTGGGAGTTAAATGGTAGGACAAGATTAGAAATGAAACTATAAGAGAGTTTACTCGAGTACCAGAAGTGGATGAGATAATGATGAGGGGTACATGGAGATGGTTTGGGCATGCTCTTAACAATCCCCAAGAGAGATTTGTTCACAAAAAGATTAACTTAGCTGCACAAAGCACTAGAGAGATTTGAAGACCCAGACCTATATATATATATATATATATATATATATATATATATATATATATATATATATATATATATATATATATATATATATATATATACATATATATGTGTGTGTGTGTGTATGTATATATGCATATACATATGTTCATATATATATATATATATATATATATATATATATATATATATATATATATATATATATATATATATATATATATGTATATATATATATATATATATATATATATATATATATATATATATATATATAT
>NC_090737.1:52100489-52102989 GCF_036898095.1 Palaemon carinicauda
CTCTCTCTCTCTCTCTCTCTCTCTCTCTCTCTCTCTCTCTCTCTCTCTCTCTCTCTCCAAATTTTGCAGTTTTTAACGTTCCAAACTTATAACATAAAACATCTAACCTTCTGAAAATAAAGTTGCTGTCTTGAAAGTTACGACTAAACACGAAATTGAGTTTCTATGTTATTTAATAGATTATCTTATACATCTTCTCAACCTCTAATATACTAACAATCCCTCCATCATTGATTCATAGCATAGTTAAATTTGTTCTATTCTCTCTGGTCATATCTCTTTATGGATTATAAAGATCACAGACATAATGTCAGTCTGACCCCCTTACAAATCGCCACAACTTATATCCGTCAAATGCTTATGAAAACAAAAGAATTTATAGAATCATTTGAGAATAAATCATATTCCCTACCCAATTATATACCTTTCCATTTTAAATAGCTTCCTCTCTTTTATATATGTAAATAGACCCATGACAAATTCATTCCTCTTAATAGAGAAGACCTGTGATCTGTTATTAGCTTACAGAATTTTGGCATTATATATTCATGACTGAGATACCTAAGGTACATAATTGCCAAAAAAATTAAATATATAGGATCCCAAAAAAAGGTTAATCATCTCGAAGAGAGAGAGAGAGAGAGAGAGAGAGAGAGAGAGGAGAGAGAGAGAGAGAGAGAGAGAGAGAGAGAGAGAGAGAGAGAGAGAGAGAGAAATTGTATCCATTCATGAATTTTTTTTCGGAAATACATAAAACCACTATCACTTCCATAATGAATAGATAATGAGGCAGATGTTATCATCCAAGCCTTAAATTCTTTCCCTGTCTAAGCTATGATGATACATTACACTAATTTTACCCAATTATTCTTAATGATCATTATTATCTAAGCTACACCACTAGCTGGAAATGAAGGATGCTACAAACACTCGGGGCTCCACCAGGGAAAGAGGTCCATTAAGGAAATGGAATAAGGAAATAAATAAGTTATATACGAGAAGTAATGAATAAAGATGATGACTTATTTTAAGATCAATAGCAATGTTGAAATAAACTCATCATGTATAAGGTATGACGAGATACTTATATAAAATCTGTGTTTATCATAACAATATACCAAAATGATAAATCCTAGTGTCTCAAATAATATAAATAATGGGCAAAATTACTGATTGTTTTTTTTATAGTTTAGTGCAATGTAATGAAAATTTGCAAAACTAAGAAAGAAACTACTATCTACTGCAAGGCCCACAACACCGTCCCTTTTTAATATAAATAATGAACTAGGCTTCTGAAAAATGTGAATCCGAAACTACCAGAGTTTTAGACACCGACCTGGTTAAGGAAACTGGATTAGAGCATCTACTCTGCATTATTGTCTTACTTTATATCGAGACATGTCATCTCAATGTTATGGGGATGATACGAGCGGTAATTAAGACCTGGTAACTAAGTGCAGAATGACGTGTGCCGACCAAGACGTAGTACCCCGTGACGTTTACATCTGTCATGGCTCCATTTCTGTATGGTTGTCAAATAGTATATAAGTTGTAGTAAATTATATTGCTTTTTGATGGAATCTAAAGACAAAAAACAAAAATCTCTGATAGCAGTCTGAGAGACGATCATGCTAGAGATGGTATACGTTTGTTAGATACAGGCATTGACGAGAGCTAGTGCTGACACCTTGCTTATTGCCTACTATTGACATTTCATATCGTTTCTAGAATACTTTTCAAGGTTGTCGTAATACTTGAGGGAACAATAAAATAATAAACAGAAGATTGGATGGAATAGATTAGTATCATATTGTTCTGTTTGATGGTATACAATCACGACCATGTATAGTTGAATATTATGCATTATCATAATCTCTCTCTCCCTCTCTCTCTCTCTCTCTCTCTCTCTCTCTCTCTCTCTCTCTCCTCTCTCTCTCTCTCTCTCTCTATATATATATATATATATATATTATATATATATATATATATATATATATATATATATATATATATATATGTATATATATATATATATATATATATATATATATTATATATATATATATATATATATATATATATATTCTTACGAAGCTGGACTAGTGTAGAGTAAATACAGTAGTTTAATAATGATTTTATTTATATTTTATTTGTGCATTGAAGAGAGGTTAGCCAGCTATTAAGATGAGTTCTCTTCGGGTAGACGTAAGTATACTATGTAAATTATGTAAGATTTTCGTCGTTAATGTCATTGTATTTCTTATTCAAGTTAGTATATGTAAATCTACGTTATTTTAAGAATTAATTTTTTATTTGACTCAATTATGTTACGAAGTCTTACGTAATCGTTAGAGAGTGTTATTTGATCATGCACGTTAGGAACAAGGATTTATTATGAGGTATTGCATCATGTTTGAGAGAGACCACACAATTTTTTTGGGTACCATGTTTTTTTGAATTTTCATGAAATACCTAGTGAATGATAGGATGTTATCTTTTA
>NC_090737.1:52114124-52215464 GCF_036898095.1 Palaemon carinicauda
CATAAAGTCAGTCATTACCAGGGACTGAACTTAATACAATAATATATAATTGTGATGTTTGTTTGCTAAGAACAAAAATAGTATTTATTCAGAAGATATTTTCAAAATAAGAGGATAATAATTTGCTCTGACACCTTTATTTGTAATTTTAGAATTTTCATGGCGAATTGAGACGCAAAATTCCTAAGTGTGTTTATTAAAAAACAGTATATAGTAATCATTAGGAAAAGGAAACACAAAGCCACTCTAAAGGAAATATAGTAGTATTTTACTATTGTTACTGTCGTTACTGATTAAAGGAAACACTTGCGTAGAATACGCATGGCACATGTGTAAGTCTTTTATGCTTTTGTCACCTTTGTACTTAGAACAGTCTATAGTGTCATTACTTAGACACTTCATTAAACATGATACACCGTAGGAGTAAACCATGTACACCCTTCACTAAAAAGTCCCAATTAGTGCACTGTTCTTTGCAGAATTCAAGCGGCAGGTTTTAGTACATTACCTGCTACCACCACAAAATGCTTTATATCCTGCAATTGTTACGAGTAGTGCTTGAAGAAAACTCTGGATGACTTCAATCCAGTATAGGAGCGAAGACTTTCAAAACTCATGTTCTGAAAGAAGTTCAGAGACGAAGCAATTTTTCTCGGATCATGACCTGCGGGTGTGCTGTCTGGATCCGCTCTGCGAATGAAATAGGTGATCTTCGCCCTTAGTTGTCTCAAAGTCGATGTTGAACCTGAGGTTTCTCCTCTGAAAAGCTGTCCTCCCCTAAAGTCTGAAGTTCTAAAAAGATAGACCTTCAGGCATTCTACTGGACATAGAGATGCTTCTTCCTTCAGAGGGCAGATTCTCCAGGGACCCCACCTTTTGGTGGGCAGCTCATTCCTAGCGAGAAACGCTGGGTCGGGAAATAGGTTCAGTTCTCCTCAGTCTGTGAACTGAACATGGCCATCATCCCTCGAAAGGGCCACTATTTCGCTAACTCTGGCTCCTGAGGCTAGTGCAAATAAGAATATCACCTTTTGAGTCAAATCTTTTAGAGAGCAATCTTCATTGTTCAAGGTAGATGCTAGATGAAGAACCTTATCCAAGGACCAAGAAATGGGCCTCGGAGGTGCTGCGGGTTGAATTCTAGCACAGGCCTTAGGTATCTTATTGAAGATTTCATTGGAGAAGTCCACCTGGAAGGCATATAGTAAAGGTCTAGTCAAGGCAGATTTACATGTAGAGATCGTGCTGGCTGCGAAACCTTGTTCATGGAGATGAACAAAGAAAGATAAACAGAAATCTGTTGATTTATCTTTTGGTTTCTTTGCCTTGACGAAAGAGACCAATTTCTTCCAGGAGACTTGTATCGTCTTCTAGTTGATTTTGACTTGTATTCTTCTAAAAAGTTGATACTGTCCTTTGAAATCCCAAACCTTTTCTTGACTGCTAAGGTGAGAAAATCATGAGATGAAGGTTCCGCGTTTTCTGTGATGAAGCGGAGACAGTCAACTTCTGCACTTGCTGAGTCAGAACTGGATCCGGCAACGGAATCAGCTTCAGTCGTAGTTCTGTTATCAGGGGGAACCAGATGCTGTTGGGCTACTTGTGAGCCACTATCGCTACTGTTCCTTGGAAGGATCTCAGCTTGTTGAGGACCTTCAGCAGGAGGCTGGCTGGAGGGAACAGGTAAATCCTGGACCATCTGTTCCAGTCTATGGACATCGCATCTGTTGCTTCCGCTAGAGGATCCTCGTATGGGGCTACGTACCAGGGTAGCTTCTTGTTGTCGCTCGTTGCGAAGAGGTCGATCTGCAGTCCTGGGACTTTGCCTAAGATGAAGGAGAATGATCTTGTGTCTAGGGACCATTCAGACTCTATCGGGGTGAGCCTGGATAGAGCGTCCGCCGTCACATTGCGGAATCCTTGAAGGTGAACAGCTGATAAGTGCCATCTCTTCTTTTCCGCTAGACGAAAAATGGCCAACATCACTTGGTTGATTTGAGGCGATCTCGAGCCTTGTAGATTCAGGCATGTTATTACTACTTCGCTGTCTAGAACCAGCCGGATATGGATTGAGCTGCAAAGTTTCAGTTTTTTCAGTGAGAGAAAAACTGCCATGGCTTCTAGAATGTTGATGTGGAAGGTCTTGAAGAGGGAGGACCAGGTTCCTTGGACTTTCCGATGGTGAGAGTGGCCTCCCCACCCTTCCTTTGAGGCATCCGTGTGAACGGTGACTCAGGGTGGAGGCGGTTGTAGAGGTACTTTCTTCTTTAGGTACTTCGCCTCCGACCATGGCTTGAGGAGTGATCGCAGATGAGTTGGTATTGGTCTTGTCAGATCTCTTCGAGCGTTTGATGCATATTTTCTCCAGACTCCTGATGCATCTTTTAATTGTGCTCTCAACACTGGGTCTGTCACTGAGGCAACCTGGAGAGACCCCAACTCTCTCTCTTGTTGCCTTCTTGATATCCTATCGGATTGAAGAAGTCTCTTGACAGATCCCGCCATCCCTCTCCTCTTCTTTGATGGAATGGAGAGGCAGTGTGACTGTAAGTTCCAGTGAACGCCCAGCTATTGGAACTTTTGAGCTGGAGATAGTCGAGACTTTTCCAAATTGATCTTCAATCCTACATGTTCCAGGAACTGGATCACTTCCTTGGAGGCTTGCGTGCATTCTTCTTCGGATGCTGCCCATACCAGCAAGTCGTCCAGGTAGGCAATCACCTGAACTCCCTTTAGGCGTAGTTGATGAATGACTGCATTCGCATGCTTTGTGAATACCCTTCGGGCTATGTTTAGTCCGAAGGGCATGGCTCTGAAGACGTATTGTCTCTTTTGCAGCTTGAATTCTAGGTAGGAAGAAACTTGTCGATTGATCGGAACATGCCAATATGCATCCGCCATGTCTATAGAGACTGTGCATGCCTGTTTGGGCAGTAGGGTCCTTGTGTGTTGAAGAGTAAGCATTCTGAACTTGTAGTTCACTATGAACTTGTTGAGTGGTGACAAATCCAGAATGACTCTGAGCTTTTCCGAATCCTTCTTGGAACACAAAACAGCCTTCCTTGGAATTTGATGGACTTGGCCCTCCTTACAACTCTCTTGTCTAAGAGTTCTTGGAAATATTCTTCCAGAATGGGGGTTGAGTGTTGGAAGAATTGAGGGAATGTTGGTGGAGTTGTGTTCCAACTCAACCCTAGTTCGTTCTTGATTAGGCTGTAGGCCCATGGATCAAAGGTCCAGCGATCCCGGAAAAGGAGAAGTCTCCCTCCTACCGGAAGCATCTCACTTTGAGTGCTGGTTGGAGGACTTGCCTCCTTGGCCACATCCACCTTTGTTGCCCCTGCCTCTAGAGGGGCATCTAGAGGAACCACGAAAGGAACCTCGAGACTTCGGCCAAAAGGTCGTGGATTGCTTTTCAAAGGCTGGAGTAAAAGCTGGCGAATGTGTCGCTACCTGTTGGGGCAACAGCTGAAATGTGGTCGGTGGTTGTGTCACCATCTGGGACACCGTGACCACGAGAAGTTGTTGTTGTCGTGGTGGGCGAGAGGGCACTCTAGGTCGCTTGGTCTTCCTTTTGGGTTGGGGACCCTCCTCACTGGAAACCTTTCTCTCGGTGGAAAAGTCCCACTTGTGGAGAAGATTCCTATTTTCCGTGGCAGCTTTGTTGACAACCTCTTTCACCACTTCGCTTGGGAAGAGGTCTTTTTCCCAGATGTTGGAAGCTATCAGCTTCCTTGGTTTGTGCCTCACCGCAGCCGAGGCGAACACGAACTGACTACAAGCCCGTCTGGCTTTAATAAAGTTGTACAGGTCTTTGGTGACCATTACCAAATGAGCTTTGGCAAAGACCATGTACATATCTGGGGCATCTGGAACACTTGCAATCGTCTCTAGTCCAGTTTGCAGGCACATAGAGGTGGCAAGTCTCTCCTTCTTCTCCTGCTCCCTGCGCAGGTGGAAGTTCGACAATTTTGTGAGGTCTTTTCCGAACTGACGTCCAGCAATGTCAGCCTCCAACTTCCCGACTGAGAAGGTGTTATAAACATCCTTCCTGTCTGCATCGTCTGATGGTAGGACAAGGGAAAAGGGTCTACACTCTTCGAGTGTGGGACAAGGTTTCCCTGCCTCGACTGCCTTTAAGGCTGCCTTGAACCCTTTTTCCATAAAGGGGAAGGCACGGGAAGAAGCAGCAATGAAGGATGGGTGCTTCTTGCTGAGAGCCGGCACCTTGGAACTAGTAAAGTTCCTCTCTTTCAAGGTCTTAGTGAACAGGGCTTGGGCCTTGGGGAGGTCCAGTATGATGACCTCTTTCAGCTCTGTTTCCTCTTTCGAGGGAGGTTCCGTCCTTAAGCGGACGGAAGTCAGGATAGGCCCCTTTGCTGGGCCAGAACTCTATATCCTCTACTAGGACCGTACCCAGCTTCTCGGAGAGGAAGATCTTCCCTCCTGACATAGGCATGTGTTCAGCATACCTCCAAGGGTTGACGTCCGAGAAAGGGGGAAGTAACTTAACGTTTAGCTTCATGGGGGCTAAATGGGAAGTCACGAATTGGTGCATCCTTGAACGAAGCGTAGCTTCCTTCTCAGATGACTCCTTCTTCATGTCCTGAAACATAAACAGGAGAGAAGTTAACGTGTAGCTAATTGTATTCAGTTGGGGGGGCAGAGAAGGTCGACGGGACAGGCTCAGTCACCAGCGCCGATAAAACCGAAATAACTTCGGCTACTGCATCGTCGCCTTCAGGAGGTAAGACAGACTCCTGATCCTGCTCTTCTGCTAGAAGACTCCGTTCCGTACCCTCGGAAACTACCGACATGTTGTCTTCTAGCTGGATGTCCTTCATGGCATCCAAAACATCAGATTCTAACGGAATCTGGACGAGGAGGATCTCAGCCTGAGGTTGAGGGATAACTGCATCCGAAGAATCCCTACGGAAAAGACAAGCCCTCATTCTTTCATTAGGAAGGTATGGGCCAGTGGTATTCTTCTGAAAACCCCTAACCCATTTCCACAGCTTCTCTCTTGCTGCATCCCTTGACTCAGTTGACTTTTGATCATCAAAAGCCTCAGTAACCAGATTGGAACAAATGTCACATACCTGGGGGTCCCCATACTTCAGAGAGCCCTTCGACGTCGCGCAGCGCACGTAGGTCCTGCACAAACCATGGCCGCAGAAGTTCTTGCTGTGGACCTTGCAGAAGTGATTCCCGCACTCGGGATAGTCCGCCTGTAAAGAAAGGAAAGGCGGATGAGTATTCGGTGAATTATCTCACAATTTCATCATACAATGTTATGTATATTTTAGCTTAGGATAGGTAAGTTAGAAAAGAAAGAGGAAAGACACCTATATGTGTATCCTGCTCAGTCAATTGCTATGGCCTCCCTCAATATTGAATATCAGGTATTCTAAAATAGAATTATTAATAGAAGACATTTTATCCTTAGTATATATAAAGGTGTAACATAACACTGTCTTCGAGAATTCAATATTGGGGATTGAATAAAGGGATCATTGATAACTTTTATAAAAAGGCGGATGAGTATTCGGTGAATTATCTCACAATTTCATCATACAATGTTATGTATATTTTAGCTTAGGATAGGTAAGCTAGAAAAGAAAGAGGAAAGACATCTATATGTGTTTCCTGCTCAGCCAATTTCTATGACCTCCCTCAATATTGAATCTCAGGTATTCTAAAATAGAATTATTAATAGAAGATATTTTAGCTTTGGATAGGTAAGCTACAAAAGAAAGAGGAAAGACACCTATATGTGTTTCCTGCTCAGCCAATTGCTATGACCTCCCTCAATATTGAATCTCAGTTATTCTAAAATAGAATTATTATTAGAAGACATTTTATCCCTAGTAAATTATATATAAAGGTGTAACATAACACCGTCTTCGAGAATTCAATATTAGGGATTGAATAAAGTGATCATTGATAACTTTTATAAAAAGAGAGAATCACTCTCTTTATCTAGAGGTCTCACAATAGGCTGCCCATGAAGCACCTTGTAGGTTGGAAATGTATGGGCTACCGTACAGATCGTACAGTGGTTTATTTATTGTGGAATAATCAATATCGCAATCATTGCTGATCACTCCACGGCCATATACTGTAGTACCTACCGGCATATGTTGGTAGTTCCTGGGTTTTTTAAGGTATACTGCCTTCAAGGGGTAGTGGGCGGCAGACCGCCGGCAGTTGCACGCCAACATTCGGCGGTGCCACTGGCAACCGGCGGTGAGTGATATGTCGTCAGACAAATGTTCGATCAGCTGTCGGCAGTCAACATAGTTGCCGGCAGCCGGCCGTTGTGTGCCGGCTGTCATTGGGTTGCCGGCCATCGGCCACCCATAACAATCGGCAGCAGTGCAATCTGTCGGCGGACCGCAGCCCTGCCGGCTGCCTGTGGCTCTAGGTCGCCGGCAGCTGTGCCCAGGGTACTTGGTAAGAGAGAGAGAAAGCATGGATAGGAGGGGGAAGCAAAGGCTCAGCCTTGCAGACCGCCATCCAGAATGAAGGTTCATATGGAAGGGGGAATTACATTCGGGCTTCCATCCAGCCACAACCCCACCGGTACCAGCCAGTAGGGCTATGGAAGGCAGTCCAAGAGAGGACTAAAGAACACTCGATAGGTTAGGTAAATCTTTGCCGGCAGCCGACAGAGAACCCGATCCAATCCTACAATCTACCCACACTAGGGTCGATTGTAGAATGATGGCCAAGATGTGTGAAGGCTAGGCCAACACTAAAGGACAGCAAGGGGAGGGGTAAGGGTCCTGTAGGTTAGGTAGTAGCCGGCAGGTTCTACCTCACCTAAAAAGACTCTGTTCCAAAGTAAAGACAACCCCAAGAGGCCAGGGAATTCAATTCCCTAGTCTGGGGTTAGCATAATAGGATGAAGTGGAGGCACCCTGGCTGCTGTCTCAGGTGTTAGGAACAGAGTCTAGTGTCGGAGACCCTAAGCAAGGGAAGAATTCAATTCTTCAGCTTAGGATCTGCCGGCACAGGAGTGTCTGCTAGGCCACAGGGAGGAGGCATTATATTATATAATGCCTTCAGGTGAGGCCTAGGGAGGTCTAGCCTCCTGCATCGGTAGCCTAACCTGACTTAGGAATTCGATTCACCAAGCCAGACGACCACCGACCACAGACGAATACTCTGGTGTTCTGTCCTAAACTCAAAACCAACCTCTGCGGTTGAGGGAAGGAACAGAAACACCCTAGCCTAGATTTACCCGAATAAAATTCGCGGTATGGCCGACTAGGGTTAGCCTAGGCTAACTCAGAGGGAAAGGGATTGCTTTTAAATCTCCCAAGGAGATAAGTATCGACTTAAAAGGAATAGGAGGTGTCAGTCTCCACTTAAAAGATGATACAAGGGCAATCGGGGACATGTATGAAAGTATACTAAAGCCCCTAGGCTAGTAGCCTAGGCGCGGTGAGAATCGGTCACCGAAACTCTCTCGTATACTATCTTGGAAGAGGAAAATTTATATTCAGTAATATCTTTCAAGTATAAAATATTGCCTAAAGCTTCAATAAATTATCACACAAGGAAAACTATATCATGCAGGAAAGTAAATGTAGGTGCCTAGGCTAGCAAGCCTAGCACTCATGGGGCTCGGTAAATAAATTGCCAAATCCACGAAACAATCGGCAAAATATAAAATTTCCTAGCTAAATTGCTAAATAGCTAAATTTATTAAAGCAATATATACAGGGAATGTCGTTCTGGATAACTAAATGGATTTTGAGCAAAGTGAAAAATCTATTTTTGGGTGAGGTAGCCATGTCGTCCTGATGGAAGTTCCTTTGTTAGTAGCTTCCTAGGTTATATCTGACTACAGTGGTATATCCCAGAGAATTTACCAAAGGTATCCAGAATTCTAACTCTTGGAGTGAATATCCCTTAAAGATTTTTAATAGGGGATATCGCATAATATCAGAGGACGTATTCTTGACACGTTGCATACCTATCTACACCCCTATAGCGTTTTCGCTTCGAGGGGAAAGTGGCAAGAATATAGGAGAGCCGTTATTAAGGCAACACGCTTACTGTACTGTAAATAGGCGCCACCCCGCCACCTCGTGGCACCATCTAGCCATCCTTTTTCAGCTTTGTAGGTGTTACAGATACAGTACATTAGGGAAGGAATCGTTATCCTTTTGTCAAAAGGAGGGTGGGTCCATCAGGACGATGTGGCTACCCCACCCAAAGATAGATTTTTTGTTTCGCTCAAAATCCGTTTTTTGGGCTCAGGTCATGTCGTCCTGATGGAAGTTTACCAGAGCATTAATGTATCTGTGGATTTTCAATAGTGCCGTTCATCTCGAGATAAATTTTCCTTTGGTCTTCTGGAACTAGAGACACTTGATGTTACCGTTATACATCATTCAACTGATCATGTCATATGTCAGTGCTTCCTGCCCTCTACAGGGAAGAGTCTGGGTAGACTTTAGGAAAAAACCCGAGGATTGTGAGTTCAAGGAACAGACTAGCAAACAGTTTGTATATTAGTGTCATCATATACGTAAAGCATAGTTTGTACTTAGATGGTATTGATCTGTGTAGGTTACTGAAAACCTCCCGGGTCTGGTTGTTGATAGAGACAGACAGGTTTATATACATGTAGGAAACCTTAATTCAGTAAGATAAACAGTTTAGTACAATCAGTCGTTACCTGGTTGCTTGGAACAGTAATAACCTTAGTTCCTAGTGTTTTCCTAGATATCAATAGGATCAAAAGATGCTCTGACATTTATGTAAAGTTTACAATATTTGGGGCGAAATGAGAGCAAAGATTCCTACTATTGTTTATTACAAAAATAAAAAATAGAAATCATGGTTGTAACAATCAATTACAATTAGAATTTATGCTGAAGGAGTCTGCATGAGAGCATAATTAGTAATAACAGAAATAAATTAAGCTTCACCTGAAAAGGGAACACAAGCCACTCTATGGGAAATATGTAAAGATTTCACTATGTATTCTGTTGTTACAAGGAACACTATGCATATAAATATGCATGGCACATGTGTTAGACTATTATGCTTAATGTCACCTGTGTAGTTAGAACAGTCTATAGTGTCGTCACTAGACACATTACTCACATGATATACCTTAAGAGTCTATCATGTACACCCTTCACTAAAAGTCCCAAATAGTGCACTGTTCTTCGCAGAAGTCAGGCGGTAGGTTTTAGAACCCTATCTGCTACCACCACAAAATGCTTTATCTCCTGTAATTGCTTCGTGTAGTGTTTGAAGAAGACTCTGGATGACTTCCATCCAGTATAAGCACGAAGGCTTTCAAACAACATAGTCTGAAAGAAATTTAGAGACGAGGCTACTTTCCTCGGATCATAGCCTGCGGATGTACTGTCTGGATCCGCTCTGCGAATAAAATAGGTGATTTTTGCCCTTATCTGTTTTAAGGATAACGTTGAACCTGATGTTTCTTCCCTGAAAAGCTGACCTCCCTTAAAGTCTGAAGTTCGACGAAGATAGACCTTTAGGCATTCCACTGGGCAGAGGGATGTATATTCCTTCAGAGGGCAGATTCTCCAGGGACCTCATCTCTTAGTGGGCAGCTCGTTCTTGGCGAGAAACATTGGGTCCGGAAAGAGGTTCAGTTCTCCGCAGTCTGTGAACTTGAATGTGGCCATCATCCCTCGAGAGGGCCACTATTTCGCTGACTCTGGTTCCCGAGGCTAGTGCAAATAACAATATCACCTTTTGAGTCAAGACCTTTAGCGAACAATCTTCATTATTCCGAGTTGATGCTAAGTGAAGAACCTTGTCCAGAGACCCTGAAATGGGCTTTGGAGGGGCTGCGGGCCAAAGTTTAGCGCAGGCTTTGGGAATCTTGTTGAAGATTTTGTTAGAGAAGTCTACCTGGAAGGCGTAAAGCACTGGTCTGGTTAGGGCAGATTTGCACGTAGTGATCGTATTGGCTGCCAGATCTTGTTCATGGAGATGGTTGAAGAAGGACACACAAAAATCCGTAGAAATCTCCTTAGGTTTCTTTGCCTTGACGAAGGCGACCCATTATTTCCAGGAAGACTGATATTGTCTTATTGTTGACTTTGACTTGTATTCTTCTAAGAAGTCAATACTGTCCTTTGAAATCCCGAACCTTTTCTTGACTGCTAAGGTGAGAAAATCATGAAATGAAGGTTCCGGGACTTCTGTGATGAAGCTGAGACAGTCAATTTCTGCACTTGCTGAGTCAAAACTGGATCCAGCAACGGGATCAGCTTCAGGCATAGTTCCGTTACTAGGGGGAACCAAACGCTGTTGGGCCACTTGTGGACCACTATCGCTGCTGTCCCATGAAAGGATCTCAGCTTGTCGAGGACTTTCAGCAGAAGGTTGGTTGGAGGGAACAGATATATCTTGAACCATCTGTTCCAGTCTATAGACATCGCATCCGTTGCTTCCGCTAGAGGATCCTCGTACGGGGCTACATACCGGGGTAGCTTCTTGTTGTCACTCGTTACGAAGAGGTCTATCTGCAGTCCTGGGACTTTGTATAAGATGAAAGAGAATGATCTTGCGTCCAGGGACCATTCCGACTCTACTGGGTTGAACCTGGAAAGAGCGTCCGCTGTCACATTGCGGAATCCTTGAAGGTGGACCGCTGACAAGTGCCATCTCTTCTTCTCCGCTAGTCGGAGGATTGCCATACTTGATTCAATTGAGGCGATCTTGAGCCCTGTCGATTTAGGCATCTCATTACAACCTTGCTGTTTAGGACCAGACAGATGTGGATCGAGCACTGAAGTTTCAGTTTCTTCAGTGAGAGAAAAACTGCCATGGCTTCCAGAAAGTTGATGTATAAGGTTTTGAAGAGGGGAGACCAGGTTCCTTGGACTTTCCGATGATGAGAGTGGCCTCCCCACCCTTCCTTTGAGGCATCCATGTGAACGGTGGCTGATGGTGGAGGTGGTTGCAAGGGTACCTTCTTCTTCAGGTTCTTGACCTCCGACCATGGCTTGAGTAGGGATTGCAGACGATTTGGTATAGGTCACTTTAGATCTCTTCGAGCGTTTGATGCGTATTTTCTCCAAACTCCTGATGCATCTTTTAATTGTGCTCTCAACACTGGATCTGTCACTGAGGCAAACTGGAGGGTCACCAACACTGAGTGCCCGGCTTACAGTAGAAAGTGCCGCAAATGTAATCGCGATAACCACATAGAGCGAATGTGCCGGAGTAAATTGGTGGCTGAATCTGCCAACACAGACGCATGCGACAAACAGACGGCAGCATTCGTAGAGCTGTGTGCCATGTCAGATATCCGAACGATCGACGGTGAACAGTTGCTAGCACTAGATCACCACCTGTATGACAACATGTGCGACAGATGGCTCAGGCGGAACTCCCAACCGCAGCCGTTCATAAACCTCCGACTCAGCATCCATGCAGGGGATTACCTCGCCCTGGGATTCAGACCGGTCAAGCGCGCAAGACCTGCAACACTCCCTGCCATGGCCGACACCGGTTGCCAGAGTTGTCTGGTCGGGGTTAACGTTATCGAGCAGATGGGCCTGACGACCGCGGACCTGCTCCCGGTCTCGATGAGAATGAAGGCTGCGAATAAACAAGATATCCGTATCTTAGAGGCAGCCATCGTCCGATTCTGCGGAACACACGCCGGAGATCCGCAAACCGAATCTCGGCAAATAGTGTAGGTTACGGATTCGACCGACAGAGTGTTCTTGTCACGCAGCGCCTGCGTCTATCTTGGCATAATCTCCAAAGATTTCCCCACACTGGGTGAGATGTCGTGCAGTGCGGCCACCACAGACAATTGTACACCGCAAAATGATACATGTGACAATGGAGTGACATCTCAATGCAATTGTCCTCGGCGCACGGCGCCCCCACCTAAACCTACGTCTATCCCCATGCCGGCCACAGAAGGTAACAGGGAGGCCATTCAACGATACCTGAAGGAACTTTATGCCTCCAGCACATTCAACACGTGCGTCCACCAGCCCCTACCCATGATGGCGGGCCCACCGATGCGCTTGATGGTTGACTCAGATGCTAAGCCCGTTGCCCATCACACCCCCATTCCAGTAGCGTTACACTGGCAAGAAACCATGAAAGCAGGTCTGGACCAAGACGTCAAAATGGGAGTTATCGAGCCAGTGCCCGTAGGAGAGCCGGTGACATGGTGCCACAGAATGGTAGTCTGCGCCAAGAAGACGGGGAAGCCTAGAAGGACGGTAGACCTTCAGGCTCTCAATGCTCATGCCACTTGTGAAACACACCACACCCAATCGCCCTTTCATCAGGCCCGTTGTGTCCCACCGGGGAAACTAAAAACAGTGTTCGATGCCTGGAATGGATACCACAGTGTACCACTGCACAAGGAGGACCGCCACATGACCACCTTTATCACACCCTGGGGCAGATATCGATACTGTGTCACCCCACAAGGCTCTGCCGCGTCAGGCGATGGCTACTCAAGGCGATATGATGAGATAGTATCCGACGTCCGTGACATGACGAAATGCGTTGATGACACATTACTGTGGGCCGACACTATTGAGGAAAGCTTCTACCAGGCAGTCACTTGGCTCGACGTCTGCGGGAGAAACGGCATCACCCTCAATCCCGACAAATTTTTGTTTGGCTGTCGCGAGGTAGAATTTGCCGGCTTCACCATCTCAATGGACAGTGTGCGCCCTTGTGCGAAATACCTGCAGGCAATATCAGACTTCCCACGCCCGAAGAACATTACCGACGCTCGATCGTGGTTTGGCCTAGTAAACCAAGTGTCTTATGCTTTCAGTATGGCTGAGCGCATGCTCCCATTCCGCGAGCTACTGAAACCCGACAAGGCATTTACGTGGACCGACGATCTTGAAAGCGCATTCCAAGCGTCTAAAGAGGCCATTGTAGATGAAATTACCAACGGGGTGCGCATCTTCGACAAAACCAAGCCGACATGCCTTGCGACCGATTGGTCTAAAGAAGGCATCGGGTTCTGGCTATTCCAAAAACATTGCCAATGCCCAACAGACAAGCCATTCTGCTGCCGCGAAGGTTGGAAGGTGACCCTAGTCGGGAGTCGTTTCACGCACCCAGCCGAATCCAGGTATGCCGCGATTGAGGGGGAAGCCCTGGCGGTAGCCGATGCCCTTGACAAATCACGCTACTTTGTCCTCGGCTGCTCAAACCTGGTCATTGCGGTAGATCACAAGCCACTATTAAAGGTGTTGGGGAACCGATCCCTGGATGACATCCCGAATCCCCGACTGCGCAACCTAAAGGAGAAGACACTGCGCTACCGCTTCCGCATCGTATATGTGCCAGGGATGCGCAACAAAGCAGCTGATGCCATTTCACGTCATCCGAGAGGCGACACCAACCCAGAAAAACTGTATCTCCCTGACGACAATGCATCAGTCTGCGACCACTCCATACCGTTGGTCCACCACGATATCCTTGCCGGCATACGCATGAGGGACTGTGACACATGCACGATTGAAGAGCCCGCATACCTCACAGCCCTAGATTCCCTTCCAGCGGTCACCTGGGACCGTGTACGGGAATCTACAGCAAGTGATCCCGCCCTTCACGCGCTCACAGAGCTCATCGAACATGGGTTCCCGACATCAAAAGATGACATGCCACAACACCTCCGTGCGTACTACCACCTACGGAACGAGCTCATCACCTTCGACGGTGTCGCATTGTTCAAAGATCGTGTTATCATCCCGACGTGCTTGTGCCAGGGTGTCCTATCCGCATTACATTCGGCACATCAGGGTGTTACCATGATGACTGCTCGTGCAGAGGCATCAGTGTACTGGCCCGGCATTACCGCAGACATACAGGCGACTAGAGATAACTGTGAGGATTGCCACCGCATGGCCCCCTCCCAACCATCCGCCCCCCCTACCCCACCTGTCTTGCCTGTTTACCCATTCCAGTCAATGTGTGCCGACTACTTCCCTCACAATGGCGCCCACTACCTGGTAATTGTGGACCGATACTCGAACTGGCCACTTATATCAAAGTCTACCAGTGGTGCTAAAGGACTAATTGACAACCTGCGCCGTGCATTCGTCACGTACAGAATTCCTGAGGAACTTGCCAGCGATGGTGGGCCAGAATTCACGGCAACCGAAACACGTGGGTTCTTGAGAGACTGGGGTCTCCACTACCGACTGTCATCAGTAGCATTTCCACACAGCAATTGCCGAGCGGAAATCGGAGTGAAAACGATGAAGCTCCTGATTACTAACAACACGGGGATAAATGGAGACCTAGACACAGATGCCGTTCAGAAAGCAGTCCTCCAGTACAGGAACACTCCAGACCCAGTCACAAGAATCTCCCCAGCCATGTGCGTCTTCGGTCACCCGACCCGCGATCTCATCCCTATCCTTCCTGGGAAGTACAACCCCCACACCACATGGCGCGAAACCCTGACATCCAGGGAAGAAGCCCTACGCAAGCGCCATGTCCGCATGATGGACACTTGGTCACAACACACTCGCCGTCTGCCACCCCTACGGGTTGGTGACCATGTTCGCATCCAGAATCAAACTGGCCCACATCCCACCAAATGGGACAGGACCGGGACAGTCGTCGAGGTAAGGCAGTACGACCAGTACGTGGTAAAGGTTGATGGCTCGGGCCGAGTATCGCTGCGCAATCGGAAATTCCTGAGAAAGTTCACACCGGTTACGACCCCAACAGAGCCGCAAAATATAACCTATGGTGGCATACCCCTTCAACCACCCGCAAGCGCGGCCCCGACCAAGCCGAAGGAGACTAACCGACACGTATCAACACCGCCGGACCCGCCTGCTGACCAACCACAACTGCTGGCTGACCGACATTACCCAACATCAGTCGATCAACCTCCCCCACTCACGCCTGTAAAGCCGGCCAACCACACTCGCCAGCTTATACACACAACGCCGAACGACCAAACTCCACTGCCCCCACCAGCAACACCAAGTCGTGTCAGACCTTCAACGCCAGCCGCTCCACCCCAACTAGCAAATCCCATCCCACCAATTGGTCTCGCCGTGGGCCGGCCATCCAGGACTGTCAAAACGCCCAAATGGCATGAAGACTATGATTTTTCATCTCATGATTAACATGTCTATATCCAATGTCGTAGAATGCTCGATCGACGTGATATTATATCAGACATTGCATTACTTTCATCAGTGTAATTATTGCTTTGTGTAACTTGTCTAGTTTGAAGAATGTTTGATCAACCTGTTATTAGACTAGATGTCATATTACCATCCTCATTACATTCATTTATCAGTATAATTTACAGAACTATCAGGTTGTTCAGTGAAGATTTTCCATTTTAAACTCAATGACCTAGTTAATTACTGTTCAATCTTAATCAGTCTCTTCCTAGCCGATCAAGACTTGGGAGGAGATAGAGAACCATGACTTATGAACGTCACCTGTGTGTGACACTGTGAACGTTGTAGAGCACACCCCTCGCTTGTAGCTCGTTTGTACATTGTTTTCATGTCAAATACAAATGGAAATCGTTCCTATTTAACAATCCTGTTGCCTTCTTGATCTCCAGGCGGATTGAAGGAGTCTCTTGACAGATCCCACCATCTCTTTCCTCTTCTTTGGTGGAATGGAAAGGCAGTGTGACTGTAAGTCCCAGTGGACACACAGCCACTGGAACGTCTGAGCTAGAGAAAGACGAGACTTTTCCAAGTTGATCTTGAATCCTAGATGTTCCAGGAACTTGATCACTTCCTTGGAGGCTTGCATGCACTCCTCCTTGGATGCTGCCCACACCAGCCAGTCGTCCAGGTAGGCTACTACCTGAATTCCCTTTAGGCGTAATTGGTGAATGACTGCATTCCCAAGCTTGGCGAATACCCTTGGAGCTATGTTTAGGCCAAAGGGCATGGCTCTGAAGACGTATTGTCTTTTCTGTAGTTTGAACCCTAGGTAGGGGGAAACTTGACGGTTGATTGGTACGTGCCAGTAGGCATCCGTCATGTCTATGGAGACTGTATATGCCTGTTTGGGCAAAAGGGTCCTTATGTGTTGAAGCATCAGCATTCTGAACTTGTAGTTCACTATGAACTTCTTGAGTGGTGATAGGTCCAGAATGACTCTGAACTTTCCCGAGTCCTTCTTCGGAACACAAAATAGCCCTCCTTGGAATTTGATGGACTTCGCCCTTCTTATAACTCTCTCGTTTAAGAGTTCCTGAACTTATTCTTCCAATATGGGGGTTGAGTGTTTGAAGAATTGAGGGAAGTTGGGTGGAGTTGTGTTCCAACTCCACCCTAGTCCATTCTTGACTAGGCTGTGGGCCCAGGGATCGAAGGTCCAGTGATCCCGAAAGATGAGAAGTCTCCCTCCTACCGGTAGCATCTCACTTTGAGTGCTGGTTTGAGGATTTACCTTCTTGGCCACGTCCAAGTCCATGTCTGTTGCCCCTGCCTCTGGAGGGGTGCTTAGAGATCCTCGAAAGGAACCTCGAGACTTCGGCCTAAAGGTCGTTGACTGCCTTTCGAAAGCTGGAGTGAAAGCGGGTGACTGTGTCGCCACCGTCTGGGGGACCAGCTGGAAGGTGGTGGTTGGCTTTGCTACCGTCTGTTGAACCGTGGCCATGGGAAGCTGTTGTTGTTGCCTGGGACGAGAGGGCACTCTTGGTCATTTCGTCTTCCTTTTTGGCTGGGGACCCTCGTCAGCAGAAGACTTCCTCTTGGAGGACAAGCCCCACTTGGAGAGGAGATTCCTATTAGCCGTTGCGGCTCTGTCCACGACCTCTTTGACCACTTCGCTTGGGAAGAGGTCTTTTCCCCAGATGTTAGAAGCTATCAGCTTCCTTGGTCGTGCCTCACGGCAGCTGAGGCGAACACGAACTCCCTGCAAGCCCTTTGGACTTTAATGAAATATAACAGGCCTTTGGTGACTGTCGCCAGAAGAGCCTTGGCGAAGACCATGTACATGTCTGGGGTTTCCGATATGCTTGCCATTGGCTCTAGCCCCGTCTGCAGAGACATGGAAGTGGCAAGGCGTTCTTTTGTCTCCTGCTCTCTGCGCAGGAGAAAGTCCGACAACTTGGGGAGGTATTTACCGAACTGTCGTCCGGCAATGTCTGCCTCCAGCTTCTCGACTGTGAAAGTGTTGTGAACATCTTTCCAGTCCGCATCATCCGATGGAAAGGCGAGGGAAAAGGGTCTACATTACACTCCTCGAGTGTAGAACAGGGTTTCCCTGCCTCAACAACCTTTAAGGCGGCCTTAAACCCTTTGACCATAAAGGGAAAGGCACGAGAGGGATCAACAATAAAGGATGGGTGCTTTTTGCTGAGAGCCAGCACCTTGGAGCTAGTAAAGGCCCTCTCTTTCAAGGTGTTGGTAAATAAGGCCTGGGCCTTGGGGAGGTCAAGAACGATGACCTCTTTCAGCTCTGTCTCCTCTTTGGACGAAGGTTCAGTCCTCAGGCGGACATAGCAATCCAGATAGGCCCCTATGCTGGGCCAGAACTCTACATAATCCACTAGGACAGTGCCCAGTTTCTCGGAGAGGAAGATCTTCCCCCCTGACATCAGCATATGCTCCGCATACCTCCAAGGATTGATGTCAGAGAAAGCAGGAAGATCCTTGATGTTTAGCTTCTTCTGAGCTAAACGCGTCTTCACGAGCTGGTGCACCTCCGTCCGAAGAGAAGCCTCCTCCTCAGACGATTTCTTTTGCATGTCCTGGAACATGGACAGAAGTGAGTGCAATGTACTCGTGATCGAATCTAACTGGGGGGAGGGGGGCAGAATAAGAGGTCGAAGGCACCGGCTCGGCCACCGTAGCAGAAGAAACCGAAATCGTTTCGTCTTTCTCGGTCTCACCTTCAGGGGTACCTCATCCTCCTGTTCCAGTTCTTCCACCAGGAGATTGTGTTCAGTCTCCTCTGAGACAACCAACATGTTGTCCTCAAGCCCTTCATGCTGTCCGATACAACAGATTCTATCGGAATCTGGATGAGGGGAATCTTGGGTTGAGCCTGGGGAACAATTGCATCCAAAGGTGCCCTAGGGAACAGACAGTCCCTCATCCTTTCATTTGGAAGGTATGGGCCAGAGGTGTTCTTCTGGAAACCCCTGACCCATTTTCGCAGCATCTCTCTTGCTACATCCCTTGACTCTGTAGACTTTTGATCATCAAAAGCCTCCTTAACAAGTTTGTCACAAACGGTACATACCTGTGGGCCCCAATATTTGAGAGATCCCTTCGTGAGTGCACAGCGAGCGTGGACCTTGCATTTGTCATGGCCGCAGAAGTTCCTACTGAAGACCCTGCAGAAGTTGCTCCCGCACTCAGGATGCTCCTCCTGTAAAGAAAGAAAAGCATATAAGTATTCGGTGAAATTCTCAGATTTCATCATACATATTTCTTAAAAATATATAGCTTAGGATAGGGTAAGCTAGAAAAAGGAAAAGACACCTACTTGCGTCTCCTGTCCAGCCCATTGCTGTGACCTCTTTCAATATTGAATACTAAATTCTTAACGAATTTGGGAAGATAATATCCTTGGATATAAAGTGTCTTCTTAACACTGTCTTCTAGATTCAATATTGGGAAATTCGTAATGGTTGTTAACCATTAAAACGGCAGAGAGAATCGCTCTCTTAAATGTGATGGTCTCACAATACGCTGCCCATGAGCACCTTGTAGGTTGGAAAAAAATTAGTATCGGCTACAGCACTGACTGCCGGCGGCATGCCGCCAGTACTGCTGTGTCTGGCGGCATTTGCCGGCAGGTTCCAGGCTTATGGAAGGCAAGTACTGCCTTCAGGATGATGGGAGGCAGGTCGCCGGCAGTTGCTCTGCCGCCGGCAGCAAAAGGGTCCCTCTATCAAGTAGGACCCGGTGGCCTGCCGCCAGCAGACAACATAGTTGCCAGCGGCCGGCCAGAGTATGCCTATTGCCTTTGGTCGTCGATTAGCGGTGCCCATGGCAAGTGGCAGCAGAGCTAACTGCCGGCAGGCGTCCAACAGGGCTACCGGCAGCTGTAAGCTGCCGCCAGTCGGCCAGAATGAGAAAAGGCAAAGGAAAAGAAGGATGGAGTAGGGCAAAGGCTCAGCCTTGCCGGCCTACATCCGGAATGAGGGTTCAAATGGAAGGGGGAATTAAATTCGGGCTTCCATCCGACCATATCCCATCCATATTGGTAGCATGGATATGGAAGGCAGTCCAAGGGAGGGCTGAAGAACACTCAAAGAAAGATGGGGGGCTCCTGCCGGCAGCTGGCTCAGCCGGCGGCAGGGAGGAGACCCAGGCCAATTCTTCAGACTACCCATAGGGTCGAATGTAGAATGACGGGCAGGGTGTGTGATGGCTAGGCCAACAAAAAAGGGACAGCATGGGAGGGGCAAGGGTCCTATAGGTGAGGTAATACCCAAAGGCACTACCAACCTGGGCGATTCTGATCCCAAAGTAGACGACCTCATAGTTGGGGAATTCAATTCCCCAGGTTGGGTTAGTCTAGTTGAGAAGGCAGCACCCAGGACGCAATCTCAAAAGGGAACGGAATCTCGTACCAGAGGTCTTAGGCAGGGGAAGAATTCAATTCTTCGGCTTAAGTTCTATCAGCACAGGACTCTCTGCTAGGCCAAGGGAGGAGGAATTGTCATATAAGACCTCTAGGGTATGGCCTAGGGAGGTCTAGCCTCCTGTAAAGGCAACCTAACCTGACTTGAGAAATCATTTCACTAAGACGGACGGATGCCAAACACAGAAATTCTACTCTGATGTCCCGTTCTAAGCTCGAAACCGACTCAGTGGTTAAGAGAAAGAAACGGAACGCCCCAGTAAAGATTTGCTAGAACTCAGTTCAGGACAAAGCTAACCGAGGGTAGCCTAGGCTGGTCAGAGGGAAGAGGAATTGCTCTTAAATCCCGCCAGGAGATTGGTATTGGCTTGAAAGGTATAGGAGGAGTCAGTCTCCCCTTAAAAGACAATATAAGAACAATTGGGGACAGGTATGAAAGTATACTAAAGCCAATAGGCTAGTAGCCTAGGTGCAGTGAGAATCATTCACCGAAACTCTCTCGTATACTATCTTGGAAGAGGAAAATTTTATGGAGTAATATCTTAAATGTATAAAATATTGCCTGAGCTTCAATAAAACTTTACCAGGAAGGTTATATCATGCATGAAGTGTGAAGGTGCCTAGGCTAGGAAGCCTAGCACTCGTGATGCTCAATATACTTAGCCAAATTCACGACAACAAGGACATAATATAAAAAATCCCTAGTTAAAAAGCAAGCGATGCTGGGAAAGTCGTTCTGGCTAACTAAATGTACAGAAAGAACGACCGCGTCCATGACGCCATCCGGCTGGCAACAGCTCTTGTTACGTTGATTACGATCTCAATCGAAGAGGAAAACTGGTAAAAGCTTACATTTACACAATTCAAAGATATTACTTAACTTTCCAGAAGCATATGAGGCTGGTAAAGACATCATAGCAACGAAATAAGTCCAAAATAGCGAGAGATAACACGGGAAAAACACCGGTCAGCAAAGCTACAAGGGAAAGAATGGCTAGATGGCGCCACGAGGTGGCAGGGTGGCGCCTATTTACAGTACAGTAAGAGCGTTGCCTTAATAACGGCTCTCCTATATTCTTGCCACTTTCCCCTCGAAGTGAAAACGCTATTAGGGGTGTAGATAGCTATGCGACGTGTCAAGAATACATCCTCTGATATTATGCGATATCCCCTATTAAAAATCTTTAAGGGATATTCACTCCAGGATTTAGAATTCTGGATACCTTTGGTAAATTTTCTGGGATATATCACTGTAGTCAAATATAACCTAGGAAGCTACTAACGAAGGAACTTCCATCAGGACGACATGGCATGAGCCCAAAAAAAGCACATGCAAACAGAACGACCGTGTCCAAGACGCCATCCGGTTAGGCAACAGCTCTTGTTACGTTAATTACGATATTAATCGAAGATAAAAACTGGCAAGAGCTTACATTTATACAAATTGAAGATAATACTCAACTTTCCAGAGGCAGATGAGGCTGGGAAAAGCATCGTAGCAGTAATAAACTCCAAAATAGTGAGAGGCACAAGGAATAACACCGAGCTAGGTATGCTACTTGAGAAAGAATGACAAGATGGCACCAGGACACGGGGTCATGCTGGCGCTCAACAACAGTACGAGTAGGAGCGTTGCCTTAATAACGGCCCTCCTACAATTCTTGCCACTTTCCTCTCTTGAAGCGTCAACGCTATTAAGGGTGTAGATAGCTATGTGGCGTATCAAGAATACATCCTCTGATCTTATGCGATATCCCTAAAGACAAAAGCAAGGGATATTCATGCCAGGAGTTAGACTTCTGGATACCTTTAGTAAAATTCTCTGGGATATATCACTGTAGTTAAATATAACCTAGGAAGCCACTATGAAGGAACTTCCAACAGGACGACATGGCCTGAGCCCAAAAAATTCCCTAAGCCGTAGGTTAGGGGCAAAGGAATCGACTACCAAGATCATCAAAACCCCTTGTATACTTTCGAGAAAGAGAAAAACCCATGTGCAATCACTGAAACTTATATGTATAAATGTCTAATATCTTCATTTAATAAAATAACACCAGGAACACTTATTATATCATGCATGAAAGTAAACTGAAATGCCTAGGCTAGCGAGCTTAGGGGACTTACCTAGCAACACTATTTTCCTAAATTCGGCTACTTAAAGAATACTATCAGCATAATATAGCTAATTCCTAGCCATGAAGAATAAATAACTAATACTGATAATTAGTTAAGAACCCGGGATAGTGGTTCTGGCTAACTAAATAAACCTCTATCCTCCAGCCCATGGACCAGCAAGTCATCTCTAATTTTAAGAAGCTGTACACCAAGCACTTATTTAAGCAGTACTTTAAGGTCACGCAAAGCACCAACTTAACTTTGCGTGAATTTTGGAGGAGCCACTTCAACATCGTCCACTGCTTGAAGATCATAGATCAGGCTTGGGTGAGATTAACTCGATGGACCCTCAATTCTGCCTGGAAGAAGCTGTGGCCTGATGCAGTTTCTTCCCGAGATTTCGAAGGTTTTGACCCCGAACCTGATCCCGTGGTGGGTGCAGCGGAAGACATAGAGGAAATCGTCTCCCTTGGCAAGTACATGGGTCTGGAGCTCGACGCAGATGACGTTATGGAACTCGTCACCGAACATCACAACGAGCTTACCACAGAGGAGCTCAAGGAACTCCATGCTATGTCTGAGCACATGAGTGATGACGAGGAAGGGAGCCAGGAGGTAGAACATGTGTTAGGTTCGGCGCATATAAAAGAGGTGTTAGGAAAATATCAAGACATGGTCGACTTCATCGACAAATACCACCCAAAAAAATTGCAGGTTTGTCGTGTAGTTTGGCAGTTCGATGATGTTTGCCTAACTCACTTTCGAAACATTCTGAAAAGCCGTACCAAGCAACTATCTATCGATAATTTCTTTAAAAAAACTATGAAGCGAACTCGTGATGAAGAGGATGTAAGTGATTCGAAGAAAACGGCAAAGAGTGAAGCGGAAGAAAGTGAAACAACGAAAACGGCAAAGAGTGAAGCAAAAGAAATTCAATCAATTTTAAGTGTAGAGAGTGAAAGTGATTAAAATTAATCATCAAAAAGAAAAAAAGAAAATGTAAAAAAAAAATATAAAATATAAAAATTAAAAAAAACAATAAGCTAAGTTATGTTAACGTTCACTTAGTGTAAGATAGAATAAGTTACGGTAGTGTACGTTTATCGTAGTTAACCTCTCTACCTCCTCGCCGTCCGTCTGTCTCCTCTCTGCGTAGCAAGACCAACAACACCTACGCTGGATTTTTTAAGGTAAAGTGACGCTAAAAACCCGTTTCTTATCTATCATTTTTTGCTAATTCTTCTTTTTTACATGTCTATTATCTAATTTAGTGCGCATTATTCTCATGGGAAATTATGTGTAGTAATTTATTAAGAAGTTATCATAGGTTTTTGGGCTCAACCACGGATTAATCCTATTTCAATGTATTCTTATGGGAAAATTCGTTCCGACATCCGAACATTTTATACATCCGAAGTAGGTTCTGGAACGGATTAAATTCGTATGTAGAGGTACCACTTTTAGCTATTTAGGCAAAATTATATCAGTGAAGATAAGACGTAGCGTAGCCGAGAACTCGACTCGCATTGGGCTAGCCTAATGCGTTTTAGCATAGTTTCGTACATTATCCCCGTTTACCCTCTTGTATCGTTTTATCAATTCTGTAGGAGATAGCATATCTCTTGGAATTACTAATATAATTCGATACTCGTCCTTTTTCGAGATTTAAGGGTAAACACTACCTTCCCTCTGAGTGTCGCCATTAGGCGACAACCCTATCTTGGTCTTGCCATAGAGTAGTGTACTCCGGCTTGACCAGGCTAGTGTTTTCTGTCTTCCCTCTTTGCCGGTGAGTATCCCGGCTTTGAATTACGACAGTAACACAGAGTATTCAGTCATGATGTCGGCAACTCTACTGACGGGGGACTAGTCAGTCCCCTGCCGGTTTACTGTTGCAGACATAGGAAGCCCAGCTTCCCTAGTCCACAACCAAAAGTGGTAGTACAATTGCCGCCACCTTCTCCCTTGTGGTCTAGAAGACATGTCTTATATCCGTCAAGGTCTTAGGCTGAGGAATCGATATTCTTCTGCCGCCCAAGACGGTGCCGGTATAGAAACTATGTTTCTGCGTTTGTGACTGAAAGTGGGAGGCAAATGTGACGCCTTCTTCCGACATAAAATATAAGACCCTTTTCCCTTCACATCTCTGTCCTTTAGTGATGGCCTAGCGTCACAACATCTTTGGCCGGTATGCTACATTCTCCCCGCTTGCCGGGTGGATTGCGATGCCAGCCGGGCTCCTACAAAGGCGGCTTGATTGCCGCTTCGACTTTCCCCCTAACAGGCGCAAGGCTCCGGGAAAGGTTGTGCCGGCCATGACGGCTGCCGGTGGGAGACCCTTATGACTTTGAGTGTTCTTCAGTCCTCTCTTGGACTGCCATCCACAAACCCTTGAACTGGCAGAGCAGCTGGCAACAGGTTCTGTGGCTGGATGGAAGCTAGAATTATTACATTCCCCGTAACATTTGAATCCTCATTCCGGAAGAATGCAGTAGGAACAGTAGTCCCTACAACCCTATTTATGGTACTAAACTATAATAATAAGGTAGCCCTTCTCTCCATGCTTTCTCTCTCTCTGTCGGCTAGTGCCATCAGGTACTAGCCTAGCCGGCAGCAGGCCGGCAGAACTACAGAATAAGATTATACAGTGGCCTGTCTTTCGTATAGTTCATACTGCAGTTAGAAAACTATAGTATGTAATATACAGTAGTTTATATTTTCCAACATATTCTGTGTGTCCTTTCACAGTCCATTGTGTAGACCACTTATAATGTTGAAGTGAAGTAATCCTTCAATATCCTGATGAGCCATAGGTCATCAGAGCTTAATATTCTTACCCTACAATATTAATATTCCATTATGGAAGGGTTAGAGCTAGTATACACTTACTTTAGCTCTAGAGATTAGAACTCTTCCATCCTAGTTTTCCTTAATAAGGAAATTCAAAATATTAATATTGAGGGAGGGCACAGCAATTGCCTGGACAGGAGGCATATATGTATCTTTCCTATTTTCTTTCTAGCTTACTATCCTAAGCTATAATCATAATAGTAGTGCTAATTTTATGCATGAACATAATTTATCACTGTGATAAATCACCCCATACTCATTTCACTTTTTCCTTTCTTTACAGGATGAGACCAAGATGAAGTGGGAAGTCCTCTACTGTAACCACAAGAGTAAGAACTTTTTTGGTCTCTCCATGTGCAGGTCTCATGCCCCCTGCTCCATCGCAACTGAAACCTTGAGATATTGGGATCCCAAGGATTGCAACGTCTGCTCAGCCTTTATGACCGAGGGTTTTGGTGATCCCAAGTCGACAGAGTCAAGGGATACTGCGAGGGAAAAGCTTCAGAAGTGGGTAAGAGGGTTCCAGAAGAACTCTCCGGGACCGTACCTACCAAGCGAGGTAATGAGAAGCATGCTGTTCCAGAAGGCAACAGCTGATGCCGTCCTACCTCAGGCACGACCCGGGCCTCCTTGCGTACAGCTCTCAATTGAGGCCGATATCAACGAGGCTTTAAAAGGCATGGACATCCATCAGGAGAGGATGTCTGAAGTGTCCTCGGACACCGAAAAGGATCTCCTTCAAGAGGATCCTGACGATGAGGTGGCCCAACCACCTGGAGGAGACGAAGATCTCGAATCGGCAGAAGCAGAGAAACTCCTTCTGTCTGTGTCGGCATTTCAGCCTGTGCCGTCAACTTCTTCGGCTCTTACCATTCCACTAGACCTGCTGGACCAAGCAGTTATGGCCCAGATTACGCTACTAGTGGACTCTCTACGTAAGGAAAAGGTAGATATGCGGAAGGAATTCTGTGAAGCAACCTGCATAGTTACTTCTCGTGGGTCTTACAAGCGACTTAAAGTGTTTGACCTGCCACCATGCTTCAAAACCAATCCCTGGAGGTATGCAGATTTCATGCCCATGATGAATGGGAAACTCTAGATTTCGGAGATCAGGGTCATCCCCCTAGATGACATCCAATTCTGGCCAAACCTTTCGGCTTACCCGGAATGTTTCATCCGGCTGAAGAGTGAGTCTGGGTCTAAGTAAGAGACGGAACCCAAGGAAGTTATGATCTTCAACCACGACAAGGCACAGGCTCTCTTGACGAGTAGCCTGAAGAAGCCAGGGTACACCAACTATGAAGTTTCTGCGCTGAACAAGAAACACCCTACTTTTCTTGCTCCTTCATCAAGAGATTTCCCCTTCTCGTCGAAAGCTCTCCATAGTGTGCTGAAGGCAATTGATGCAGGCAAACCATGTCCTACGCTAGAGGAGTGTTGGCAATTGTCTCTGGCCTTGCCCACGGATGAGACGGATTGGAACGAGGTCCAACTAACCTTCTCAGTCTCGAAGCTCGACGCGGACATCGCAGGACAGCAGTTCAGTGAGAACCTCCCAAAGCTGTCAGACTTTCTCCAGAGAGGAGAGCAGGAGAGAAAGAAGAGAATAGCAGCCTCTCTTTCCATCTAGAACTGCATGGAGATGTGTGAGGGTGTTGCTAGCACCCCAGACATGTACACAGTCTTGGCCAAGATGCACATTGCTACACTAGTTAAGGACTTGTACGCTTTTGTGAAGGCCAGGAGGGCCTGCAGGGAGTTTGTGTTTGCCAATGCAACGGTCAAACACGAACCAGGAAGCTGATCACTTCCTGCATCTGGGGCAAGGACCTCTTCCCAAAGGAAGTAGTCCAAGAGGTAGTCACCCAAGCTGCCACGGAGGATAGGAATCTTCTCCAAAAGTGGGGCATCTTTGCTAAGAGAAAATCTTCCCCTGACGCTGGTCCCCAACCTAAGAGGAAGACGAAGAAACCAAGACTACCCTCTCGACCTGCGCAACATCCCACGGTTACCATGACCATGGTGCCCCAAGTGGTTGCTCAACCACAAACCACTTTCCAAGTGGTGCCTCAACAGCTGGTAGCACGGTCACCAGCCTTTAACCCAGGTTTTGAGAGGCACACCACTACCTTTCACCCGAAAGGAAAAGGATCTAGACTGGGCTCCTAAAGAAACAACTCACGAGGTAGGGGAGGACGTGGTCAGGCTGGAAAACCCTATGGACAATCAAAGCAATGTGATGCTCCAGGTAGGAGGGAGACTCCTCCACTTTCAAGATTGTTGGACCTCTGATCCCTGGGCCCACAGCCTAATCAAGAATGGACTAAGATGGAAATGGAACAGATCTCCACCTTCATTTCTTCAGTTCTTCCAACACTCCAGCCCCTTACTGGAAGAATATACCTTAAAACTCTTGAACAAAAAGGTTATAAGGAAAGCAAAGTCCATCAAATTACAAGGAAGGCTGTTTTGTGTTCCCAAGAAGGACTCAGACAAACTCAGAGTCATTCTAGACTTGTCTCCACTCAACAGGTTCATCGAGAACAATAAGTTCTGGATGCTAACCCTACAACACATAAGGACCCTATTACCGAAAGGGGCTTACACAGTCTCAATAGACCTGGCAGATGCTTACTGTTACCTTCCAGGAAGTCACCCCCTCTCCTCCTACCTAGGATTCAAGCTACAAAAGACAAAGTATGTCTTTAGAGCCATGCCCTTTGGATTAAACAGAGCAACAAGGATCTTCACAGAACTTGCGGATGCAGTGGTACAACAGCTACGATTAGAAGGCGTTCAGGTAGCTGCATACCTGGATGACTGGCTGGTGTGGGTAGCATCGAAGACTGCTTGTCTGCAGGCAACCACGAAAGTGATCCAGTTCCTGGAACATCTGGGATTCAAGATCAGCTACAAGATGTCCCCACTCTCTCCAAGTCAAGAATTTCAATGGTTGGGAATCCATTGGAACTTGCAGTCACACTGCCTCTCCATTCCACCGAAGAAGAGGAGAGAGATCACGGGTTCTGTCAAGAGAGTACTGAAATCTGACAGAATCTTAAGACACCAACAGGAAAGAGTACTGGGCTCTCTCCAGTTTGCAGTAGTAACAGACCCAGTGCTAAGACCACAGCTGAAAGTTGCGTCAGGAGGCTGGAGAAGATACACATCAAACGCTCAAAGAGATCTACAGAGACTGACACCGACCTTATTGCGATCACTTTTGAGGCCGTGGTCGAAGTTCAAGAGCCTAGCAAGGACTATTCCCTTACAACCACCTCAACCATCGGTAGTCATCCACATGGTTGCCTCGACGGAAGGATGGGGAGGTCACTCCCATCAAGGGAAAGCTCAAGGTACCTGGTCATCCCTGTTCAAGACCTTTCACATAAACATTCTGGAGGTCATGTCAGTCCTCCTGATGTTGAAGAAGCTATCCCTCACAGATCAGCCCACATCAAGCTGGCCCTTGACAGCAAAGTGATAGGGAGATGTCTGAACTGACAAGGCTCGAGATCGCCCTACACCAACCACGTGATGCTGGCCATCTTTGGCTTGGCATGAAAGAAAAGATGGCACTTATCAGCAGTTCACCTACAAGGGTTCCGCAATATGATGGCGGACACTATCCAGGCTAAAGCCGATAGAGTCAGAATGGTCCCTAGACGCAGACTCATTCTCCTTCATCTTGGAAAAATTCCCAGAACTGCAGATCGTCCTCTTCGCAACGAGCAACAACAAGAAACTACCTCGATGTGTAGCCCCATACGAGGACCCTCGGGCAGAAGCGACGGACGCCATGTCCCTAGATTGTAACAGATGGACTCACATCTACCTGTTCCCGCCAACAAATCTCCTGCTGAAGGTCCTCAACAAGCTGAGATCCTTCAAAGGAACAGCAGCAGTGGTGGCCCCCAAGTGGCCCAAGAGCAATTGGTTCCCTCTGGTTATAGAACTGAAGCTGAGGCTGTTTCCTCTGCCATCCCAGCTCTATCCCAACTGGTTCAGAAGTTGGCTGTCTTCACTTCATCACTGAGAACACAAAGCCTTAATCTCATGATTATCTCGCCTTAGCAATCAAGAAAATTTGAAAGACAGTATCGACTTTATAGAAGAATACAAGTCAAAATCAACCAGAAGACAATATGAATCGTCTTGGAATAGGTGGGTGTCTTTTGTTAAAGCAAAAAAGCTAACAGGAATCTTGATAGACTTCTGCCTGTCCTTCTTCATCCACCTTCACAAACAAGGCCTGGCTTCCACCACGATAACTATGTGTAAGTCAGCTTTGACTAGACCTCTTCTATACGCCTTCCAGGTGGACCTGTCGAACGAAATCTTCGACAAGATTCCGAAGGCATGCGCTAGACTTAAACCCGCAGCCCCTCTGAAGCCCATTTCATGGTATTTGGACAAAGACTTGCATTATGCTTCGAACTTGAACAATGAAGATTGCTGCCTAAAGGATCTAACACAAAAAGTTATATTTTTGTTCGCTATAGCATCAGGGGCTAGAGTTAGTGAAATAGTAGCCCTATCAAGAGATGAGAGCCATATCTAGTTCACAGAAGTGGGAGAACTGAATCTTTTTACCGATCCTACCTTTCTTGCCGGAAACGAGCTACCCACCAAAAGGTGGGATCCCTGGAAAATCCACCTTTTGAAGGAAGATGTCTTTCTGTGTCCAGTAGAGTGTCTAAAGGTCTATCTTCGAAGAACTTCAGACTTCAAGGGAGGACAGCTCTTCACAGACAAAACCTCAGGATCAAACTTATCCCTGAAACAACTGACGGCAAAGCTCTCCTACTTTATTCACAGAGCGGATCCTAACAGTACACCCGCAGGTCATGATCCGAGAAAAATTGCTTCCTCCCTGAACTTTTTTCAGTATATGGACTTTGATAGACTCCGCTCATTACACTGGTTGGAAATCCTCTAGTTCTTCTATAATCATTATGCGAAGCAAGTGCACGAGCTGAAACACTGTGGTGGCAGCAGGTAGTGTTATAAAACCTGTCGTCTAGTGCTGCGATGAACAGTGAACTGTTTGGGACTTTACAGTTTGGGTGAAAAAGTGTTAACACCTTTCAGTGAAATATCTTTTATTAACGATCATCCTGGTGCCCCTGGGACTATTCTCTATAGGTGTAGAATCAAACCAATACCACCAGTGCCGTGTTTACAGTTGTACGCAGTGTTTAAACTCATCCAACATTTACAGTGAAATTATCTTAATAATTTCACAATGATTTCGAGTGGCAATGTTTTAATAATATATTTCTTCTCTTACAGGAGATAAATATATATGTACCTTTAGAATGCTTGTTGTAAAGGATGTGATTCTATTTTAATACATTCGTTGTTATGTTTACGTTGTCTATAGAAATAAATATAATAAAATGTATTTGCGTCTTATTCGCCCCATAAGTAGCTGGATAAAACTAGCCAGATTTTTTTATTATTTATCCTAAAAATAATATAAACACTTGAATGTGCTTATACGTGTGAACATAATTATGTTAAGTTAATTACATTTGTTCCAATATATATACAAACCTTTTCGCTTCTATAGTCAGAGTTGACAGTTTCCTTGCAGGAGCCAGGAAGCCCTAAGATTTTTCCAAGCTTAGCGGATATGACGAATAATGGTACCGTCATATATTTATGTGGTCTGGTGACCATATAGAAGCTGACTAAAGGTTAAGACACTTATGCAAACCCACAGATATAGTACTTTTAAGTAATTCTCTGGTAAGCTTTCATCAGGACGACATGGTTTACCCATTAAAATGGATTTTGAAGCAAATCAAAAAATTTATTTTTGGATGAGATAGCCATCTCGTCCTTATGGACCCATCCTCCTTTTCTAAGAAAAGGATTATACATATGTAACAATCCCCACCCGAAACTACTTTATCTATAGCCATCCATGCTCAATTGCAACAAGGAATGGGTCGCCATGGGTGGCGCTGTAGTAGTACAGGAAGGGGATCCACCAGGTAACCTTGATGACGGCTCCCCTTCAATTTCATCACTCTTCCCCCTCAGAGCAAAAACTCTATTCGGGGGGAAGATTGCCATGTGTCGTATCAAGAAATACGTCCTCTGATATTATGAGATATCCTTAAGAATTTTCTTAAAGGATACTCGTGCCAGGAGTTAGAATTTTGGAGACCTATGGTAAATTCTCTGGGAGTATCACTGTAGCTAAATATCCCCTTAAAAAAGCAGCCTTTAAGGAACCTTCCATCAGGACGACATGGCTATTTCCCCCAAAAATAGATTTTTCACTTTGCTTCAAAATCTGTTCAGTCAAACTGATTCTGCGTTTGGCATTAATTCCATTAACAAAGGTGCAAAGAAACACTTAGTGGTAGATGTGATGATAAATATAACACCAATTGTAATGCAAGTTGACACAGCAACTGATGTATTAATTATGTCTGAGAAAACATCTAAAACCCTTCCTAATTTGTTATTAGAGGGCACAAATAGAGTTTTGAATGGTTATAATGGTTTTAATATTCAGTAATAGGTGCTTTGAGCATAGAAGTACAGTATGAAGATAAGAAGTTAGAAAGAATGCCATTAACAGTCGTGAAAGGTAAAGGACAAACTTTGCTAGGTCTGGACTGGTTACATTATATTAAATCAGATTTTCCTAGTATTTTGAAGGTTACAGATACACAAGATAAAAAGAAAAAAAGAATGAAGTGTCTGTGAATAATATTCTATCAGAGTTTCAAGACGTATTTGAAGATAAAGCTGGTAGAGTCAAGAATGCAAAGGTAATTTTAGTTTTGAAATCAGATATTAATCCTAGATATTTTGCTTTAAGACCAGTACCAAATGCATTTAAAAGTGCAGTTGAAATAGAAATCAAAAGATTAGAAAGTGAAGGTTCTTGGGAAAAAGTTACATACTCAGATTGGGCTACACCATTAGCTCCTATTGTGAAGGAAAATGGCCAGGTTAGGTTATGTGGAGATTACAAGGTGCTGTTGAATCCACAGCTTCAGGTAGCTCAACATCCATTACCAAATCCAAAAGACATGTTTGGAACTATGTCAGGATATAATGTATTTTTCAAGTTAGATCTTAGACAAGCACTTCAACAGCTTCCCATGGATGAAAATTCACAAGAACTACCCGGTATCTGCAGTAAATACATCCTTATGTTTGTATAGGCCAAAAAAATTGCTTTATGGAGTAGCAAGCAGTCCAACTATAGGGCAAAAAAACTATGGATAAGCTTTTTTCAGGAAAGCAAGGAGTATTTATTTTCATAGATGATATTTTTTTTTTCTCTGGTGAAGATAAAAGAGAACATAGAGGAAGATTACGGGTAGTTCTAAAGAATGTGAAGGAACATAATATTAGCGTAAATAGGAGCAAATTTAGATGTTAATTCAGTGGAATACTTAGGTATTCACAACACTAAGGAGAAAAATAATGCAGTGATATCAACTAAAGTACCAGAAAATGTTAAGGAATTACAATCATTTTTGGGATTAGTAACATTTTAAGGAAATTTTATTCAGAATTTATCTACAATCGCACATCCATTGCATAATTTGCTGAATAAGGGTGTAGAGTGGAATTTGTGGAGAATTTTTTTATGTTCTGAGTGGGAACTTAGTCCGGGAAAGTCTCCTTATGACAGCTACACAAAGTTCAACAGGGGAGGATAATGAGCACTTACTCTAGGGGCACAAATGCCCTGCTAATACTTCACTGTCACAATTTACTAACCTTCACTCTTAAATACAAAAGGGGGAAATTTACTGTCCAGAGGCCGGAGAACTCCACACGTAGAATATATAAGTAATTCATGGCCTACTCTAGCTTTGTCAGGTCTATAGTCATCTCATTCTCAGGCTCTGTTCCGACTCCGTTCCAGCTACCCCAATGAGATGCTGGACAGGTATTTTACGTTAATGTAATTAGACAAAATCCAAAATGGGAGCAGTGATGTAAAGTAGTTTAAAAGTTTCAAGATAAGGATCTTTACCCTTGAAGCAGATATATTAAATACAAAGTTCCTCGCTGTTACCACCTATAGACTCACTTAGGTTTACTCTTTAAATATTCCCAGTTTAAACATTAAATAAATGAGGGAGCAAAAATACTAAAGAGGTTTAATTAACCTAATGTTGATTTATTACACAAATTTACATCAAAAGAAACGGACATCTTAACAAAGACAAAAATATCAAAAGAAATGCAAATTGAAATAATGAAAAATGGTTTAGACACGTGGTCTACAATAATTAATAATCAAAATGGGGTCAGACACGTGGCCCATGTGACCCAGAGACTGTGCTAGTCTCCAAGGGCAAAAAATAATAAAGGAAAAATATTTACACACAATCCCACCGCACACAGTCCGAATAGTGTAAAAGCCAGGTTCCCTATCAAGTTAAAATTAGTGTAAGCTAATAAATAATGGGGGAAAACTAATTGGCCATTGTTGTAGTACCTGCACTCCTTTGAGATTAGTCCTATGCCCGTGATGGCTGTTGACCTGGTGGCACTTTGCACTCTTTTCTGGCCCACCCCAAGAATCCTTTTTTTGTGGTAATATGGTTCCCAGGTTCCACTCCTTCACTGTCTCCAGCCGGCAGCCACAGGACTCCTTGGTGAGTCACGTTTTGGGAGAGGGGGTGAGCCCGAGGTGCACAGGTTCACAACTTCACTGACCAGGCAAGTCAGTAGGCCAGGGCGGCTTCAGGACGAATGGGCCAACACTAAGGTCGAGGAGATCACCTGGCTTCACCTTGCCAAACAAGTGACGATCATGATGCGCGCGGTAATCCATTGGGGGTGCCATATCGGGACTTCAGGACAGGGCAATGTATTGTTGCAAGAAGTGCAGAGGAGGCAGGATTTTTTACTAAATACTTTAGAGAAATCTTGCTGCTCTAAGGGAGTTTATATATACAACAATCCTACCTATTCTGGCTTGCTAAAATTTAATAGTTAAAATGATTAATCAGCAATGGGCTGGTGCGATGGGCATACATCTTAAAATTAACAAACCTTAATTGGTATTGAGAAATATAAGATGCATTAATTCAGCAGTATTGAAATTTATATCAAAATTCAATCTCAATTCAATTTAATCTCGACCCACGTACTTTAAGGAAAGAACCAACGTACTCCGGGGTTACCACTAAGGCCCTCTGTTGTACGTATCTACGCTGTGACGTCACGAGCATGGCGTGCGCCACTGTCAACAAGTTCAAGTTTAGATTAGTCCTTCCTATGTTTCGTTAAAGAAAATTGAATGTAGGAGAGGACGTTTAAGGGATAGCTATAGTATTAGTAGAAGAGAGTTAAAAATACGATTGAAAGAAGAAGAGTGAAGAAAATTCTTCACAGAATTGGACAAATGATTATCAGGAATCTTTTGAAAGAATTAAGCAGGAAATAACTTCACCTACATTTTTTAGTATATTTTCAAATAGTTTACCAGATGAATTAGTTTGTGATGCCTCGAAACTAGGTTTAGGCGCAATATTATCTCATGTAATGCCAAATGGAACAGAAAAGCCAATTTCTTTCGCTTCTAGACTTTTCAACAATGCAGAGAGGAATTAACTGAAATAGAAAAAGAAGGGTTAGCATTATTTGTATGGAGTTAAGAAATTTTATATGTATCTTTATGGAAGGAAAAAGTTTACACTTGTTATAGATCATAAACCTCTTTTACCAATATTGAGTCCAAAATCAAGCTTACCCACGTTGGTACCTGCAAGACTACAACGTTGGGCAATTACGTTAACCGCATATAGAATATCGTCTTACGTCAAAGATTGGTACTGCAGATGCTTTATCTAGATTTCCAGTAGACAAAGCACCAGAAGAGTATGATGAATGCATATTGCAAGTTTCAATATATGATGTATCCATTACAGCCAGGGGTATTGTACATATTTCCAAGAAAGACCCAATACTTGGTAAGGTTGTAGAGAGTTTATTGACGTGAAGAGACTTATGTGGACAGGAAGTAAATTGTAAAGTCTACAAAGATATATGGACTGAATTGAGTATAGCACAAGTTTTATAATGAAAGGGTCAAGAGTAATTATTCCCAGTCCACTGGTGAATAAAGTTTTGTCTGAAATACATGCTGATCAACAAGGTATTGTCAGGACAAAGTTTATTGCAAGGATTTTTGTCTGGTCGCCAGTTGTAGATATAGATATTGAATTATTTGTAAGAGATTGTATGAACTGTGCTATGCAACAAAACAACCCTAAATTTGCTACAATACACCCATGGGAATTATTCAGGTATTCATGGCAAAGAGTGCACATAAATTTTGCAGATCCTTTTTAGGTTATTTAATTTTTATAGCTGTAGATGCTTACTATTATGTATTTTGTACTGTAATACGATATGCTTTGCGCTACAGGTATTGAGAGTAATGATTGCAAAGTATTGCATTATTAGAACGTGTTTAGTACAGTTCATAGGTGTAGTAGCGTATGTTATAAAGGATTTAATCATTTATTAATTGTCCTAAAGTTAGGATGGGATTTTACTTACTTTTGTATTGCAGTGGGATTCAATCTTTTTAGAATGAGGCTTACTTTTATTCTCTCTATATATGTGTACTAGGTTTGTTTACATATTCTCACTCGAGAGTCAGAAGTTGTTGAGACACGATTGACAGCTGAGGAGCAATGTAATCCCAAGTACATTAAACGTATTTTAATAATACCAAAGTACCATTACATCCCACCAAGAAGAATCGAGAAGGTAAAAATGGGATATAAAAAATACCAATGAATGGATATTATTCCAGGTATGAATGAAGCTATCATTTCACTTGGGATAGCCAATATCATACAGAATACTGACGACGAGGATGGGATACCAAAACAACACTAATGAATCGATATTATTCCAGGTATGTTTAAAGCTGTCATTTCACTTGGGATAACAAATACCATTGAGAAAACTGATGATTGGTATAAGAAGTAACCCATGCAGCGAAAGGCAACAGCAGAGGAGACAGCTAGAAGTATCCCGCAGTGAAGAAGCAGCAGTTATGTAGTAAACAAGAAGAACGCCTCAACATAAAACATTCAAGCTCAATGTCAAGAAAGAAGCAAATATTCGACATATATATTGTATTAATAGGAAAAAATTAAGTTAGGATTGAAATTTGTTACCAGTAGGCATTAGGTGGTAAACTTTCACTTTAGGACAAGGACTAATTTATATAAAACATAAAGTGTAAACTACCTTCAGTTGGTTGCATAAACACACAAGAGGTACAATTAACATAGAAATTAGGTTCGAATTACCTTTATTAGTGAGTAACTAGTTAATTTTGTAGATTTCATTTGCCTAACCTAATTTAGGTAAGAAGTAAAAATGTCCCTAGACATCGAGCATCCACAGAAGTTTAGCATTGTCGCTGAACCCAATTCTGTTGCAACACGATGGCAACAGTAGTGTGAAGAATTGAGGAATTACATTGAAGCTTTAGGTACCATGAAATATGGCCTAAAGAAGGTGTTATTACTGCACACAGCCGGGAGAGAGGTTCAGGAAATGTTTAAGACACTACAACCTACCAATGACACTAGTGAAGCTGTAATTAAAGCTAATACCACATATTTTGCCCCTCAGGTCAAAAATTTTTTCGAAAGGTATCAATTTACAGCAAAGGCATATCAGAAAGACCATGAAAGTTTAGATGCGTTTGTGACTAGTGTAAGAAGGAACCATACAGGAGAGGATAGAAGGGCTTACACTCAAGGGCACAGCACCTGCCAAGTATTTTGTGATGCAGTTCATGAACCTTCAATCAAATAGAAAAGCATTCTCTATACAGAGACCTAAACAGTCAACATGTGAGTAAGTAATTCATTTATAGTTGACCTTAGTTTTGTCATTTTAAGGCTATCTACCACTCTTAGGCTCTTTTTGAATCCGTCCTAGTGACGTCGGTGAGATGCGGGACAGGTATTTATGTTGGTATAGACAAAGATTATGGAGAGGAGCAGTAAAGTTAAATTGGGATCTTCACCTTCAAAGCAAAGAACTAAGTCAAAGAATCGTATACTCGGTTATACTAACTTAGCTATACCTACAGGAGGTTAGTCTCCTTAGCATCTTGGCTAGGCTACAACTAAATTATTGGTTTGTTTAATGCAGAATCTTCAAATAATTGGGTTGAAGATACCAATATCTGCAATCTATTCTAATTTCTTTATTACAGTAAAGAAGAGAACCAAAGTAACTCGATAATGACTTATTCAAATAACAAAATGATTAAATGAAATACTAACTAAAATTTACAACACAAAACATTGAAAATAAAAGATCGAATGAACACGGGGGATTAACCCTGAAACGGAATAAATAAAGTCAAAATCGTATGGTAAATAATCTTGTCCTGACGTAAGCAGTTGGCTATTGTGAGGTCCAAGCAAGTGGTCAATGACTTTCAATAATTATCAACAAATATAGCACAATTACATTAAATTCCAGGAACAAATCCCGGCAAATGTAATGACAGTGTTTTACCGAAACTTTACTTAGATCAAAATGAAAACTTATCTAAAAGGGGAATGGCCATTAATTAAACTCAAAAGATTCTTGATTTTGGGTGCCCGGGTCCAGAAATATGGCGGTCTTTAGTTCCAGTTCACTATGCCTTGTAGAAATAGTTGATTGGAGAATGGTAATTGCATTTGTGGGAAAATAGTCGAATTCACTAGTTAGGTCGTTCTTACTTTTTGTTCTTATTTTTGTTGTTCGATCATGGACAAAAATTAAATTGAATGATTGCCATTTGTTAATATTAAATGTAAATTTTTAACTTTCCCCTTTTTGTATTGTCGGGAATTTTCGAACTGGCCATTCGAAAGTCCCGCCATTTGACTTCATGAACGTTTCATCAAATGAGGGCAAGGCTGGGGGATATCGCGGGCGAAAGACTGGAGGTTTAATACGTGACTGTATTAGAACCAAAATCTTAACCACCTGGTGGGGAAGGAGCGAGTGTTGTGGAAATTGTCTGTTTATGATATATCAATGATGAATCTAACGTAAAATAGAGGCAACATGACAAAAATGTCTTATGTATGTGTTTAGTGTCAATGAAAACTTTTCTTCGAAGCTGCTGAGCCTCGCTCGGCCTCTTTGTTCTTCGTCCCCCCTAAAGAGAAGTTGTTTATTAATTTGTTCTTATCTCTCCACCTCGTGTACCAGGTTGGTTGTAGTAGAAGTTTGTGTGCAAGACGTTTAGTTTTTATATTGCAGTTTAACGTAGAGATCCTTGTGATTGGGGATCTGAATCCTGAGTTAAATAAGAATAGGGATATTTGGTGCGTGATTCGTTGTGTACTGAATTCGAATTGGCACTATTTTCAGTTTGTTAATGAGTCCGGTGTGGACTTTGTGCTTGAAGAGCACGTGTTATATTACTAAGAGTCAGCCTTGTTTTTTTCATTAAGTCTTGTGAATGCTTAAGGATGTTGTTTGTCTTTATCAGAGTTTATTTTTGTAATAAAATTGTAAATTTTATCGCCGTATTTTAGTTATCCCCTGGAAGGTTTTGGGAGTCTTGCCTCTTCAAGGCCTTGCGATCCGCCCAGTACATCGGGCAGATTTAATAAACCGGTGAAAATCACAACATTTGGTCCTTCGAACCGGATCGCAAGCGCTTCCCAGAGCCGGATAGGACTAGATTAAAATATGAGCTTTTGAGAGAGAGAGAGAGAGAGAGAGAGAGAGAGAGAGAGAGAGAGACAATCAAGGTCCTCTACGTCCCGATGTGCGATCGACCACGTGGGTCAGTTTTTTTACTCCCTTCTCAATGTAAAATACTTCTCTTTCCTTGCTTTACCATCCCCCCCCCCCCCGAAACGTAAAGTAAAATTAATCAAAATGGTGGTGGCCACAATCGTGCACATCGAGGCGTCGATGGGCCTGATAAACGACTTACTTAGCGAAACACAAAGAGCACTATTAGAGACCTACTCTGAGTCCGTTTACCAGAATTTGGTAACGGAGTTGCAGGTAGAGGTCCGACAGCTATGAGAGCTATACAAAAGCCAGTGTGTGAAACTAGAGTCTAGTATTGAAGCCCGAATCAGGCACACGTTAGGTGAAGCTACACGCGCTTCAACCCTACTGTATAATAGGATAGACAAAATGAAAAGCACTTCAACGGGGAATGTTGCCCTCCCCAGGTTGAAGCCGCTGCCTCTCCCCCCGTTTGAAGGGGAAGTGCAAGAGTACGCATCGTACCGTGAGCTCTTCACGATCCACGTGGATCGAAGAGCGGATTTAGACGAAGTGTCTAAATTTACTTATTTATTGGGGACGTTGGGCAAAGAGCCACTTAGAATCATAAAATCTCTAAGTGTAACCGCCGCGAACTATAGTGTAGCATTAGACCTTTTAGACAAGCAATATGGCAACGTGCACCAGACACTCGTGATTCTGCACCGTAAATTAGCCAACATCTTTGTGCCGTCGCTAAACCCAGTAGAACTCAAAAGGTTCCGTTTGAGTTGACCATCATAATTGAACAAATCAAAAGACTGAGTACCAATGACATAGGCCAGGGCATGGTCATGAGCCTCATTAATCAAAAATTATCCGAGGGAAAGCTCTACCGCAAAGTGGTCGAGCATTTGAGAAAATGTGACTATACGTTGGAAGAGTTTTTTGAGGCAATAGACTTTTTTGTGAGAATGCTAGAAGACGATGTGTTGCAGAGAGGCGACAGTCTTGAGAGTGACAAAAGACCAGACTGTAGTGTAAGACCGAAAACCTATCCCTTTCACAATAATTCCTGCCCGTTTTGTAGCGAACGGCACCCGCCTCACGGATGTCGCCAAGTGACTGACGTAGCTGCCAGACGTCGCATTTTGCTGAAAAGGGGTCTATGTTTTAATTGTACGAAATCAGGTCATCATAGCGATACATGTCCCGTTTCAAATTCCTGTAGAAACTGTAATGCTAAGCACCACACTGAAATTTGCGATGCGGGTAGACCGCAATCGATCCCTAGTCATAGTAGTAGTTAAACAACGACATCCCGCCCCATAATGAATGCGACGCCTCAGCAGCCCGAAAGTTCCCCCCGACCACCCGAGACTAAAGTAGAAGCTAAACCATGCACAAGCGCAAAGATCGCGCAGAGGTCTGATGTGGACCTCCCATGCACTATCTTGCCAACAGCCATGGCAGGTATTCAACAAAAGCAAGGTAGTAAGCGAGTCCGCCTATTCCTCGACTCAGGAAGCCAGAGGAGCTTCATCTCAGCAAAAATTGCCCGTCAATTAGGCCTACCGGTGGTAGGACGAGTATCCTTAAATATAGCTCCGTTTGGTTCCGAGGAAATAAGCGGACAATACGATGTAGTAAGTTGCAGGGTTGAAATGGGCAAAAGAATCTTGCGTATGAAACTAGTAGCACATGATAGCGTAGACGTCTCGATACATAACGCTGGTTATGGTAAAGTCAGACAGCATCTGTTGATCAAGGGGGTCACGTTAGCCGATCTAGCCAACAAGTCGGATGTGTTGAAGAATGTCCACGTATTAGTAGGGGCTGACTACTTTAGTTATTTTGTAATAGGCGTGGAGAGAGTGGATGGGATCAATCTCTTCCTGACGCATGATGGCATGTCGCCATATGGGAAGGTGCCGCAGTGGCTACTGCAAGGGGAGAGGATTGAGCAGGTGAGAACGTTGAGAGTGTGCAGAATCACGAGCGAGCCTTATCTGTGTGATGTAGATGAGTGGTGGCATTTTGGCATCGCCCCATCTGAGCAATACACTGTTCGCGAGGCCGAGGCCATGCAAAAGGTATCGCAAAGCGTTGTGAAAAAACCTGAGGGATATCAGGTTAGCCTACCATTCGGGTCGGATGCTAGGCCAGAAACAAATTATCGTAACGCTGTGGCGCAGTTAGAGTCGTTGCAGACCAAATTCAGAAAGGATAGGAAATATTTTGAACAATATCAAGGAGTGATAGGCAAATATATCGAAGCAGTTTTTATATCTGAGGTGAAAGATCCCATAGTGGAAGGTTATTACATGCCACACTTTGGGGTCAGGAAAGACAGCCGTACCAACCCCCTTAGAATCGTGTTCAATGCCTCGACAAAGTCAAAGTGTTGTAAGTCATTGAATGAATGTCTCTTACCTGGGCCCAATTTGGTAGTGGTAGCATATAGTTTAATCATAAGGTTTAGGTTGAACCGATATGCCATGTTAGCCGACATAAGCATTCCATCGTGTTTTGTTAGATCCTCGTGATGCCAAATACACACAATTTCTGTGGCGCGAGGCAGCTGGTCGAGCGCTTACCTTCGCCTTTAGAGTCGTGGTGTTCGGCATCACAGCTAGTCCATTTTTGCTACAACAGATATTAAATTGTCATTTTAAAGAGGAAGGCCGGCCAGATTTAGTAAAATCCTTTTATGTCGATAACTATCTGGCCACATTTGAGGATTTAGAACATATGAGGCAAGAGCATGAGTCTGTTAATAACATCTTAAAAGGGGCGGGTATGCCTTCGGAAGGGTGGGCAACCAATCACTTGGCCTTCGTTAGCAAGAGACAGTGGAGTGAGCCCGTGAGTGTGAACGTGCTCGGGCTGCAATGGGCCCGGGACGTGGACAGATTGTGTGTGAAGGCAAGTAAGGGAATTAGTGAATTTGGAGAGGGATGGGTGCCTACGAAGCGTAGGGTACTTTCCCTGTTGGTCTCGATTTACGATCCAATAGGTTTGATCAGCCCATTATTTGTAAAGGGAAAACTTTTCCTCCAACAACTATGGGAGGATAATGTAGGTTGGGATGACGTGTTAGGAGGATAAAAGGCTAAAGAGGCAAGTGAATTGTTGAATGATTTGAAAGCGGTGAGCGACATCACCTTTCAAAGATCGATAGGCAAAAAGGGTTTAGAACTACATGTGTTCACCGATGCCAGCAGTAAGGCATATGGAGCAGTGGCATATACCAGGGACGATTGCAATCGGGTAAGTCTGATTACCAGCAAGATGAGGATCACTCCGAAAGGGATGAGCAAACTGACGATCCCCAAGCTAGAGCTGCTGGCCTTGTTGTTAGGCAGCAGATTAGCAAGAACTCTCAAGGAACTGATCGAGCCACGAGAAAAAATAATGTGGACTGACAGCAAGGTAACGTTGGCATGGGTAGCATCTCCCGATGCCAGGTCTCATAAAAATGTGTTTGTTTCTAACAGAGTGGCGGAGATTGTTTTTATTCAGCAGGTTTGTAGCTTCAGTCTGAACCATGCCCCTAGTCATCAGAACCCTGCCGATATCCTATCCAGAGGTGCAATGACCCGACAATTGCAAGTTAACTCCCTGTGGAGGAACGGTCCAGAATTCCTCAGGACCACGGGAAAGCCTGTTCCTTACAAGGAGGAAGATCCGCTACATCAAACTCACGTAGTAGCGACAGTACAAGAGTTAAGGGAGGATATGTGTCCTATCCCCCCCCCAGGCGAGATTTGGGACATCCTGATAAAGGAAGTAGGGTTCCAATTCTTATTGAGAGTAGTCAGACTAATTTTAAAGTTTGCAAAAATAGAACGGACTCCGTTGAGTATTGTTGTTCTGGTAGAGCAGAAACATTATTTGCCTTCAGTTTATGCTTACTTGGAGGGCGGAGTCAGACCCCCTCGTGAAGTTCTCAATTTAGTAAGACAGTTGAATTTAGTAATGAAAGATAGTCTCATTTGTATTAGAGGACGAGTGTCCAAGTTAGAAGAAATTAATCAGGTAATTCTCTTGCCAGCCAAAGGGCGTTTAGTTAGGGTTTATTTAAAATATTTACACCGTTTGCATTTACATTGTGGTGTGAATATTCTAATGGGTATCTTTCGACAGAAATGTTGGGCGGCGGGTCTGCGTTCTATTGCCAAGCGGGTGGTAAAGGAATGTATGGAGTGTTGGCGCCCCTTCCAGTCTTCGTCGAAACAGTCACCACCACCCACCCGCCCCCCCCCCCCACCCCCCACCGAAGGAAAGAACAACCCTCGAGAAACCCCTTTACAGCAGTTGGAGTGGACCACACAGCAGCCATACAAACGGAAACTCAGCCAGGGTACATCCTGATTGTAACGTGCATGGCCAGTAGGGCCGGGTATCTCGACATCTGTCCCTCCTTGGAAGCGGAAGAATTCGTCTTGGCTTTAAGGCGATTCTGCGCAAGGCATGGCGCCCCCCAATACATCACCTCTGATAATCACCAGACGTTCAAAACCGCCAGCCCCTCCTGCAGGGACTCTACGAAGAGGATGAAGTCTAACAGTTCCTGAGGAGAACGGGAATACAATGTAGGTTTCAGACTCCCAGAGCACCTTGGAAGGGTGGATTCTTTGAGCGGCTGATAGGGGTGACGAAGCGAACCCTCCAAATAGCCCTTGGCCAAAAGTATCTACCGAATGCCCACGTATTGACACTGGTGAAAGAAGCAGAAGCCGTACTGAATAATCACCCGTTTATGTACAGCGGCGACGGATGCGAGGATGAAGTCCTCACCCCTTCCCATTTGTTAAGAGGACACCCAGTCCTCCTCATAGCACCGCTCTTACCGGACGAGCACTTCAACACGACCTTCACCTCCCGGAGGCTACGTGATCGTTATTTGAAACTAACAGACTCTTTGAAGAGATTCAGAGAGAGGTGGAGAAAGGAATATTTGAGTGCACTGAGAGCTCGACACGACTGTCAGTCCGGGGAACCCTCCAAGCTGCACCCTAGAGATGTCGTGTTGGTAAGACAAGAACATCAAAGAAGAGCTACGTGGCCCCTTGGACGTGTTGTAGAAACTTATCCGGACGACGACGGCGTCGTACGTTCGGCCAAAGTGTTGTTTGAGGGAGTCAAGTCACAGCGAGCTGTTAGCCATCTGGTTCCCCTGGAAATTACCCCCTCTTTGGAGGATGATGGAGACGGAGACGACGACGATGGAAAAGAGGGTATGTACAGTTCGACAGACGGAATGCCAGGGATCGTGGAGACGTCTGGGGACAACCAGGAAATGGCTCCGGCTGCGACATCCCAACAACTGGCCACAGAGACCTTCGACAGTGACACTTATGACGAGAACAATACATTCCGTGCGAACAGTGAAGGTGAAAAGCAATCGAAGCAGACAAACGTTAAAAAACGTTCTGCACGCCCATTGAGAAGGGCGACTGCGAAGCAACGAGAAATGATGGACCATCTGCTAAAGGGTGACAGTCTATGAAATGTAGTGAGAGTGGGAGTGTCTCCCTGGTAGGTAGGGAGGGTGAAGTGAGAACGTTTGTAAGTGGCATGAATCCACGGAGATTGGAAGTGCGTAGGTGTGGGGAACGGGGACGGGATAGTCTCTCGTACTTACGAAACGAGCGTTGTACAGAGCCAGGCCCCTCTCTCTTGTTCCCCTAAGGTGGTAGCCCACATGTGGAAGTGTAAAAAGTGATTTAATTAATGTAAGAGGGCAGGTTGCCTTCAGATGGAAATGCATGATTATATTCTGTGTATGAATACATTTTTCTCTGTTGTATACATATATGCCGAAAGTGAATGTTTTAGGCCCATTGCCTAATTGCTTTGCCAATTTTTCATAATTATATTCTGTATGTAAATGCATATTTTCTTTCTGTTCGTATATATGTATATGATAACTGATTTCTAGGCCCATTGCCTAAATTGCCTTTACAGTTACATGATTGCATTTACTATTTGGGTACAAATTTGTATTGTTTTTTGTATATTTGTGAACTAATTGCCCCGGGGTAACATTGTTGTTTATGAACATTGTGTTTGCTGTTAGAGTCATTGCGGAGCGCTACGCAACGAGCCGAACAGAGTTAAGGAGTGATTACTCCACCCCCGAGTCCAGTCTTGCCTGATTTACTGACGTTTTTTGACGCCCCTTATTTCGGGTGTGGAGGATGTCGGGAATTTTCGAACTGGCCATTCGAAAGTCCCGCCATTTGACTTCATGAACGTTTCGTCAAATGAGGGAAAGGCTGGGGGATCTCGCGGGCGAAAGACTGGAGGTTTAATACGTGACTGTATTGGAACCAAAATCTTAACCACCTGGTGGGGAAGGAGCAAGTGTTATGGAAATTGTCTGTTTATAATATATCAATGATGAATCTAACGTAAAATTGAGGCAACATGACAAAAATGTCTTATGTATGTGTTTAGTGTCAATGAAAACTTTTCTTCGAAGCTGCTGAGCCTCGCTCGGCCTCTTTGCTTTTTCGTCCCCCCTAAAGAGAAGTTGTTTATTAATTTGTTCTTATCTCTCTACCTCGTGTACCAGGTTGGTTGTAGTGGAAGTTTGTGTGCAAGACGTTTAATTTTTATATCGCAGTTTAACCCTGGATAGGTACGGTCCTCGGACACCCCTTTAAGGGTATACTCGGACGCGAACGACCCCGACGCCAAAAAAAATTCTTGAAAAATCAGTTTTTGCAGTAACCTCCTTTTTTCTTTTGCCAAAAAAAACTTCAATGAATGCTTAAAACAACTGTAAAGATAAATACTACTCATCTGCAGAAAAACTATTTATTATAAATATTTTAAAAAATTAAGTAGAAAAAAAAGACCTGATATAAAAATTCATAATAAAAAAGTTTATACATATATACACAAATCCTTTTAGGAATTGATTCTTGAATGTTTAGGACACATCTTGATGTATTTTGGATGAAGTCAGACCCATGGAGGTGAAGATCTGAAATGAGAAAAAAAGGGTAACTTTTTTTGGCCAAAAAAAATTGTCCAAATTTCATGAATTTTTTTGGGTACCCAAATGAAATAGGAAGTGGCTAATTTTTTTAGGGAATAAACATATGTTATCCTAAAATAGAAATATGTAAAAAAATCTTCATTATTTTGTAAATTACATTTATATCAGGGGCCATATCTAAAGGTAATTTTTTGAGTACTTGGAAATTTCGTAAAAAAATACATATATTTAATATATAATATGATATTTATGCAGGTAAAAATATACCAAAATATCACAAATTCTATAGGGAACAAGAATATATATAGATAGGGCAGCTTACGCTTTGGATATGTCCACAAAATGGCCGCCAACCACACTGACTCAGACTCCCTAATGTGCCACTTGAAATGTAGGAAGGGTATGTCAATTTCAAGGTGTTATTTACTAATCTAATTATTATTGGATATGCATAAAAATTGTATGGTGGGTTGCTGGATAATTGTCGATTATTTTACGACTATAAAATTAAAATTCTGACCCAAAAAATTTTTTTTGAAGGGAAATAAAATCGAAAAAAAAAAATGTAAAACAATATTTTACCTAAAAAAATTTGATGATATTCAATCAAAAAAAAAGTAAACAAAATTTTCTGACAAATAAACATCTAGAGGAATCATTACTCTGTGATAGTTCCTTAGTAAGTAGTAATTTTGAAAGAAATGGGAAAAAACGAAAAAATGGCAATCACCGGAAAATCGAACACATACCTATATATACGCCATATCTGGCTAAAAAAAAGATAGGCATGGGTAGCCAGATCATCTAGAAACACTTTCCAACACTATAAAAATATAAGTTTTGCGACACTACTTGCCAATTCCTTACGGTAACATGACTAAGCAAAAAAAAGCAAAACAAATAAAAAGGGGCACTCGTGGAAAAATGGCCATTCTAATATACGGCATTTCAGAAAAAAAAAATTTCAGCCACGTGCTAGGCAAACCATCAAGGCATATTTTCCGACAAATAAACATATAAATGAGATATTACTCTGTGATAGTTCCTTAGTACGTAGTAATTTTGAAAGAAATGGGAAAAAACGAAAAAATGGCAATCACAGGAAAATCGAACACATACTTATATATACGCCATATCTGGCTAAAAAAAAAAATAGGCATGGGTAGCCACATCATCTAGAAACACTTTCCAACACTATAAAAATATAAGTTTTGCGACACTACTTGCCAATTCCTTACGGTAACATGACTAAGCAAAAAAATGCAAAACAATTAAAAAGGGACACTCACGGTAAAATGCCTGACATTCTAATATACTACATCTCAGATAAAAAAAAAGACATGCACGTGTTAGCCCAACCATCAAGGCACACTTTCTAACACATAAACATGAAAAAAAAATCAATAATATACGGCAATTCCTTACTACGTAGTAAATTTTTACAAATATTGAAAAAAAAACAGAAATTGGCAACCGCAGTTAAATACCCAATATACCAATAACTACGTCGTATCTGACAAAAACAAAATCACGCATGGGTAGCCAGATCATCTAGACACACTTTCCAACATTAAAAAAGCAAAAGTTTTACGACACTATTTCGCAATATCTTACGGAAAAATGACTTGACAAAAAAATTAAAAAAAAATAAAAAGGGACACTCGCGGTAAAATGCCCGACATTCTAATATACGACATCTCAGATAAAAAAAAAGACATGCACGTGTTAGCCCAACCATCAAGGCACACTTTCTAACACATAAACATGAAAAAAAAATGAATAATATACGGCAATTCCTTACTACGTAGTAATTTTTACAAATATTGAAAAAAAACAGAAATTGGTAACCGCAGGTAAATACCCAATATACCAATAACTACGTCGTATCTGACAAAAACAAAGTCATGCATGGGTAGCCAGATCATCTAGACACACTTTCCAACACTAAACAAGCAAAAGTTTTACGACACTATTTGGCAATATCTTACGGAAAAATGACTTGGCAAAAAAATGAAAAAAAATGAAAAAGGGGCACTCGCGGTAAAATGGTCCTCGTGGTGATGAACGACATTTTAACTAAAAAAAAAAACATGCACATGGTAGCCAAACAATCCACCAAGACTTTCCACAACTGATAACCTATACAAGTTGCACCATTCTACGACAATTTCATAATACGTAATAACTTTGATAATTATGCAAACTACCTCAGAAGGGTAAACTCGGACGCGAACGACCCCGACGCGTCTCAGAAATCGGGGAAGGAGTACAGCTACAGCAATGCACATCTGGACACTACTAGAGCGTGTAGGGGAGACACCTCCTGCAGGTCGATCACCCACAAATTCAGTCACAGGGGTGAGTCACGTGAGAAAAACCTGTTTTTTTTTGACGCTCGGGGTCGCAAACGACCCACCGTACCTATCCAGGGTTAACGTAGAGATCATTGTGATTGGGGATCTGAATCCTGAGTTAAATAAGAATAGGATATTTGGTGTGTGATTCGTTGTGTACTGAATTCGAATTGGCACTATTTTCAGTTTGTTAATGAGTCCGGTGTGGACTTTGTGCTTGAAGAGCACGTGTTATATTACCAAGAGTCAGCCTTGTTTTTTTCATTAAGTCTTGTGAATGCTTAAGGATGTTGTTTGTCTTCATCAGAGTTTATTTTTGTAATAAAATTGTAAATTTTATTGCCGTATTTTAGTTAACTCCTGGAGGGTTTTGGGAGTCTTGCCTCTTCAAGGCCTTGCGATCCGCCCAGTACATCGGGCAGATTTAATAAACTGGTGAAAATCACAACATGTATTCTAATTGAATTAAATATTAAATGTATTCCTCATAAGGAAAAAGTTTTGATTCCCCGTTTTGATTTTTCAACGGTTGTTCGAGAGTTTCGGACAAAGGAAAGAAAACGGGAGTTGTTCACAAGTTTTTAGTCCGACTTGAAGTTAGTTTCTGCAGAATCACAGTCCAGACCAGGTTTTTAGAACGAGGGTTCTTTCTGCCTTTCAAGACTGAACTAAACAAGTTCAAACAAAACTATGAAGTTTGTTGATGCAATTTAGTGCAGGTAAGTTGAAGAATAAAGACTTATCTTTTATTTGAATTGAGTTAGAAATTTCTAACATTTTCGAACTTATTTACTTTTTTTTCCCGGTAAGACTTCAGTTTGCTTTCCGTCCTGTTGTTTTAGTTTTTGGCTATGACTCTTGTTGTTGAGTATAGCTGGGTAAGGAGGTTGTCTGAATTACGCCTTGAAGCATGCGATGGGTTTAGTTACATTTGCAAGGGGGGCGCAACCTTCGAAAGTATCAAGGTTGAAGTTGAACGATATTTTGCTTGCCCTAGGAGATCTAGGCCTAGTCTCATCTTTGTGTTCTTGGGCAAGCAATGATGTGTAGTATTTTCTGTATACTGTTTTTATTCCTTATAAGGAATGGAGCAGTATCGGTCTCATTTTATACTTGTATTAATTTAAGCTTAGGTTAAGTTAGTAGCCTTTTCATTTATATAACCTGTTGATCAGTCTAGTTTTGCTGTTAGCGTGTTATGCTGTATTTTTCATTAGGAAGTAACTGACAATAACTTGCTTTGCATTGACTTGATTAAGTTAAGTTTAAATTTTTCCTTGGGTAATTTAGTATTGGTTAAAAGCATTGTTCAAGCTGGATGTGGCTGAAATGAAAAAGTTAATTAAAAAGAGGGCCTATGTTAAGGGTTTAATAAGTCTTGGTGTTAGGAAGATTGAATCTTTAAAGGACGATCAAATTAATGGTCATTTGTTACAAGAATTCATTCTTAAAATTGATGCTAATTTAGTAATAGTTGAGAATTTTGATGCAAGCATTTGTGAAATTGCTGCTGAAGATGAACTAGATAGTATTGTGCAAGCAGCAAGAGATTATCATTATGAAATACAGAAAACTCTGTCTGAATTTAGAGTAAAATTTGATAATTTACTTGCAGGTAAGAATACTCCTCAAAATAGTTCTAGTAAAATTGTAAAGTTACCTCTCCCTCCAATTCAAATTCAGAAGTTTGAAAACAATGCAGCTAATCCATTTGCCTATTTTAACTTTAAGAAGGCTTCTAATAATGCTTTGGCTGGTATGCCTAACCTAACTAATGCTCAAAAGTTTATTTATTTAAAGGGTTATTTATTGGGTGAAGCTTTAAGTGTAGTAGAAAACCTTAAAGTAAGTGATGAGGGTTTTGATTTGGCTTTTAAGCAATTAGGTCTTATTTTTTCTGGATCAAGACAACATAATTAATCAAGTAATAGAAGAAGTTTTGAACACTTCTTAAGTAAAATCCATTAGTGAAGTAGAATCTTTAGTTAGATCTTAGAATAATAGATTCATTGACTTGAAGGGACTTAGTATAGATCTGATTGAAGTTGATTCGGCTGCTCTATTGCTAATTAGCCAAATTGTAAATAGGAAACTTCCTAGAATTTTTTTGTTTTGTTAGAACTCTCTATAACTACAGGATCTTCTTATCCTAATTTTAACCAGTTGTTAGATATTTATCAGAGTATTATTGCACGCCTTAGTTTAGATCATAATGAAAATTCTAGTGCAAAACCTAAAGTTAAATATGAAGGTAAAGAAGTTAAATATGAAGGTAAAGACCGTAATTTCCAACAATCAAAGTATAGTAATAAATCTACTACTAGTAATGACTCTAATAAAGTTCAGTTTACCAGTAAACCTTTATCTTCTGGTAGATGTAAATTTTGTAAAGTTACTGGTCATAACTCTTCTAGATATACTGGGTTTGATACTTTGCAAGCTAGGAAGAATAGAGCTGAAGAACAAACTTTATGCATTAAATGCTTCAGTGATAGGCATGGGGCCTCGGAATGTCCGGGAAATAAGACATTGTTACCTTATAAATGTTTATCTTGTAATAAATCTGAACATCATGAAGCAATGTGTCCTCATGCTATTAAAGATCTTAGTAAAAAAATGTTAAGTTGTCAATCAGAGTCTGAAATATTTGTGCCCTTTATTACCCTCAAAGTTGGTAGGGGTAGGAAATCTTTTAACCCTGGATAGGTACGCTCCTCGGACACCCCTTTAAGGGTATACTCGGACGCGAACGACCCCGACGCCAAAAAAAATTCTTGAAAAATCAGTTTTTTCAGTAACCTCTTTTTTTCTTTTGCCAAAAAAAACTTCAATGAATGCTCAAAACAACTGTAAAGATAAATACTACTCATCTGCAGAAAAACTATTTATTATAAATATTTTAAAAAATTAAGTAGAAAAAAAAAGACCTGACATAAAAATTCATAAAGAAAAGTTTATACATATATACACAAATCCTTTTAGGAATTGATTCTTGAATGTTTAGGACACATCTTGATGTATTTTGGATGAAGTCAGACCCATGGAGGTGAAGATCTGAAATGAGAAAAAAAGGGTAACTTTTTTTGGCCAAAAAAATTTGTCCAAATTTCATGAATTTTTTTGGGTACCCAAATGAAATAGGAAGTGGCTAATTTTTTTAGGGAATAAACATATGTTATCCTAAAATAGAAATATGTAAAAAAATCTTCATTATTTTGTAAATTACATTTATATCAGGGGCCATATCTAAAGGTAATTTTTTGAGTACTTAGAAATTTCGTAAAAAAATACATATATTTAATATATAATATGATATTTATGCCGGTAAAAAAATAACAAAATATCACAAATTCTATAGGGAACAAGAATATACATAGATAAGGCAACTTACGCTTCGGATATGTCCACAAAATGGCCGCCAACCACACTGACTCAGACTCCCTAATCTGCCACTTGAAATGTAGGAAGGGTATGTCAATTTCAAGGTGTTATTTACTAATCTAATTATTATTGGATATGCATAAAAATTGTATGGTGGGTTGCTGGATAATTGTCGATTATTTTACGACTATAAAATGGAAATTCTGACCCAAAAAAAAATTTTGAAGGGAAATAAAATCGAAAAAAAACAAAAATGTGAAACAATATAATATTTTAGCTAAAAAAATTTGATGATATTCAATCAAAAAAGAAGTAAACAAAATTTTCCGACAAATAAACATCTAGAGGAATCATTACTCTGTGATAGTTCCTTAGTACGTAGTAATTTTGAAAGAAATAGGAAAAAACGAAAAAATGGCAATCACCGGAAAATCGAACACATACCTATATATACGCCATATCTGGCTAAAAAAAAGATAGGCATGGGTAGCCAGATCATCTAGAAACACTTTCCAACACTATAAAAATATAAGTTTTGCGACACTACTTGCCAATTCCTTACGGTAACATGACTAAGCAAAAAAATGCAAAACAAATAAAAAGGGACACTCGCGGAAAAATGGCTAACATTCTAATATACGGCATTTCAGAAAAAAAAGATTCAGCCACGTGCTAGGCAAACCATCAAGGCATATTTTCCGACAAATAAACATCTAAATGAATCATTACTCTGTGATAGTTCCTTAGTACGTAGTAATTTTGAAAGAAATGGGAAAAAACGAAAAAATGGCAATCACAGGAAAATCGAACACATACTTGTATATACGCCATATCTGGCTAAAAAAAATAGGCATGGGTAGCCAGATCATCTAGAAACACTTTCCAACACTATAAAAATATAAGTTTTGCGACACTACTTGCCAATTCCTTACAGTAACATGACTAAGCAAAAAAATGCAAAACAAATAAAAAGGGGCACTCGCGGAAAAATGCCCAACATTCTAATATACGGCATCTCAGATAAAAAAAAAGACTTGCACGTGTTAGCCCAACCATCAAGGCACACTTTCTAACACATAAACATGAAAAAAAAATCAATAATTTACGGCAATTCCTTACTACGTAGTAAATTTTTACAAATATTGAAAAAAAAACAGAAATTGGCAACCGCAGTTAAATACCCAATATACCAATAACTACGTCGTATCTGCCAAAAACAAAGTCACGCATGGGTAGCCAGATCATCTAGACACACTTTCCAACACTAAAAAAGCAAAAGTTTTACGACACTATTTGGCAATATCTTACGGAAAAATGACTTGGCAAAAAAATGAAAAAAAATGAAAAAGGGGCACTCGCGATAAAATGCCCAACATTCTAATATACGGCATCTCAGATAAAAAAAAAGACATGCACGTGTTAGCCTAACCATCAAGGCACACTTTCTAACACATAAACATGAAAAAAAATGAATAATATACGGCAATTCCTTACTACGTAACATTTTTTACAAATATTGAAAAAAAACAGAAATTGGGAACCGCAGTTAAATACCCAGTATACCAATAACTACGTCGTATCTGACAAAAAAAAAGTCACGCATGGGTAGCCAGATCATCTAGACACACTTTCCAACACTAAACAAGCAAAAGTTTTACGACACTATTTGGCAATATCTTACGGAAAAATGACTTGGCCAAAAAATTAAAAAAAATGAAAAAGGGGCACTCGCGGTAAAATGGTCCTCGTGGTGATGAACGACATTTTAACTAAAAAAAAAATCATGCACATGGTAGCCAAACAATCCATCAAGACTTTCCACAACTGATAACCTATACAAGTTGCACCATTCTACGACAATTTCATAATACGTAATAACTTTGATAATTATGCAAATTCCCTTAGAAGGGTAAACTCGGTCGCGCTCGACCCCGACGCGTCTCAGAAATCGGGGAAGGAGTACAGCTACAGCAATACACATCTGGACACTACTAGAGCGTGTAGGGGAGACACCTCCTGCAGGTCGATCACCCACAAATTCAGTCACGGGGGTGAGTCACGTGAGAAAAACCTCTTTTTTTTTGACGCTCGGGGTCGCGTACGACCCACCGAAACTATCCAGGGTTAAATGCTGTTTTCTCTTAGACACTGGAGCCCAGTTTAGTGTTATTAATAAACAAATTGTTGATAGCAGATTAGGAGATTATTGTGGTGCTCCTTTATCTAGGTTAGTTTCTTCTTTTGGGTTACCAGCTAAAGTTAGTAATGGATTTCATTTGGTAGCTGATTTAACAATGCCTTGTGGGAAAAAGTCTAGTTGTCTTTTTTTTTTTTTTTTTTTTTTTTTTTGCATTGGAAAATTTTAATCTTTCCCTCCAAATTCCTATGTTGCTTTCTGTAGTTAAAAAATTGGAATATGCTGGTTACTCTATATGTAATAATTACCCAGGGAGGAATTCTAAAATTGTAAATATATTAGTTATCCTAGGGAATGATATCCTTCAGGAATTTAGTCAGTTAGATTTACACCCTGTAGAGTTGTTTAAGGTTAGAGTAATTAAGTTGGCCAATGGGGTTATTCCATTTGGTACAGTAGTCAATTTTGTTCATCCTTCACAAAGGAAGCTTTTTTATGAGAGAATTGATTCTTATGAACCTTGTAAACCTGTAAGAGAGGTAGTCTTATAATGGATAGTAATAAAATCTTGGAAAATAGACCAAGAGGTAATAGTAAAGCTAAATCTGTTAGGTTTATTCCCAATAAGGAATTTAAATAGGTACCTGAATGTAACAGAGAATCTAGAGTTTTTATAATTCTTCCCTCAATTTGGAGATTAAACAAAACTCTAAGCCATATAAGAATAGACTTCTGGAATTTGTTCCTCCTAAGCAGCTTGGAAAACTGAAGCTATTAGTAAATTTTGCAGTTAATCCAGTAGGCTATAAGTTCGATCCATTGAAGTATATCTTTCCTGATTCTTGTGTCGAGTATGGACTCGACAATTCTACAATTTAGAATCGATCGGGATTAAAGATGAAAATTCCCTTCCTTATGAAGAACAACAAGTTGCTGAATTCACTAAATCAATTTCTTTTCTTGAAGGACATTATCACGTTCAGTTACCATGGAAAAAGGATTTTATTGAAAAAGTCCCTAACAAATAAAAGATTTCTTTGGCAGTTGCTGAGCGGATTTACTCTAAATTAGAAGATCAGAATATATCCTCTAAATATGAGGAAGTTTTTGACAGACAGGAGGAGCTTGGCATTATTGAACCTGTTAAAAATAGAGCCGCAGGTCAAGTATTCATTCTTCATCGTCCTGTCATAAGAAATGAAGAGAATGCCACCACTAAAATCCGTCCTGTATGTAATTGTAGTTGAAAGGTGGGAAAAGCTCCTTTATTAAATGAAGCAGCTTTCCTTGGTATTGATTTGATGAACAACTTTTTGTCTTTGGTTTTGTGTTTTAGGAATAATGATTACGTAGTTATAGCTGATATAGTGAAAGCTTTTCTCCAAGTTAGGTTATCTTTAGAGGCAGATTGAAATAGATTTTGTTTCTTTAGAAAGATAAATGGGAAGTTTGTTGCTTATAGGTATAATACCATAATTTTTGGATTTGTAAGTTCTCCCTTTATATTGAATTATATTATTCAACATCATTTGTCTAGCTATAGAGGAAATGAAGTAGCTTCTCTGATTAAAGATAAATTTTATATGGATAACTTAGTGCTCTCTTCTAATCAGGGAGCCCAGATGCCCTTTATTATCAATTCTATTAAAAAAATTATGAATTCAGGGGGTGTTGCCTTTACGGGAGTGGGGTTCTAATATACCTGCTTTGTTATCTACTCCTAATGAAGATGAAAAGGTAGCTTCTTCTGAAATGAAGATTTTGGGATATATTTATGACTCTGGCCAAGATACCTTACAAATAAAGGTTAAGCAATTGAACAAGGGTGCTTCCTCAAAGTATCAGATTTTGTCAGCTTTGTCTTCTGTCTGTGACCCTATTGGTATATTTGCACCTATAATGCCTCAGGGCAAGCTTATTATTCTTGTGCCAGCAAGATTCGAACTGGGATGAAACAGCTGCTGAAATTTCTAAGCTATGGAGTAAATTTTGTAGTTCTTACAGTGAAGTTAGTCAAGCTTCTTTTTCTAGACAAAATTATAAAACTGATGCTCCTGTCAAGATGTATTTGTTTGCCGATGCTTCTAAGGAAGCTTATGGTTGTGCTATGTATGCTGTGCAAGGTGATCAAAGTTTCCTGATATTTGCTAAGACTAAGGTTAGGCCTATTAAGGAAGAACCTCTCCCGACTTTAGAGCTTTTGGCTGCTCAATTAGCTTTGAAGTGTTTTGATACTATTTTTGAAAGTAGTCTATTAAATTGTGCGGAAATTGAAAGCATAACTCTTTTTATAGATAGCCAAGGAGTTCTTAGTTGGATTCTTACTAATAGGGCTCCTAAGAGAGACACATTTGTAAATAATAGGTTGAAGGAAATTTTTGGGCTCAAGCCATGTCGTCCTGATGGAAGTTCCTCAAAGGTAGCTTCCTAGGGTATATTACAACTACGGCGATATTCCCAGAGAATTTACCTTAAGGTACCCAGAATTCTAACTCCTGTAGCGAATATCCCTAAAAAAGACCTTAGGGATATCGTAAATATCAGCGGACGTATTCTTGACATGCCACATAGCAATCTATACCCCGAACAGAGTTAACACTTCGTAGGGGTCAAATGGCAAGAAAACGAAAACGATAAGAAAGGGGGGAGCCGTTCGTAAGGCATCTCTCCTCCCCGTTTCGTAAGCATGCCCTGCGCCGCTCGCGGCGCCATCTGTATTCCTTTTTGCGTAGCTATACAACTCGGTGTTTTCCCTGTGTTTTCTACCAAAATCTTGGAATTACTCTCTCAATTATGCTTTCTCCAACTTCTTCTGCTTCGGATAAGTTGAGTACCATTTCTTTTATGTATAAATGTAGGCTCTTGGTTAAAATTAAAGTAATTAAAAGAGTTATCTTTGATACAAGAGCTGTTGCCTGCTGGAGGCGTCCTGGACACTGTCGCTCGCTAGAATAGGATTTATTTGGTTAGCAAGAGAGACGTTCCCAGCCCCTTTCGCTTTAATAAATTAGCTGCTTAGCTTATTTAGGAATTCTCTTATGATGCTGTGGTATAGCGCCTGGCAGAGGATTTGCCTAGGCTGGCCTACACTAGTCCTTGTAGCCTAGTCGTTTGGCCCTTGTACTTCCTGCATAATAATTAGTCTTTCAAGTGTGATAATTATAGTTTTATTGAAGCATTAGGCAACGTTATACATATAAGCTTATACTGAGTGTTTCCAAGATGGTATTGGAGTGAGTTTCGGTGATTTAGGTAATCGATTCTCTTAGTGCCTAGGCTAGGTTGTCTTTGGCTATTGATATTTTATTGTTCCCCCGTTTGCTCCCTTTTCTTCGGGGAAGGGGTGCAACCCTTTCCCTCTGCTTAAGCCTTGGGCTTAACTCTAGTGGTTTATTTGAATTAATTTTCAATATAACTATATTGGGGTGGTACTGTACCTTCCTGTTCCAGCTTGGCTGGCTCAGAGAGGGACAGTACAGCAGTGTTTTAGTCTGAGTCCGTGTTGGTCTGGCATGGGGCAGAGTCTCCCTTGCTATCTGACACGGGCATAGGAGGTTTATACTCCTTGGTTCTCCTTTGAAAGTTTCTGTAGTTATGATCCCTTCGCTCGGTGACCCTTCAGACTTATCCTTATGGCTATTCCGGGTACGGGACGTGTCCCTTTTCCGGAATACCGATTCCTTCCTTGCGTTGGTTTTAGGGAGGCAGCTAGTAGTGCCGGCCTCCCTCCCCGGATTTTCCCCTGGCTGAGATGGGCTTTCTTAGCCAGGAGTGATCCTTAACCAGTGCAAGGTTGGACAGGAACCTTTGTCCTTCCCTTCTGTCCTTTCCGTTATACTATTGTGTCAGCCTTCTCACATCCGTACCTAGCTTAGGTTAGGATGGGGAGCTGACTTGGTCCCCTGTAGGCCGGCAGAGTGTGCCGGCCGGCAGAGGTCCTGTTATCTTGAGTGCTGCCCGGTCCTCCCTTGGTCCCTCACCCACTGCTGTCTGTAGATACAGCGAGCAGTGGTTAGGAAGCCTGACTTAGTGTCTCCCCTTCCTCTCAGCACTCTTTCGGGTGTCAGGCTTTGAGGTACATAGCCTCTTAGTCCGGCACCCATTCTGTTGTCTTCTTGTGTGTTGTCCTCTGCCGACTGCCGGCCTAAGTGGTCGGCGGTCGGGTAGGGGGTGTTCTTTAGTTCTCTTGCTGTCGGCCGGCGGTGGCTATATGCCTTTGCCGGCCGGTCTCCTCGCTCGCCTGCCGGCCGCTATGAGTGGCGGCCGGCAGCCAAGCGCTACCTGGGGTGGCTGCCGGCCGGCATGATTGTCTACCTCTGCCGGCCGACGTGTTACCTCGCCCTGTCTGCTGGCCACTAAGAGTGGTGACCGGCAGCTGGGTGCCACCCGGGTAGCTACAGACCGGCAACCACAGCCGGCCGGTTCAGACATGGGAACTAGAGTTCTCCCCCACCTTGGTGTTCTTAAGTTGCATACTTGAGACCTATCTGTGGGGGGGGGGGGTGCTGACCGGCAACTGCCAGCCGGCACGCCACCCCATGTACTATATCAGTACTTCCCTGTATGGTGTATTTTGTCGGGGAAGACCATGATATAGTAGGTTACAACACTGTATTTTCTAGCATGCTTGTGTTGCCTTGTGCAGTCACTTGGTGTTGCCTTACAAGGATGGAAAGAGAATTCTTTTCATCTTTAGCCAGAATGTTAAAGTCTTACATTAGGTGTGAGCTGCACCTATTTCCCTCGGGAAATATTCTTTTGGTTATTTAGCAGAGACTAACCGTTTGATTTTAATTGCTGGTAGGCTTCCACAGGTGATTGTGTGGGATTCACAAGTATGTGTCTTTCCTTTATACTTTGGTACATGCTTGTATATACATGTGAATTGAAATTCACTTGATATTCATGGAAAATTTCTTCTTTTACAGGAGGAGCATCCGAAGTGTAGTAGCGTCTTCTGCAACGTCCGCAGTAAGAACTTTTGCGGGCATGATTGATGTAGGAGGCACGCGGCTTGTGCAGCCTCCAAGGATGATCTCCGTTACTGGGATCCCCAGGTATGTTCAGTATGTACTAACCTGCTAGCTGAGGCTTTTGAATCCCCTAGTCCGGCGGAGTCAAGGGACGCAGCGAGGGAGAAGCTCCGTGTTTGGGTAAGGGGTTTCCAAAAGAACACCTCTGGACCTTATCTTCCTAGTGAGAAGATGAGGGCGTACCTCTTTCCCAAGGCTTCTGTTGACGCTGTTGTTCCCCAGCCTCGGCCGGAGATCCCTCTCGTCCAGATCCCCGTGGATGATGATGTCGCGGATTCCATGCAGGACATCCAGCTGGACGACAAGATGTCGGACGTGTCCGACTGTGCTGAACAGGACCTCCTCGCAGGGGGCGAGGACGAGGATCAAGACCCGAACGTCCTGGAGGAAGAGGATGCCGTGCCATCAGACGCTCCGGTTCAGGCCCCCGAACCTATTCCCTCTACTTCGTCCGCTCTTCCAACAGAGCTGGGACAAGCTCTCTCTTCCATTGTTGTTATGATACAGCAGATGCAGAAGGAGAATAGTCAGAAGGCTGCTGCAATGGAGCTCCAGATACAGAAGACTGCAGCGTCACGTGGGCCTCCGAAGAAGCTCAACGTGAAGGACCTTCCTGTGTGCTCGGATGCCAACCCGTGGAGGTATGCCGAGCACATGCCGATGACGGTCGGGAAGATCGTCATGTCGGAGAAGCTGGGTTCAGTTCCCCTTGAGGAGGTGGAATTCTGGCCCAGCAGAGGGGCCTATCCGGACTGCTATGTTCGTCTGAAGAAGGAGCCGGCCTCAAAGGAGGAGACGGAACCGAAGGAGGTGATCATCTTGGATCACGCCAAGGCTCAAGCTTCACTAACGTCTGCGTTGAAGGAGAGGGGCTTCTCAAACTCGAAAGTTGCTGCTTTCAGTAAGAAGCACCCTTCCTTCGTATCCTCTCCGGCTAGGGCCTTCCCCTTTCTGCAGAAAGGGTTCGCTGCTGTTCTGAAGGCAGTAGAAGCTGGCAAACCATGCCCATCCCTGGAGGAATGCAAGCCCTTGTCTTTGGCCCTGCCCTTGGACAACAAGGACTGGAAGGAAGTCCATCTCACTTTCTCGGTTGGGAAATTGGACGCCGATATTGCAGGTCAACAGTTCGGCGAAAACCTTCCTAAGTTGTCTGAATTCCTTCTGCGGAGGGAACTTGAGACAAAGGAGCGTCTGGCAGCCTCGATGTCTCTCCAGAAAAACATGGAGACAATGGCTAGCGACCCTAAGATGCATGAAATGTTCATGGTAATGGCCAAGATCCATCTGGCCACAGTGACAAAGGACCTCTATAGCTTTGTCAAGGCAAGGAGGGCCTGCAGGGAGTTTGTGTTCGCCTCGGCCACAGTGAGGCACGAACCAAAGAAACTCATCTCATCAAGCATCTGGGGTAAAGATCTCTTCCCCAGTGAGGTGGTTAAGGAGGTGGTGGACAAGGCAGCCACTGAGAATCGGAATCTTCTCCTTAAGTGGGGCCTGTCCCTCAAAAAGAAGTCTTCCCCTGATGAAGGCCCCCAACCGAAGGGAAAGGCGAAGAAATCTAGGTTTTCTTCCCGCCCAGCCAAGCCTTTCAGACCGCAACGTCAACAGCAGCAACAACCAGCTTTGCCTCCGGTACCACAGATGGTAGCCCAGACCCCGACCACCTTCCAATGGGTGCCCCAGACCGTGTCATCATCATCCCCAGCATTCAATCCAGTGTTCGAAGGGCAATCGACCACGTTTCGAGCAAAGCCCAGAGGTGCAGCCAGTGGCTCGTCTAGACGCCCCTCTAGGGGAAGAGGATTCAGAGGTGGTCGCGGCCAAGGAGGCAAGACTGCAGGGCAGCAGTCAAAGTGAAGTGTTGCCGGTAGGAGGGAGATTACAGTATTTTCGGGATCGTTGGACCTTCGATCCCTGGGCCCACAGCCTGCTCAAAAATGGACTGGGTTGGAGTTGGTACAGTACTCCGCCCCCGTGCCCTCAATTTTTCCAACACTCCACCCCCGTTTTGAAGGAGTACATTCAAGAACTGTTGGAGAAAAAGGTGATCTGGAGGGTAAAGTCCATCAGGTTCCAAGGGAGGCTGTTTTGTGTTCCCAAGAAAGACTCGGGGAAACTCAGAGTCATTCTGGACTTGTCACCACTCAACAAGTTCATAGTGAACCACAAGTTCAAGATGTTAACGTTACAACACATAAGGGCCTTACTGCCCAAGAGGGCATTTACCGTCTCCATCGACTTATCAGACGCCTATTGGCACGTTCCAATCAGTCGCCGTCTCTCCCCCTACCTAGGATTCAAGCTACAACAAAAACTTTACGCTTTCAGAGCGATGCCTTTCAGGCTAAACATAGCCCCAAGGATCTTCACGAAGCTTGCGAGCGCAGCGCTCAAACAGTTACGCCTAAAAGGGGTCCAGGTGGTAGCCTACCTGGACGATTGGCTGGTGTGGGCAGCATCCAGAGCGGAATGCTTGCAAGCTTCCCTATAGGTGATTCAGTTCCTGGAATATCTAGGATTCAAGATCAACAGAAAGAAGTCTCGTCTTTCTCCAGCTCAGAGGTTCCAGTGGTTGGGAATTCACTGGGACCTAGTGTCACACCGTTTTTCCATCCCGATGTCAAAAAGGAAGGAGATAGCGGGGTCTGTCAAGAGACTTCTGGTTTCCGAGAGGATATCAAGACGCGAACAAGAGAGGGTTCTGGGTTCTCTTCAGTTTGCGTCGGTAACAGACCCAGTGCTAAGAGCACAGCTAAAGGATGCAGCGGGAGTTTGGAGAACCTTTGCATCAAACGCGCGAAGGGACTTGAAGAGACCGGTCCCGCTTCGGCTATGTTCTCTTCTCGACCGTGGTCTCAGGCCAGTCGTCTAGAGAGGTCGGTACCTCTTCAGCCACCTCCCCCGTCAGTGACAATTCACACAGACGCCTCAAAGGAAGGGTGGGGAGGTCACTCTCATCGAAAGAAGGTTCAAGGGACCTGGTCCAAGCTATTCGGGACCTTTCACATAAACTTTCTAGAAGCTATGGCAGTGCTTCTTACCCTGAGGAAAGTCTCCCCGCGTCACTCGATCCACATAAGGTTGGTACTGGACAGCGAGGTGGTTGTGAAATGTCTGAATCGGCGGGGATCGAGATCCCCACCTCTCAACCAGGTAATGTTGGCCATATTCCGACTGGCGGAGAAGAAGAAGTGGCACCTGTCAGCAGTTCACCTTCAAGGAGTCCGCAATGTGACAGCGGACGCTCTATCCAGGGTTACACCGATAGAGTCGGAATGGTCCCTAGACGCAGGATCATTCTCCTTCATCTCGAGTCAAGTCCCAGAACTGCAGATAGACCTCTTCGCGACGAAGGACAACAAGAAGTTGCCGAGATATGTGTCCCCGTACGAGGACCCCTTGGCGGAAGCAGTAGATGCGATGTCCCTCGATTGGAACAAATGGTCCAGGATCTACCTGTTTCCCCCTCACAATCTGATGTTGAGGGTCCTCAACAAACTGAGATCCTTCAAGGGAGTAGCAGCGATAGTGGCCCACAAGTGGCCGAACAGTGTGTGGTTCCCTCTGGCTCTGGAACTACGACTGAAGTTTCTGCCACTCCCGGACCCAGTTCTGTCCCAGCAAGTCCAGAAATCGACTGTCTACGCTTCATTACAGAAAACCCGGACCCTGCAGTTCATGATTTTCTCTCCCTAGCGGTGAAGAAGCGGCTCGGGATTTCGAAAGATAGCATCGACTTCCTGGAGGAATATAAGTGCAAGTCTACTAGAAGGCAGTACGAGTCAGCATGGAAAAAATGGGTATCCTTTGTCAAAGACAAGAATCCGCATGAGATCTCGACGGATTTCTGCCTGTCCTTCTTCTTCCACCTCCACGGACAGGTGCTGGCAGCTAACACGATTTCTACGTGTAAGTCTGCTCTGACAAGGCCCATTCTGTATGCCTTCCAGGTAGACCTCGCTAACGAGATCTTTAACAAGATCCCGAAGGCCTGTGCTAGGCTTAGACCTTCAGCTCCTCCAAAGCCTATTTCATGGTCTTTAGACAAAGTCCTTCATTTTGCCTCATTACTGGATAATGAGGAGTGTGCACTGAAGGATCTGACTCAAAAGGTTATATTCCTTTTTGCTCTTGCATCTGGGGCCAGAGTTAGTGAGATTGTAGCCCTCTCGAGAGATGAGGGCCGAGTTCAGTTCCTGGATGGGGGAGAACTGAACCTGTTTCCGGACCCTACGTTTCTCGCTAAGAACGAGTTGCCCACCAACAGGTGGGGTCCCTGGAGAATCTGCCCTCTGAAAGAAGATGCATCTCTATGTCCCGTAGAATGCCTAAAGGTCTATCTTCGTAGAACTTCAGACTTCCATGGGGGTCAACTATTCAGAGGAGAAACATCGGGCTCGAATTTATCTTTGAAACAACTCAGGGCGAAAATTACATACTTTATTCGCAGAGCGGATCCTGACAGTTCACCCGCAGGTCATGATCCGAGGAAAGTTGCTTCATCCTTAAACTTCTTTAACTTTATGGATTTTGAACACCTTCGTTCATATACTGGCTGGAAGTCTTCCAGGGTATTCTTTCGCCACTATGCTAAACAAGTGGAGCAGCTAAAGAGGTCTGTGGTAGCAGTTGGTTGCGTCGTTAACCCTGTTGTTTAACTCTGCGAGGAACAGTGGATTTAATTGGGACTTTTAATTCCAGGGTGAGTGTATAGTTATATGTGTTGCTATAACGAGAAGTGAGGGCTCCGGGAGCCCACAGTGACTGTTCCGGCGTTATGGTGATTGTAGCATAAGTACAGACATGTGTGCCGAGCGTTCTGACGCTAATGTCAGTGGCTAGTAACATGGACTTTTAACTGTGATACCTTGGTTTGTGAAAAGTAACTCGATTGTTTTCTTTCAGATAACCATATATCCATTTACTACAGTACTTGTGCAAAATGTTGGTCATCCACTTATCATATGTATATAATTGTGGTAACCATGTCTATTTATTGTTGATCAATAAACTTGTTCTCGGGAACCTTGTGTCTCCTTCACCTATGTTAATTTATTTTTCAATTATTGAGCATTCAGCCTATGTATATCAATCGGGGATATCTATAATAGCCTGTCCCTTAATGCAAGCCTTGTTGCATTGGTTTATACTTTCCTTAGTATAAAGGGCTCCATCCTTCTCAGAGGACGGTAGCGGCAGCAAGTTTAATCCTACGCAGATGTAACCTTTTGTCCAATTCAATTTCGACCAGGGGCCTGGCGGATATTTCCTTTGGATGCTTTAGTTCCGTACAGACTATGCTTTACTTCATATAGAGTGAGACCACTATATTGTATGGGCTTGCGAGTGATTCATACATAGGTATATGTACTCTTCGTTCTTTTCTAGAGTCTAGTAGGACTCCTCCCTGTAGGGGGCAGGAAGCGCTATCATGGTTTATGGTTAGTGAAAGGATGTATAACGGTAACATCTTAGGTCTTTCAGTCGAGCTGACTAAGAGATATTTCTGAGGAGTGCGGCACGTATTGAGAATCCACAGATACAGTAATGCTCTGGTATACTTCCAACAGGACGACATGGCTTGAGCCCAAAAAACGGATTTTGAGCGAAGCGAAAAATCTATTTTTGAGTAAGATGGCCATGTCGTCCTGATGGACCTGCCCTGCCCCTTTTCTTTTTAAAAAAAAAAAAAAAAAAAAGGAAAAAGGGCTGTAGGACCCCTCCCTACATACAGTATCTGTAGCACCTCGTGTATCGCTTCAAGGAATACAGATGGCGCCGCGAGCGGCGCAGGGCACGCTTACGAAACGGGGAGGAGAGATGCCTTACGAGCGGCTCCCCCCTTTCTTATCGTTTTCGTTTTCTTGCCATTTGACCCCTACGAAGTGTTAACTCTGTTCGGGGTATAGATTGCTATGTGACGTGTCAAGAATACGTCCGCTGATATTTACGATATCCCTAAGGTCTTTTTTAGGGATATTCGCTCCAGGAGTTAGAATTCTGGGTACCTTAAGGTAAATTCTCTGGGAATATCGCCGTAGTTGTAATATACCCTAGGAAGCTACCTTTGAGGAAATTCCATCAGGACGACATGGCCATCTTACCCAAAAATAGATTTTTCGTTTCGCTCAAAATCCGTTTTCTAATCTGTTAGATAGGATTTCTGATAGATTTTGTAGAGTTTCATTAGCTTATATTCCTTCATCTAGCATTCAGGCTGACTTACTAACTAAACCTTGTACTTGTAAACACTTTCTTGATAATTTCAGTCTTTGGATCAAAGGGCCTTCCTGGTTGAATTCTCCTGACGAGTGGCCTAAGGGTCTTTTGGGTTGTATTCGTGATAATGTGAAGGGTGACTTAATTTCTCCTGTAATGTTTCCTAAAAAGGAACCTCTTGTAAATATTAGTAATTTTTCTAGTTTTTCTAGACTTATAAGTGTAGTTTCTAAGGTATTTACTGTTGTATATAAGTTTAGGATAATTCAAACTGACCCTGTTGAGGCAGCTCCTAATTACCTTCTAAGATTGATGCAAGAGGAAGCTTTTCCTCTTCAATTATCTTCTCTAACGAGTAGAGATTCTTCAGTTGAAGTTCTACCTTTAGTTAGGCAGTTCAATTTGTTTTTGGACGATAATGGTATAATGCGAACTAAAGGTCGGATTGACAAAAATATTACTTAAAAATTTTATAATGTCAATCCTATTCTTTTGGACATAAAGCATCATTTGTCTCGGTTGCTGATTTATTATGGCCATTGTAAGTCTATGCATATGGGTTTGCAATCCACTTAGTTTTTTGTGCAAGCAGGGTTTGTGGATTGTGAAGGCTAGGCAAGCAGTTTTGTCTGTCCTTATGGACTGTATTGTATGCAAGCGTTATAATGCTAGCACAGTGAAGTATCCTTCTCCTTCTTCACTTACTTCTTCCAGGGTAAATTTGAGTGTGCCTTTTGCTCATACTGATGTGGATTATACAGGCCACTTATGGTTGAGGGAGAAAAATGGAGAAAATTTTCAGGTGTATATTCTTATTTTCACTTGTTTCAATACAAGAGCAATACATTTGGAAGTTGTCCTGTCTATGTCAACCTCAGAATTTATATTAGCTTTCATTAGATTTTCTAATAGGTTTGGTGTTCCTGTTGCTGTTTATTCTGACAATGCCAAATCCTTTATTCAGGCTTGTAATATAATTGAACAGTTACTTACTTCTTCTGAGTTTGAGGAGAAGTTTAGGGGCGCTTCAATTTCTCATAAGACTATCCCTCTGTACGCAGTGTGGTATGGTGCTGTTTGGGAAAGATTAATCAAAACAGTGAAGCATTGCCTTTTTAAAACTTTTGGTAGATATACTCCTTCATTTTCTGAATTTGTCACTCTCCTCTCTGACATTCAGAAAATTTTGAGTAATATGCCTTTATCTTATAGATCTTGTGAAAATGAGTTAGATATAATTTCTCCTGATCATTTCTTGGTTGGCAGATTTATTCCTTCATTAATGTTTGGTGATTCTGAACCAGTTCCTGAGTGGGAGTATGGTGAGGAGGATGAGTATTCTTCTCTCCTTGCTCGTACTTTGGAAACTAGGGATGGACTTTATGAAAGCTTTAACCCTGGATAGGTACGCTCCTCGGACACCCCTTTAAGGGTATACTCGGACGCGAACGACCCCGACGCCAAAAAAAATTCTTGAAAAATCAGTTTTTGCAGTAACCTCCTTTTTTCTTTTGCCAAAAAAAACTTCAATGAATGCTTAAAACAACTGTAAAGATAAATACTACTCATCTGCAGAAAAACTATTTATTATAAATATTTTAAAAAATTAAGTAGAAAAAAAAGACCTGACATAAAAATTCATAAAAAAAAAGTTTATACATATATACACAAATCCTTTTAGGAATTGATTCTTGAATGTTTAGGACACATCTTGATGTATTTTGGATGAAGTCAGACCCATGGAGGTGAAGATCTGAAATGAGGAAAAAAGGGTAACTTTTTTTGGCCAAAAAAATTTGTCCAAATTTCATGAATTTTTTTGGGTACCCAAATGAAATAGGAAGTGGCTAATTTTTTTAGGGAATAAACATATGTTATCCTAAAATAGAAATATGTAAAAAAATCTTCATTATTTTGTAAATTACATTTATATCAGGGGCCATATCTAAAGGTAATTTTTTGAGTACTTAGAAATTTCGTAAAAAAATACATATATTTAATATATAATATGATATTTATGCAGGTAAAAATATACCAAAATATCACAAATTCTATAGGGAACAAGAATATATATATAGATAGGGCAACTTACGCTTCGGATATGTCCACAAAATGGCCGCCAACCACACTGACTCAGACTCCCTAATCTGCCACTTGAAATGTAGGAAGGGTATGTCAATTTCAAGGTGTTATTTACTAATCTAATTATTATTGGATATGCATAAAAATTGTATGGTGGGTTGCTGGATAATTGTCGATTATTTTACGACTATAAAATTAAAATTCTGACCCAAAAAGATTTTTTTGAAGGGAAATAAAATCGAAAAAAAAACAAAAATGTGAAACAATATAATATTTTAGCTAAAAAAATTTGATGATATTCAATCAAAAAAGAAGTAAACAAAATTTTCCGACAAATAAACATCTAGCGGAATCATTACTCTGTGATAGTTCCTTAGTACGTAGTAATTTTGAAAGAAATGGGAAAAAACGAAAAAATGGCAATCACCGGAAAATCGAACACATACCTATATATACGCCATATCTGGCTAAAAAAAAGATAGGCATGGGTAGCCAGATCATCTAGAAACACTTTCCAACACTATAAAAATATAAGTTTTGCGACACTACTTGCCAATTCCTTACGGTAACATGACTAAGCAAAAAAATGCAAAATAAATAAAAAGGGGCACTCGCGGAAAAATGGCTAACATTCTAATATACGGCATTTCAGAAAAAAAAAAAATTCAGCCACGTGCTAGGCAAACCATCAAGGCACATTTTCCGACAAATAAACATCTAAATGAATCATTACTCTATGATAATTCCTTAGTACGTAGTAATTTTGAAAGAAATGGGAAAAAACGAAAAAATGGCAATCACAGGAAAATCGAACACATACCTATATATACGCCATATCTGGCTAAAAAAAAAGATAGGCATGGGTAGCCAAATCATCTAGAAACACTTTCCAACACTATAAAATTATAAGTTTTGCGACACTACTTGCCAATTCCTTACGGTAACATGACTAAGCAAAAAAATGCAAAACAAATAAAAAGGGGCACTCGCGGAAAAATGGCTAACATTCTAATATACGGCATTTCAGAAAAAAAAAAAATTCAGCCACATGCTAGGCAAACCATCAAGGCACATTTTCCGACAAATAAACATCTAAATGAATAATTACTCTGTGATAGTTCCTTAGTACATAGTAATTTTGAAAGAAATGGGAAAAAACAAAAAAATGGCAATCACAGGAAAATCGAACACATACCTATATATACGCCATATCTGGCTAAAAAACTAAGATAGGCATGGGTAGCCAGATCATCTAGAAACACTTTCCAACACTATAAAATTATAAGTTTTGCGACACTACTTGCCAATTCCTTACGGTAACATGACTAAGCAAAAAAATGTAAAACAAATAAAAAGGGGCACTCGTGGAAAAATGGCCATTCTAATATACGGCATTTCAGAAAAAAAAAATTTCAGCCACGTGCTAGGCAAACCATCAAGGCATATTTTCCGACAAATAAACATATAAATGAAATATTACTCTGTGATAGTTCCTTAGTACGTAGTAATTTTGAAAGAAATGGGAAAAAACGAAAAAATGGCAATCACAGGAAAATCGAACACATACTTATATATACGCCATATCTGGCTAAAAAAAAAATAGGCATGGGTAGCCAGATCATCTAGAAACACTTTCCAACACTATAAAAATATAAGTTTTGCGACACTACTTGCCAATTCCTTACGGTAACATGACTAAGCAAAAAAATGCAAAACAAATAAAAAGGGGCACTCGCGGAAAAATGCCCAACATTCTAATATACGGCATCTCAGATAAAAAAAAAAAGACATGCACGTGTTAGCCCAACCATCAAGGCACACTTTCTAACACATAGACATGAAAAAAAAATCAATAATATACGGCAATTCCTTACTACGTAGTAAATTTTTACAAATATTGAAAAAAAACAGAAATTGGCAACCGCAGTTAAATACCCAATATACCAATAACTACGTCGTATCTGACAAAAACAAAATCACGCATGGGTAGCCAGATAATCTAGACACACTTTCCAACACTAAACAAGCAAAAGTTTTACGACACTATTTCGCAATATCTTACGGAAAAATGACTTGGCAAAAAAATGAAAAAAAATGAAAAAGTGACACTCGCGGTAAAATGCCCGACATTCTAATATACGACATCTCAGATAAAAAAAAAAAGACATGCACGTGTTAGCCCAACCATCAAGGCACACTTTCTAACACATAAACATGAAAAAAAAAATAATAATATACGGCAATTCCTTACTACGTAGTAATTTTTACAAATATTGAAAAAAAAACAGAAATTGGTAACCGCAGTTAAATACCCAATATACCAATAACTACGTCGTATCTGACAAAAACAAAGTCATGCATGGGTAGCCAGATCATCTAGACACACTTTCCAACACTAAACAAGCAAAAGTTTTACGACACTATTTGGCAATATCTTACGGAAAAATGACTTGGCAAAAAAATGAAAAAAAAATGAAAAAGGGGCACTCGCGGTAAATTGTCCTCGTGGTGATGAACGACATTTTAACTAAAAAAAAAAACATGCACATGGTAGCCAAACAATCCACCAAGACTTTCCACAACTGATAACCTATACAAGTTGCACCATTCTACGACAATTTCATAATACGTAATAACTTTGATAATTATGCAAACTACCTTAGAAGGGTAAACTCGGACGCGAACGACCCCGACGCGTCTCAGAAATCGGGGAAGGAGTACAGCTACAGCAATGCACATCTGGACACTACTAGAGCGTGTAAGGGAGACACCTCCTGCAGGTCGATCACCCACAAATTCAGTCACGGGGGTGAGTCACGTGAGAAAAACCTGTTTTTTTTTGACGCTCGGGGTCGCAAACGACCCATCGTACCTATCCAGGGTTAAGGAAAGGTGACTTTCTGAATATCTATGAAGTTTCTATTGAAGTTTCATCCTCCAAGAAAGTGGGAAAAAGGGGAAATTGCTCTCTTTAAATTGCCTTCCAAATCTAGAACTTATTGGCAATTAGTTAGAATTGTTGAAACATTCAGTGACGATGAAGGGGTTTTACGTACTGTTTCGTATTGTTAAGCCTGATAAAACTGAAAGTGTAATTAATGTTAGTTTTTTAATACCTTTAGAATTATATTAAGAACTTAATGATCCCAATTTACATGTTCAAATTGAACAAGAGGACAATGTTAGTTAGTTGGAGACAGATGAAATACCTGACACTGGCACAGCTTTGCCCAATGAAGCATCTACTAGTCCTATCCATAGTACTGCTCTTGCCTCCAAAAACCTAATAAGAAGCCTAGCTCTGGATGGTAGATTGTAATAATGTATTTTTTTATTTTTTAATTTTTTTTTTAGTTGTCGAGTTAATCTGTCAAAATGTTTCTTTGTGTAACCACTTTTCTTTTTGTTGATTTAGGAAGATGTAGAAAAAGTTGATTGGAAAATGATGATTGCATTCGTGGGAAAATAGTCGAATGGACTAGTTAGATCGTTCTTACTTTTTGTTCTTATTTTGGTGTTTGGTCATGGACGGAAAGTAAACTGAATGATTGCCATTTGTTAATATTAAATGTAAATTTTTAACTTTCTCCTTTTTGTATTCTAATTGAATTAATTAATTAAATGTTAAATGTATTCCATATAAGGAAACAGTTTTGATTTCTTGTCTTTTTTTTTTCAACGGTTGTTCAGGAGTTTCGGACAAAGGAAAGAAAACGGGAATTGTTCACAAGTTTTTAGTCTGACTTGAAGTTAGTTTCTGCAGAATCACAGTGTGGACCAGGTCTTTGGAACGAGGGTTCTTTCTGCCTTTCAAGACTGAACTAAATAAGTTCAAACAAAACTATGAAGTTTGTTGATGCAATCTAGTGCAGGTAAGTTGAAGAATAAAGACTTGCCTTTTATTTGAATTGAGTTAGAAAATTTTAACAAGCTATTGCAGTGGTTTAGTGGACTCCAGCCCCTCCCAACTATCTCCCCCCCTCCCCCGCCCCCGCCTTGATCAGAGGCTACTAAGGAAATTGCTGCTTTCCCCTCCATGTTTGCGCCCTTTCAAGGTTTCTACTGTCCTTGCCCTTCCTAGAATCTGGATTTGTCAATGTACAAGGGAACAGCTAGTGGGAGTGAGTGGAAGCACAAGGTTGACTGACAGTAGGCAATTTACCCACCTTACAGTATCGTGGCCTATAACTCTGTAAAGCTGGCATCACATATCTACAGGTAAAATAATTTTCCTTGTGTAACCTTATCTTTAAATAATCTTTTTTGGCACCTCCTACCCCTAGCTATGGGGTTATTGGGCAATGTCTATGATACCAACAGAAGATTCTTATGACTTAAAGAATATTTACCTACACTGTTACATAACTAGTATCGCAAGCACACAGCTTCCTTTGGCCGCGAACCATGCATAGCATGGTTTTAGTGAGGCGTGAGTTTTTTTTTTTTTTTTTTTTTTTTTTTTTTTTTTTTTTTTTTTTTTTTTTTTTTTTTTACTAGTTACGTGCAGAGCTTGTTACGTATAGGGAAATGAAAGGTTAATGCCAGGAAGCTAGTTGGTATGGACTTCCACTCTCGTAAAGATTAAGTTCTCCCTTACAAATAGCATGGGTTTGCATTAGGACAAATTACAAAGTAATTTGTATTTTTCCCAAGGATACAAGCCAGTAGCACTTTATACAAATTGGCCCGCCAACACCTATCCTCTTAAAAGTAGTGCCTCCTAAAAAGAGTGGTTACTCAGCCTAGGTGTGTAACTAAGTGAAATAACCAAAAACCTCCAACCCCACCCCCCACCCCCCACCCCGCTAATTAGCAGGTGGATGGTTAACCCTCGCTAAAAGTCTTACGGCTCCTCTTTCAGTTTCGCCGAAAGTAATAACAGAAATAGGCTAAATAGCTACGCACTTGTATAATTAGGAAAAATACAAGTTACTTCCAAATATAACATTTGTAGCCTACGTATCGAAAATTAGCTTATAAGAATCTAATCTCACAAGAAGATAAATATAAACATCTGATCACCTAAAATATTTATATAATTATACACATTTTCATGAAGTGGAATATCCTATATAACAAGGAAATATTTGTTTGGTATGCGTATCAGTCTTTATTGATTGAAACATTATATAATTGTAAACATACAAAAATGCTGGTACATAAAAATGGTGCAAATATATTGGTCTCGGTTGGTTAGTAGAGTTCAGATGTTCATAATAGAGATCTTATTCCCTTAAAAAACTGACCAAATTTATGGGCATCTTTATGACAAAACCCCATATTGACTTAAAGTCGAATCATTCAACCCAAGCAATGGAGACACCAAGTATTCAAGAACTATAACTTGAGAAAATATTGTGAATTTTACAGTGAATATAATATATTAAGAAGGAAATTAACTATTACCTCAATAGGTACACAATTATAAAACAAGATTCATCTGAAATTCGAGAATCAATGAGAATAGGCCAAGTATAGAGAACTATAAAGAAAATAGAAGTATGGACAAGAAAACGTAAGACAGTCATCTCTAATCAAGGACTAAATTGTTAGAATATATGTAGAAGTAGACTAATTGCAGCCAAAATTAGATTACAGAGAAATATTAAAACATTAATTAAATCATGTCTCACGTGAGGGGCTTGTTGAGCTACTATCCCCAGATTGGATTAGGTGGTTAATGAAGAAAATGCAGCTAATGCTGCAGAAGTGTAATTTTTGGAAAAGCAGAAATATCTTTTAAAATTTACACATGATGTATAAATAGAAAATTATATGGAATATTTAAAAATCAATATTCAATATCACTTGAAACAGCAATATTGACATATCATTTCTTAATCTGAAATTACAGGAAAAATGTTATGGAGAGTAGCTTACACTATTAATCTCCTCAGTCTCTCTGCAACTTCCATAGCAGAAAGACGTCTGAGCTGGTAGCTCCTTAGTTATTTACGCAAGTGTCAGTGATTTACTCTAAGGGTTTTCATACCTTTTTTCGGAAGCCTAAGATTACATCAGTCTACGGACTTTCCTACCAAACTTTCACGTCATCACTCATGGATGGAGACGTAGATCCAGCTGTTCCCACTTTTAATCTCCCTGAAAGTGAGGATATCCGCAACCCCGACTGTAGGGAACTTCTTCATGAAATGGAGAACACAAACCCTACCACTGACCAGCTCCAGGAACTAGAATCTGCTGATGAAGACATGGAATCTGAAGCCCATTCTCACTCTTCTCCTCCTCCTCAAAGGAAACGTGGCGCCTCCTCATCCCCTCCACCTGGATACCAAGCTGCTAAGAAGCCCAATCAAACCTCCTTGGACAGCACAGACTTTGCACTCCAACTTGCTCCTCCCAGTTCTGATGATGAACAAGAAGAGGACACACCTATCACTTCCTCAAGGACCACCTCTCCCCGTTCTTATGACAGGGAAACTACTTCAAAGGATACACCAGAAGAGCCTGACGACAACCCTGAGTCCTTCATACAGGTACACAGGAATAAAGGTAAGAAACCTACTGTACCTTCCCCTTCTACTACTGCACTCTTTAAGTTTAAAGCAGTCAGCACACCTCAACATAGTGCTTATGCCCAAGTCATGGGTATAGAGGACAGATACCCCAATATCAATATCACGGTTAAACCGAATTTGGATGGGGACATGGTCCTCTCTCCCCATGACAAGGCAGCAGAAGATATACTCAATTCAATTAAAACTCTTGTTAAACTTGACCCAGCCCAAAAACGTAGAATTTACATTGTCTGCGGTTATTCATACAAATATGACACTGACCGTTTACTTAAATATCCTGGTATTATTCATGCTGAAAGATGCACACCCAAGGAAGGTGGTGTATCAAACAAAGTCAAATGTACCTTTTTGGGGCCCCCCCCCTAATCAAGTTAACTTAGGTATGTGGGGCAAATTTAGAGTAGAGGATTATAATCCTCCCCTCCTCCGTTGTCACAAGTGCCAGAAATACGGGCACCATAAGAATAACTGTCATGCTGCTCATCCTGTCTGTGGAATATGTTCAAGGAGGCATGATACTTCCATCTGCCTTACTAAATACAAGGCAGATGAACCCACTGAACCACGATGCCCTCACTGTAAGCAGGCACATCACTCGTGGAACAAACGTTGCCCGGAAAGACTTAAGAGGGAATATGCGAGGAGGGGCCAACTCCCTCCCGACTCTACTGCATCTGACTCAACTCCTAACCAACCATCCCAAACCCAACAACATATTACACCTGCCAATCCTTTACCCAATCCTACACCCCAAACTTACCCCTCCTACTCTGCTGCCCTAATGACCTCTGTCACACCAACGACCAATCCTTCTACTATTACACAAACAACTCCTTCTTCACAGACTGTTTCCCCGTCTATAGCCTCTGCCCCTTCCTCCCAACCACAACCCCAAAGACCACCCAAATCACCAAGATCCCCCAGACCTACACCTTCCTCTAAACCTCAACAAAATCCTGTTCCAAACCAACAACCTTCTACTCCTTCAGACGATACCTACATCCCCCTTCCCTCAACATCTCATGATCACACCTCTCCTGCCACAAATACAACTTCCAACTTTCATTATCCTCACCTCCCACAACATAACACTTTCTCTCCAGCTCCTCAATCTTCCTCCTCTGCTATCCTTAACATCTTCCTTCAACCTGCTCTCCTAGAGCCTGCTATTATTACTCTCATCCAAAAATTCTTCCCCAACCTAGTTGTAGATGATACATTTAAGTCTGCTCTTAGGCTCGTTATTGAGATGCTTACTCATGCTCTCACAACTTAGAATTCTCAGACTCCGACAGTGATGTGAGTTTACCCTCCTCTCCTCAACCACAGGTGAATAACTATATCAATGTGTTACAATGGAACATTTTAGGAACTAGGTTAAAGTACGCTATTCTGCAGTCTCAGGTAGCCGTACAGAGGCCGGACATCATCCTCTTGCAGGAAACACTACTAAGGGAACACACCTCCTTTAAATTTGCAAATTACAAGATATACAGAACCCACCACACTGACACTAGTCGTGGCTTACTAACATTAATAAAAAACACAATTCCTTCCCAAAGAATTACAGATATTGACTGCCACGAAGCAGAGACTCTTAGTGTACAAATTACCCTTTTAAACACTACTCTGACAATACACTATATATACAAAAGCCCTGCAAGAGACATTGATGCTACCCCACTCTTTGCGGATGCTGAGACACAGAGTACTGTTTTCTCAGGTGACTTTAATGGACATCACCCCTTCCTCAAGTCTACCTCCCCTACCAATGTTACTGGTGAGCATCTCTATTCTTTACTTGAGGATTTTCCAGGTGTGAAACTCCTCAATGATGTTGACATGCCTACCCATATTGCTGGGGGAAGACTGGATCTTACATTTGTCTCGCAAGACATATGCAACAACTCCTCCTGGGACCTGCATCCTGTCCTTGCTAGTGATCACTTTGGCACACGTTTCTCTCTTCAGTTGGATAAATTACCTGACCCACCTCCTCCTCCTAGGAGATGGAATCCGGATTTCGCCAAATGGGATCTCTTTGAGCAGCACATGACTTCATGGGCTGATAGATACTCTGCTGCACCTCTGGAAGACGCTGATAACCTTCTTCTAACACTCAGTGAACAGCTAACTGAGGCGGCCGCATCCTCTATGCCAATGAAAAAACCCTTTACTAAAAACTATAAGGACTCTTGGTATTACAACCCCAGGATTAAGGCAATGAATAAGCGTCTCAATCGTATCAGAAAACTTTTTCGCAGGTACAACACTGATTCCCTATATCAAAACCTTGTTGCGGTAACACATCATTCTGCACAGGTTGCTACAGAAGTTAAAAATGAAAAATGGTATGACTGGTGTGCCGAGATTAATGCCACTACTCCTTTGAAAAAGATTTGGGGCTGGTTCAACAAAGTCTCTGGTAAAAGATCAACCATAAAGGTGTCTCACCCAGATCCTCCAGCTCAGGCGCTACGACTGGCACAAGAGTTTGCCAACCGCTCTAAGTCTGATAACCTCTCTCCTGAGGCCAGACATAGACAAAGGGTCCTTTACCCTATTAGGTTGAACATGATCACTGTAGCTTACAACATATCAGATGATACTGATGCACTGTACACCATGGATGAACTTAATGTTGCCCTTTCTAAAACAAAAGATACAGCCCCTGGTACAGATCTTATAACGTATAGTATGCTTACACACATGGGAGACCCTGCAAAGGAGATATACCTTCAACTCATAAACAAAACTCATGTTGAAAGGGTTAGACCTCGGCTCTGGAGACAGCAGGACACTCAACCTGTTCCCAAACCTAAAGAGGAAAACGCCTATAGGCCTATAGTTCTTATCACTTGTACGGAGAAGGTTGCAGAACGTATGGTCCTTAATCGACTAAAATGGAAGATTGGCAAATTACACCACAGACTGTATGCATTCACTGATGGTGTTGGCACTCATGAATGCATCACAGACCTTATGGCCACCATTAATGAGTCACACTCTCTTGTAGTCTTCCTGGACCTTGAGAAGGCTTTTGAACTGGCCAGTTCGGCTGCTATTCTCTTCTCACTTGTTCGCAAGAGGGTTAGAGGTCACCTGCTGTCCTGGGTTCAAGAGTACACTCGGGGTCGTGAGGCGAGAGTCACTTTTCAAGGTGCTACCTCACCTTTCCTCCCCTTGGAGAATGGCACCCCACAAGGGGGTATTCTAAGCCCGTTCCTATTTATGTTCTTGTTGAAAATTTGTTGCTTATAGAACTCCCTCAAGGAATAGAGATGTTCATATATGCAGATGATATCTGCATTGTATGTCCACACTCTGTTCGTATACATAATCAGTCTCAAAAAATGCAAAGAGCTCTTAATGCAATAGTCCATGAATGTAACGAACTAGGTTTGAAAATTAACCCCCTTAAAACTAAGGCTATGGCCATCAAGTATTTTGAGCCTCCTCCCCCTCTTTTTATTGGTAACAACCCCATAGAGTGGGTTCAAAATTTCATTTACTTGGGTGTCAATATTAATTATAAACTTCTCCCTCACACACAGGTTAAATTTCTTAGACAAAAAGTTATCTCTCGCTTTTCAGCAATGAAAAGAATTACCACTTTAAAAAAAGGAGTCTCTTCCCATTTATTGAGATTATTCTATGTGCAAGCTGTAAGATCACAGGTTGAATATGCCTCCCCTGTTCTCATTTCCCTCCCTTCACGGCTATTATCTTCACTAGAAGTTATACAAAATAATGCCATGAGACTAATTACTGGTGCCCCTATTTGGACAAGGCTTATCCTTCTCAGGCAGGAAACCAACCTGTTACCACTTGCAGATAGAATAAAAATGCGTGTTTGCTGTATAATTATTAAAACCATAAAAGTTAATAGAAATTCCCCTCTAAAAACTAAAATTAACAGATTCATAAATTTGCATGAAGACCTAGAACCCCCTGATCATTATATTGGTAAACTTATTCAAACTATTAGAGATGTCAACATTCAGTTAGTCATACTTGATGTAAAGCATGATAAATTTCATCCAGAATATGTCCCTCCAGCCCCTTGGAGCCCTAATCCAATTGATGTTAATTATACTGTTCTTCCAGCATTCAAATCTTTATGTACTCCTCAACAGCTTAAGCGTGCAGCTCTGGCCTCCATTGCCGATACCAGTGCTGCTAATGTTTACTTCACAGATGGGTCTGTAGACATGAATTTACCGGCTGCTGGCTCTGCTGTCTTCTCCAATACCTTTACCAGTGCTTGGAGGCTTTCTGACCATGCTTCTATCTTACAGGCAGAACTCTATGCCATTGCAAAGGCCTTGGAGAACTCCCTTTATAAGTATGGTCATACTACTATCCACACCGACTCAAAAGGTGCTATACAAAGTATTCTAAAACGTAACTTTAAAGAGAATATTCATTTAATCAGCACCATAAAGACTATGGCTACAGCCCATGCTCAAAGGAACAGAAAAGTTACCCTCAATTGGATACCTAGTCATGTAGGTATTCATGGAAATGATGAGGCTGACCGTCTTGCAAATAGTGCCCTTAGCTATCCCACTATAAGCAGAGCATGCAGACCCTCTCTCTCACACATCAAAAAGTTAATGTCCAATTATTGTCATCTTCAAAAGAAAAGTCTAATTAGGCAGTCTTTGCTTGATGGTTCCCGCTCTGCTAAGTGGTATACTGAGGTAACTAATATTATCCCCCATTCTATGCCTAAATCTCTTCGTAGACAACTAACAACTATTCTTTTCAGACTACGCCTTGGTTATCTTTGCAGTTGGCAGATCATTAGTATAGAAGATAGATTTTGTCCCTATTGTGATTTCCCCACTGGTACTGAACCATTAGAACACTACCTATTAACTTGTACTGAAACCTTCCCTCTTCGTCAATCCATAAACCTCCCTCCTCCTTACACTGCTGTACAAGTAACTAAACACATATTAGATAATACAAACACACTCTCGGGCTTTCTATGCTCATATCCCCCTCCCAGATAACTTAAATAAACATTTAGCTTAATCTTAGTTCTCATCTACTCTAATCCCTTTCGCACACGCAAACCCATACTTATAACATAGCTTGTTCACTCATATCACTGTTGGAACTGCAAACCCATTATTCATATAAAAGACTGTTCTCCATTCCTCCTGAATTATTTCCCTATCCCCTAAGGATAGTATCCCACTGATCCTTCCTGAAACAAGCACACCTACAAGAGGTTGGGGGCCTCTCTCGTACTAGCTGGTCGAGGGCGGTACAGAATCGGGCCCTCCCCCTCTTTTCCCTACAACATAGCGCAGTGGGAGTCTAGGACTGGAAAGCGGTTATTTCTTGGCTGTGTCCCTCATTGGAAACAGCTCTTGATTTTTCTGTTTTCCCTTTTCTTCCTCCCTGCAGCTGCACACATTACCCTCCCACACCAGTATCATTTCCCTCAATCCTTCTAACTGTCGTGATCCTTTAACGGATATTCAAACTTTATTGTAAATTCTACTACTATTGTTATTTTCTCACTTTTTGCTAGCTCTCTTTACTCTTAGCTAGCACTCAATCTATCTCCTCTCCCTACTACTTAAGCATTCTTGGGATAATTTATGCCCATTTTCTGCCTCCGACTAAATAACTTTATATTCATTCCCACGATCTCCTACTTCCCTGGGACTTGCTGCTATAAAACTTTCTCTTCTACTCGATAGACGCTGTCTATCAACAAATTTCCTTTCGTGGACCTAAAAAGGAGTCGCCCTACCGGGCCCTTTTTCCGTTGTCACGCCAGTCATACCCTTGCTCCCTTGTTGCTTTGCGTGGTGGAAGCTGGGAGACACTGCCCCTCATTCAGTTATACGGGCTAATTGACTAGGAATCTGCTTGCAAATTCCTGCCCGTGGGAAGTATGGTGTATAGCCATTACCCCCACCTGGGAAACCCAGGCTGCTGTATGACGATTAGTAGTTCTCTTTAGCTTCCACTACTTTTTGCCTTACACTAAATAGCCTAGGCTATCTAATTTTAACGTAACCAAACATTAGATATAAAGTAACTTTGACTCACTCATTTCATCACTTTCACATATTATTACCTTAAGACACCATACTTTAACTATAGTACCTCACTTCAAACAATACTCCCTTACGGGCTGCCTAAGGCAAGAGCCCGTGTCTTACATAAGGTAAGGCAATCTTACAGACAGACAGACAGAATCTCCTCAGAGTCCTCAGGTCATTCTGCTCCTGGACACCAACCTGAACGGACGTCTCTCTCCCAACTCTCACCTAGCAGCCATTACCGCAGCTACGACCAGCTTGGATCCGACGTGGACTCCAGCAGCAGTAGAGGGATTGCTCCCTTATGAGTCTACCTACCCCTCATCCTTATCCTTCCCATCCCAGCCCCTCCAACCCCCTTACTCTCGAGTACCACTTGACTGTTTCTCTCCTCCTTGAACTTTTCTCTCTTCTCCAAATACTTCAATTCTAATTGTTACTAACCATCAGTAGCCCTTTTCCCCCGGAGTTGCCGTAGTGGTCTTAAAACTCTCTGGGGGCACTGGGTATTGCTGCAACGTCTAGGCTCCTACTTCTTCAGTAGTGCCTACATAGGATAGGGAAATAGGAATAAAGCACTGCCTCCCATAAAGTGTTAATTAATACCTTTATCTTTTAAAAAATCAGTTTTTTGGTTCTAGCGCCCTTAATACTAAAAATTCTTAACTTTTTTTTGCATTTCCCTTAAAGAGTTGATATTGCTCCACCCTCTCCCAGTCTCGAACTCTCTGTCACGTCATTGCAACACCATTTTTAAAAAAAAAAAAGTCAAAAGCTTATCTCCGAAAATTTACGAGTAAATCCCGTAGAGTTTATTTTCAGTCAAAAAATTTTATTCCCCGAAAAGTTACGAGGAGATCCCGTAGAGTTTATTTTCACTTATTTTTCCCCATAAGAATACTTAAGAGTTAAATTCCCCTTAAATGTAAATTTTTAAATGCATATTACTTTCTTTTCTTCACTACTATGGGGAAAGTGAAGATTAAAGATACTAGTCAGGGATCTGACAATGATGCCCGAAGGAAGGCAGTATGGAGTATCCTACAGGATAACTCCTGTTTCATTCACAAGTTGACTACAGTCAACAATACTTACCTGGCCATAGCTGATGAAGCTACCATCGAAAAGATCATTCTTCCTAAAACGAAGGATGCTTTCCTTAGCAGGAATTTTGAGGTCCTAGATCCTCCTCATCTCAATGCCCTTCGTACCCTGGTCATTACGCAGGCTGATGATATTGTATATGACCAATCTGAAGATGAACTAAAGGCTGAAATTGAAAGCAGGAATAGTGTTAAGGTAAATAATGTCATCAAGTTGCCTAACACCAAGTCGACCTTTAAGGTGCAGCTTGAGACCATTCAAATGGTGAGGGACTGCCTTACTAAGGGTTTGCTAATTTCTAGCCAATCTTTTCCCCCCAAATACCTGGCCCAGGACGTATTTGTCTCCTTGTCTCAATGCATGAGATGCTACAAATACGACCACACGAAAAAGGACTGCCCTCAACCATCCACGTATACGATTTGCTCGCTTTGTGCCTCAGTGGATCACTTTTGGACCAATTGCAACAATCAGCAAAGCCATAATAATATCACCTGCAATGGTGACCATCCTACCATGGCAGCAAGATGCCCCACCCGGAAATCCATGGTTAAGGACCAAGCAAAGGTTCTTAGAAGCCAACAATCGACTGTAACACCAAATAAGACCTTTGCACAAGCCTCAGCCCCCTCCAATCTTAACTCCTCCTCTCAACCTTTATTCAGTAGTATTACCCTCCAACAGCAGACGGTCATGAACACTGCACTTATCATGGCTAACCTCAGTGAAGCAGTGGAACCAGGGACATTCCAGTCTATGGTTGATTCTTTTTATAAGGCCAATGGACTCCCATTGGTCAAAATTCCCATCGAGGCTATCAATTTAGCCAATAAGGTCTCAACTATGCTTAAGTCTGACAATGTGCATGCCAATACCCCTCAGCAATCTGTGGCAGTTAACGAGGAAATGGAAACGGATGAAGCCAATAGGAAACGAGCACTAAGTGACGCAGACTCGGATATATCAGAGCCTGCTAATCCTGCAAAAAAATAACCACAGCCCTCTACCTCAACTTCTGAACCTCTGGACACTGAATTGCTAGGAGCTACTGCTCTCCCTCCCCTTCCTCCAATGAAACTAGCACCTCCTAAAGTTGGTCTAAAATTGTATACTTCAATCAATTTGCCAAACCCCCCTAAATCCACATCCCATGACCAAATTAAGAAAATGATTTTTGAAACCAACACTATTAAATACTTGTACACGGAAAAGTTAGCAAACTCCACAGTGGTTCAATTCATTAATAGTGGCTCTATTGAACTGGACAAATACCTCTCCAAGATTGCCCGGGTCACTCCGGATAGGTTCAGTAGAATAAAATCAGGCTTCTTCGATTTATCCAAAGGACGATTACCATAATGGATTCCCTCACAGTGATTCAGCATAATGTATTAAAGTGGACGTTCCTCAGGTGTAAGGAACTTGTTAATATCTACTCCTCCCTCTCTCCTCGCCTCATACTTCTTAACTCAACAGGAATTCCTGACTCTACCCGTATCAAGATCTGGAATTATAATGTGTTCCAGTGTAACACCTCTGGTGAACAGGGGGCTGGTACAGCAATAGCGGTTCGGCGGGATGTTGCTGTCAAGTTAATTGATGGTTTCAATCATGATCTTATCGCTGTCGAAATACAGACAGTACGGGGACCAATTATAGTCGCCACAACCTATCTGCCCCCAAGAAACCCAATATTTCCACAGCAAGATATATTATCATTAATGAGACGTAACATCCCCGTCTATCTGCTGGCTGATCTCAATGCAGCTCATCCAGCCCTTGGTTACAACAGAGCCAACCCTATTGGCACATTAATCAATGGCCTGTTGAATAGAAACCTTATAAGGTTCCTAGGACCAGATTTTGATACGTATTTTAACAGAAGAACCTCTAGTAAGCCAGATATTCTGCTTTCAAATAGATTTCATATGTTTAATTACTCTCTTACACAAGGCCCCTTATCCACTTCGGATCATCTTCCCATTATTTTTAAACTTACTGTGAGACCCATTATGGTGGTTGCTAATCCAACTTTAGATTTGAACAACGCGAACTGGGAACGTTTTAAGGACACTCTCGATGACTCTCTCTCTACTTTTGACGAACCCGATAACATCTTAAAGGATAAATCTTACATAGATGATAAGATAGCTTTCTGGTATAGGATGATTAAGGAAGCCTCAGAGCTTCATATCCCATTTAAAACTTTCAGAATATTACCTTATACTAAAGAAACGGATTCCCTAAAGCTACTTCAGATCCGATTTAAGCAAGCCCTGGAATTAGTTAACAACCGAGGCCCCACGCACCAACTTTTAGAGTATATTCATGATATACAAGAACGTATTAAAATAGAATCAATTGACCTCATTAATTCTACTTGGGAGGCTCTGTTAGACAAATGTGAAGGCTTTTATAAAGATCCTGCAAAATTTTGGAACATGATCAGGAAATTGTTGGGCTCAACTTCTCAGCCAATAGCGTACATCACCCATAATAACGAGAAGATCTATTCATCTCAAGATCAGGAGGTGATCTTCAGAGGCTTCTGGTCCAATATCTTTAGAATAGACCCAGTAGAAAATCTAAGGTTTGACCAACGACATGAGAGGCATGTCACTGAGTCAATCCGTGAACATGCTGATCATATAATACCTTATGATTCTGTAGATCTTGAGAGACTTGATGAAGATGACCCTTTCCTCAAACCTATTCAACTCCAAGATATTATTAAAATAATCAAAAGTTTTAAAAACAAAGCTCCAGGCCAGTCTAAAGTAAATAAACTTATCCTTAGTAATTTGCCAAATTCAATGCTCTCTTTTCTTTGCAACATCTTTAATGAAACTTTCAGTATGGGCTATTGGCCAGATTTTTTTAAAAAAGCAGTACTTCCCTTTGTGGGGAAAAAGGGCAGAGACCTCACCTCAGTCTCTTACTCTAGACCCATTTCGTTATTAGAGACACCGGGTAAGATACTTGAGAAAATTATTAAAGAGAGATTGGAGGATTTCCTTGAGGAAAATTTACTTAACAATAGCAATCAATACGGATTTACAAGGGGTAAAGGGACCCAACTTGCATTAGCTCGTCTTTACGAATACATTGCGGTCAAGTCAAATCTTGGGGGTCGTTGTAACCTAATATCTAGGGATGTCAGCCGAGCTTTCGACAAGGTATGGCATGAGGGCCTTAAATACAAATTAATAGAAGCACAACTCCCAAATCTAGCTACTAGGCTATTGTGTAACTTTCTTGATAATCGAGTGGCCATGATCAAGATTAAAGAATATATTGGACCAGAATTTCCACTACTATCTGGTGTACCTCAGGGCAGTGTTCTCTCTCCTTCACTTTACAATTTTTATATCAGAGACACCCCTCCTCCTGCTCCTGGTTGTCTGCAAATCATGTTCGCAGATGACCACACCCAGGTAATATCTATTCCTAATAAGAACAAACGATTGTTGCAAATTAAAACAGTCAGGGAAATACAAAAAGTAAATAATTACGAAAAGAAATGGAAAATAACAACAAACTTGAACAAATTCCAGCTCCTCCCCATTTCAGCTCGCAGTCCTGCAGAAATCATTGTTGACAATGTTAGAATTCCATTCAAACAAAAGGCCACAATACCTGGGTGTAACTTTAAGAAATCAGGTATACTTTCACACGTCATAGAGAGAATAGCTGTTTCTAGAAAAACTTTTGCTAAATTACTACGATTTAAACACTTATCAACTAAAACCCAACTCCGTTTATATAAATCTTTAGTAAGGCCGCAGTTAGAGTACCCCACCGTAATATTTGGAGCAATCAGCAAAACTTCCCTTAATAAAATGCAGGCAATTCAAAATAAGGCTTTGAGGAGAGCCTACAAAGAGAGCCCTCCCTATTACAATACAATTAGGGATTTACATGCTCATTCCAAATTGGAGCCTCTTAATGTCCGGTTTCACAGGCTTGGCCAGAAAACCTGGGACAAACTTGCTTCAGACGATGACGACCTTTGCACCCGAACTAGAACTCTCACTACTGAACATACTCGTGACCATTATTGGTGGAAGAGACTGGAGCCTGGGATCAATTGCGATCCTCCTAGGCCCAGATTCATTTCATCTGATTGATTTCATTAGAGATTCATTTTGCAATTAAATTGTAATTTCATTTAAGCATTACTTCATCATCATCATATAAAAAAAAAAAAAAAAAAAAAAAAAAAAAAAAAAAAAAAAAAAAAAAAAAAAAAAACCTTCATTAACCATCATACCCTACTTAAACAACATAATGGTGACAGTCACTCAATCAACGTAATGGTGACAGTCGAATGGTGTCCTTTTGCTTGGCGTGAACCAAAAAACCTTTCCTATTCCTTCCTGTCTCTTCCCGTCTTGAAATAACTCTACTACTATCTAATGTCGCATGAGGGTCTGCCCCTCTCTTTTATTCTTTCCCTGTACTTCATTTTCCCCCCTTTTTCCCTTCTCCTTTCCCATCCCAGGTACCTGCCCTCGGGCTATAAACTGGATTGTATCCAGGGGTACTTATCCTTTTCCCATATTCCCCACTTCCCTGTCCTCATCGTACTCGTACTCCTCAGGTCAGTGCAGTGTTCGCTTAGACTCAGTGCCGACAACAACTCCTGGATTATGTGCATCGTAACCTCCCGAAATATTCACTGTGATTCCCGTAGAGTTCAACCACACTGTCCATTTGGTATCTGGGAGATCAGGGAGGGCAATTTTATCCTAAGGAAACCAGACACTGTAATTATATTTTCACTGATCAAACCTGTGAATGTGATGACTGTGGGGCTTATAAGGAGCAACGTGACTTCATATTCCACACCTTGAAAAAAAATAACTACACTGTAAACCCAGCAGTGACTTACCACAAACTCAACTGTCGCTGTGAGGGATGCAAAGATGCCTCTGACCAGCTTCTCAAGTATAATAGGGAATTACTCCTTAAGCCAAAAACTACAAAGAAAAAGAGAAAGAAGACTTCCACAGACTCTTCACCGGTGCCAGAACCAGCCCTAGCATCGCCACTTGTGACTCCAAGGACTGAGAACACAGACTCGTCCTTGTCTGTCCCTACAACTCCTCAGCAATTAGGTGCAACAGCAGTCATCCTTCCTACCAACGAGCCTGAGTCCTCCAACGCCATGGAGACCGAACAGGGGGCCCACTCTATGGACTGCAACTGCACAGATTGCCTCCAGACACTCCTGCAAGAAGCCACTGTTATACAAGAGAACATCCCAGCTACACAGCCAAAGAAGCCTCTGCCAAAGTTTCGACTTTCACAGGCAAACCACGAGCTCTCTTATGCCTCTGTTGCTGCCATGGCTGCCAAGCCTGGCATGAAACTCACTGCAAGTACCTAACAGGAAAGGTGACCTTATCATTTATCCCAAGGACATCGAGACAGCCAGATTCCTTCAGGAAGACTCCACCTTAACACTGCTGGATCCTGCTTTTATCAGGAAGAAGGCAGTCATTACCAGGTATCCTGTGACGATGCCTATCTCCATTGTAACCTCGTGCAGCAATATTGACTGTGCTGTTCGCTGCACAAGCAAGGATGACGTTCCTGTTCGACGCCTAATCGCCACCTTTATAGGTCCAGTTCCTTCTAAACTGGACTTAGGAGTCTAGGGTACTTTCCCCATCGAGGAATACACACCTGAGCCCCTTCGATGTTACAGATGCCAACGCTTTGGACATCATAAAGAAGAATGTAGAGGCCCTATTATTTGCGGTATCTGCAGCCAGCGACATAGCACAGAAGTGTGCATAAAGGCTCATAAAGAAGGACGACAAACCACATCCAAGTGCCCCAATTGTTCCAAGCCACACCATGCTTGGAATAAGCGCTGCCCAGAGCGTCTCAAGAGGATAGCAGCTATGAAGAATACATCCTCTTCAAACCAAAACAAACCAGCTTCGTCTCAGCCACCTAAAGAACAAAGAACTCCTCGCCAGAGAAGACCAAGTCAGCCAACTCCTGCTCCTGCATCTACACCTACAACTGCTCCAGCAACTACACCTACAACTGCTCCTAAGAAGGACCAGCAACGACCTGCAACTATTCCTCAGAAGGATCAGCGCCGACCTGCAACTGCTCCCCAAAGGGACCAGCAACAATCCTCATCCTCATCCCCTTCTCAAACCTTGACTCAAGCAATTGAGTCTCTCACCTTGCAAGACCTCATACCTATCGCCTTCCAGATCATTACTAAAGTCCTCTCCCTCTCATTAACCTCCACCTTCCAGCAATTCCTGCAACAATTCCAGTTTCCAGCCACTGAGCAGAGATAATCCTTCCATGCTTGCAATCCTCTCCTTTCCAATTCCCTAATCCTAAAAGGAGAATAGTTATTACAATGCTGTGTTCCTCATAAGGAAACAGCTCTTGTTTTTCCTATCTCCTAACCTTTTTCCCTGTCCTACCTCTTCCTACCCTATCCTTAGGGGGCCTTTCTCGTGCTTACTGACCGAACGTTGCACAGAAATGGCCCCCTCCCCCTTCCCATCACAAGAGCAGGAATAAGCTTCTTTGCTTAAACCTACTCCTATTCTCTCCTACTAAAATTCCTTCACTCCTCTCCCAGTCTCTTTTACTTACTGGGACTTACTACTATCAGTACTATTTCCTCTGACTAAAAACTTTCTTTCGTGGACCTAAAAAGGAGTCCCCTTTTTCGGGTTACTTTCTACCCCTTGTCACGTCTTGTACCATTCCATTCCATTTCATTCATCATCCTTACCCCTCATTTCCTTTACCTATCCTTTACCTAACATTCCTTTTCCTATTACCTAACATTCCTTTTATTAATATAAATTTTACTCCTTGGAGTATACCTTTTACAAATCCAATTCTCTTACGTGCTGTCGTAAGTGACAAGAGCCCGTGTCATGCTATATGCATGGCAATCTACTCATCATCATCACACACAATCTCCTCATGTAGATGTCTGTCATGTCATGGAATGTTAACTATACTTACTTTTGAAGTGGTGTTATGCCAAGTAATAAAATTAGATAACCTGATGTCCATAACTTGACTCCATGCCTATATTAACTTCTTTTTTAAAGTTTTCATTTAATTTTCACCACCAAATTACCAATTCTATTCTGTAGTTTACAAATGTTGGCAAGATTATTTACCATAATTAAAAGTAGAAACTGTGTTATTATTGTTCATGATTACCAAATAAAAGTTCAGCTTAATATTTTTAAAGCATACAAGAGGATATTGCAGCTTTAAAACTCATACCTGACATGGTGATTGACTATATAAATCGTTAGAGAATTACCTATTGGGGTGATTTGACCAATTGTGCCGAAGAACTATCCTGAAGAGACATTTTGTTGAAGTAAGCATTTTACATTGTTTGTATATAAAGTTACACAACATATAAAGCATTTGTCAAATCTCGTAAACATAATCAATGATTTTTTTTTCTTTAATGCCAAGCATGTTCAACCTACTTTTCATACCCCATTGTATAATATATTGTAGTGTGGTTTTCCATTCTCTTCTATTTATCTAGATTAAAAAAAAAAATCTATAATTTCTTATATATTCTTCATAAATATTTCCCCTGAATTCTTTATTTCTCTCAATATAATTAATTATTTACTATATCTTTCTTTGATCATAATTCTGAAAATTTTGTTTTTCAGATTTTATTATGTTACTGAAAAGTGCTACTCTCTTAAAATCTAGCTGTAGCCTACTCCAGGTTCTGCTATGATGACGTGAAATGGAATTCTTTATTGAATATTCTTAATGTTCTATATTGTTGTCATCTATTTATTATAATATCACTTTCTGAATATGGAATTATAGTCGTATGACTATTGTATCATATATTTCTCGTGATGTATGTGTTCCGCGCTATGTTGGAATCTGCACCGATTCCGAATCGGGTTGCGCGATGTTATAATTCTTACTTCGTGCGGCAAAGTTGGTATGCAGTGTTGGGTTCCCGCGAGTGTTGACGCCTATATAAAGTACAAGCAGACGCCATTAACGTCAAGTGCCTGTCAGTCAGTGTGCTGTCACGACCTTCTGCCAAGCTGCTAACAAGTGTTCAATTGCTAGTTAAGTAGGCTACTTATTATTATCTAGTCTAGGAATAACTAATAACTGAGTAATTTGCCAAACTTTCTAAATCATTCTTTGATTTGACTTGGTGACAATTTACACCCTGAAAGAAGTAATACTAGAATAGATTATTCACTGACAAAATCAAACATGGATCTACACCGCGAACATATGACTGCTAAATTAGATCGTATTTCAGCTGCCAAAAGCACCATCATCCTGTCCGCTGAGAAGCATGCAACCATCGTCGACATCCTCAAGCAACCTCAACCACAGGCATCAGACCAAGGCAACAAGGATCTCCCTGGAGATGCAAAGCTCAGGTGGTGGGTCAAGAACAAGCACTTCAAGCTCATCATCCTCCCAGACCTTGGACTGACGAATGTGCTTGCGGTCACCAAAATAGGTTTGTCCATTTACTTTTAAACAATCAAAATAATATTTTTTCCACATTATTCACCCCTTCCATATTTTATCAAAGTATTTCTTATGAACTAAGACATTATTCTTCCCCTTGTTGTATTGGGATAATGAATCCATGAACATTATCCTGGAAAGATTTGAGACAAAAACATCACAAATAGGGCCTATTGTTCATAGTTATGATCTTTAACCATACTAATGATGAAATGTACCAAGGATGTTTATTTTAATGCCTTTTGGGGTTTAAAAGGATTAACTATTGTTTAAATTAAATAGTGTTCACCCCTCTCTTTTTGGGAATCATATCTTTTTTCAACCTCTCCAACTATCATCTGATTTAAATCAAAACTAAACTGAAATGGCTATTCCTGTATATACTCCATGTCTCAGTATGGACGGACAAATAAAACCAAGTCAAATCAAATTTATTGAATTTGGATACGACTGTTCGTATAGCACTCGGACGTTGCTGAAACACGGTGCCTTTACTCAAGGCATTTAGACTCTTTATACATACACCATTACATTTAAAAAATCATAACTACAATTTGCTGATCCAAACAAAAAGCTTGATAACATCAATTTAATTTCTTGTTTGTTTTATAAACGCTTGTTCGTTCAGTCCAACGTCCGAAGCTGAATGACTTGTTCACCACCTAAGACCAACCGAGCAAACTTACTGACACACCACCTACTGGACATTCCATCCATCAAGGAAATTAATTTTCCTCTTATTCATAAATTCAAACGTGGAAAATTACATTTCCTGTATATACTCCATGTCTCAGTATGGACGGACAAAAAAAACCAAGTCAAATAAAATTTAATTTATTGAATTTGGATACGACTGTTCGTATAGCACTCGGATGATGCTGAATATAAAGAACGGGGGCCTTCCTTTGTAATGAATAAATCTTAAACATGTTTGGATCAGCAATATAATGAACAAATACAATACTTCTACAAGCCAAGACTTAGAGATACTTTTAACATTTCATCGATACTATCTTTCACATAACCGTCTTTTGCGGTTTCGCTAGCCCAACGACCATGTCGTTTAAACATACGATCTTTGACACCGTTGTTAGCTGCTGCGGTGGCTCCTCCAGATCTTAAAGAATGAACACAATACTTTTTCACATCTGACACATGAGGCTTTAATGCATTTATGAATATGTCACGAAGATTTGTGTAGGACATCTTTTTGTTAACATTTCTCACCTTATGTCCAGTTTTTGTAGCACTTGAATTACAAAACAAGTAATCATCACCATTCAAGTTTGCCCATTTTATTAATTTCACAGTGTTAACTACAGGACAAATATTCGTACCTGTTTTTGCAATCATTATCCAAGAACCATCCCTATATTTGTCAGTCTTGCTGTCTTCCATAAAAATGGCCATATAAATAGTATGAAATACAATGTTAGATATCTTAATATTTAACATTTCACGACTTCTCGAAAATCCAGAAAACCCTATCAAAAATGCACAAATTGTTCTCTGATTTTTTATATTATTGTATTCGTATAGTCTGTTGTACAAAGATGTAATGATATCAACAGTGATCGGTTCTTTTTTAACGACTGGCTTCCCCAAAACTCTTTTAGCCGCTTCTAAAATACTTTCAAATAACTTTGAATTCGTTGCAGAATATAGACCGTTAATGTCATGGTACCATTTTATTGCATAGAAAGCAGCAATAACTGGACTAGGTGAATTTATAGACTGAATTAAAGAAGCCAAATATATCGCTACTATGAAAGATTTGGCGGGCAAAGCGTCTCCACTTCCTAAGCCGTTGCACGATACCCACTTCTGAAAGCGCACAAACGCTCCATGATTTTGAACTGGTAGAATCTGCCCTTGATTTCTTCAACAAATTCGGAAGTAGGTGCACTTTTCCCGCCATCACTTCTGGGAGCTGATCAATTTTGGTCTTATGGATCTGAAAAAACACACGTAAAGTCGATGGTTAATAAATCTGAAATTGGACATCACTTCAATATAATACATTTAAACTTTCAAAGACCAATTCAAATATACGTGCACTTCTGCAATACTGCTTGTGCTTTCAAACACGGCAATACTACCATTGTTATAACTGCGCCTCCGCAATACTGCTTGCGCTTTCAAACACGGCAATACTGCCTTTATATAACTGCGCCTCCGTAATACTGCTTAGGCTCTCAACCTCAAGTACGGCAATACTTCCTTGTCATAACTGCGCCTCCGCAATACTGCTTGCGCATTCAAACACTGCAATACTGTCCCTATTATAACTGCGCCTCCGCAATGCTGCTTGCGCTTCCAAGCACGGCAATACTGCTTTTATTTATATAATCCTTTTTTTTTTTTTTTTTTTAATAAATAAAACTGCGCTCCCGCAATACTGTTTGCGCTTCCAAACACGGCAATACTGCCTTTATTTATATAATCTTTTTATTTTTTTTGGGGGGGGGGAATAAAACTGCGCTACCGCAATACTGCTTGCGCTTCCAAACACGGCAATACTGCCTTAATTTATATTGTAATTTCTTAAATATTACTGCACCTACGCAATAAAAGTTATGTTTTGAATGCAGTATCGAGTTTGTCAATTTTTGTAAAACCAAAAATTAGACAGTTTAACTTTTATACAAGCAGTCCTGTATGAGGGACGTAGCCTCACATTCGCCGCAAATATAATAATGACTAACTTATTGAAGAAAAATCAACTTTCAGTGCCAACATACGGAAATTCAAATCAATATTTCCAAACATACCTTTTCCACTCCTACTTGACACATAATTCTCTCTGTTAATTGGTAAATCGAACCAATCAACTACCTCTGATATAAATGACCCTGTTGGACAAAGAAATGGCCAAAACAAAGCTGATATCCAGCAAGGCACAACAAGAACACCTGTAGCTTTGTCAAAGGCCATTTTCTTTATAACCTGTGTAATGACAGTGATTGGGGGAACAAATAATCCGAACTTTCCACCCTAATGTTCTGAAAAAGCGTCTATACCGTTACACGTGGGACTCCAATATCTTGAATAATACGAATTCAGTTTCGCATTATGTTTGGAAGCGAACCAATCAAGATGTGTATTTCCAAATCTAGCCTGAATCATATCAAATATTTCAAATGAGATACCCCAGTCATCAATGTCTATAATCTTTGACAGATAATCTGCTTTTTCATTCATTGTTCTAGGAATCCATTCCATTTCCAACAAAATAGACTTTGCAATACAAAATCGAAAAATATCAATAGCTATACTTTGCAATTCCACCTTCATAGAACCTTTCGATACGATCGCTTCAACCCCTTGATTGTCAGTAAACGATTTCACCCTCTGACCAGTCAGAATATGACCTAACGACTGTAAAACACGATAAACACCTACCAATTCTCGCCATGTCGAAGACTTAAGACTTTCTTCAATGAACCATGTACCATATGAAATACCGGTTTTCGCACTGACTGCATAGCCAGCAAACCCTGTACTACTAGCGTCAGAATACAAAATTTTTGAGCATTGAAAAGACACATTGGTATGTTTTATATTCAGTTCCGACAGAGATATTTGCCAAAATTCTAGTTGTCTCTTACTTTCATCAGAAATTTTTATATACTGATCCCAGTGACTAGCAGCGAGTACGTCAATACTTAAATTCCGGGTCATTATTTGAGAAACTTTTCCTATGACAACACTCATTGAGATAATTTGACCAATACAGCTCGCTACTTTCTTAACATGAATGTACCTGTGTATTTTAATACTATTCAATATTTCTGAAATTGTATTGATGCACTTAAGTAATCTTCGATCAGGGATAATTATCGAACTGTTTCCGGAATCAGGCATCACACCTAAAACTCCAGAACCTAAGTGGGTGACCAGATACATTTCTTTGCATTCGGGATAAATCCCGATGACAACAAATCATTTTTTATATGCTGGCTAAGTTTAATTGCGCCATCAAGAGATTGCGAACAACCGTATCCATCATCTAAGAACATGGAGACAAACTTTCCCTCACCGCGCCATTTCTTCAGCAGCGGTCTTGTCAACTTTGTAAACATATAACAGGCGCTTGAAATTCCGAAAGGGAGAACATTAAACTTGTAAAAATTAGTCTTTCCTTCCCTATTTATCCAAGAAAACCCAAGGTATTCTGTGTGATGCTCATAGATGTCAACAAAATGATAAGCGCTGGTCAAATCAAACTTAATTTGATAACCCTTACTTTTGAATAATGATAATGCAATTCTAATATCTTCATATTTTACAGGTTGTTTCCACAAATGCTTATTCACTTCTCTTAAATCAAGGATAAGTCTTTTACGTTTAGAATTTTGAATGGAAACAGTCAACGGATTTACAACAAAAGGGGGGCTTTCGCAAACTGATATTAGTGCTCTATCTACTAGATCTTGGATAGCTTCTGAAACAAAATCAAATTCTAACAAAGCAGATTTATTGTTTTTACAAAATGTTCTCGAATACAAAGGTAACTTATAGCCTTTTTCTATTATGTCGTGTACAAAATCACTCGAGCCAATTGACCTCCAAAATTGAATATGTTTCTTTAACCTACCCCTAACTATTATACTTTTCTGTCCTTGCTCATATTCATAAAAATCATGGGTAAATCTATTATAGTCAAAATACTCATCTTCTAACAAGTCTGTTGACACCTCCGGTTTACTTCCTTGCTGGCCCACCAGTTGCCTGCTCCCCGCCGGCACTGGCTGCTCCGAAAAGGGTTGCACCTCTGGAATAGGGATAATTCTGCTGGAAGTGTGAGAACTCCCTGCAAGCAAAACAGGGTCCTGGAGCGACGAAGCCGGAGCTTCTGGTGTTGAAACTATTGGTGCTGGTTTGACCACGAAAAAATCTGCCTCTTCCAACTGGATCGGATCCATATGGTTTGTGACCGGAAATGCCTGAACCCCAATAATTGTTTCTGGCAGTAGAGTCAAACGACCGCCGAGAACCGCCTCGAGGATAACTTCGAGTCTTCTGCTTTTTGAGCGCCCTGCTCTCAGCCTTGTTTATTCTAGATTCATCCTCGCTGTCGGACGCAACCGGATTTGTTTCGTACTGCCTGACAGTTTCCCATCCGCCTGCTGATGTATCGGCAATTCTAACAAGTTTATTCCTTTTATGTACTTTGTCTCTAACTTCCTCAAGCTGTTCTCTCACATAGTCCAATTTTCCATTTTCTACGCCCCAAAGGCACTGGTTAATTGCATCTTCAAGTTCACTGTTAAACTTATATTGGTGTTTGTTTCCAAGAAATCTCCATGACAAGTCCTTTTCGGTTTTTAATTTCTTCACTTCAGTGGCAACGGTTAATGAATTGCCTTGCACATCTCTTTTTAAGTTCGAAAGTTCTGCCAAAATGGTATTCAATTGAACTTGAATACCAGAGTCACTATCACCATTGTATGCCATTTTAAGCCGTGTAAGATATTTGCCACGCCTTTGTATATGTAATAACCGGTGTTATAAACGCTTGTTCGTTCAGTCTAACGTCCGATGCTGAATGACTTGTTCACCACCTAAGACCAACCGAGCAAACTTACTAACACACCACCTACTGGACATTCCATCCATCAAGGAAACTAATTTTCCTCTTATTCATAAATTCAAACGTGGAAAATTACATTTCTTAGATATAGGCTTTGTTTTCATATTGTTACCAAATATTTCTACTGATACCTAGTAGAGATAGAGATTGATTCCAACTTTGAGCAGGGAGATTTTAAGTATTTCACCACATCTAAGCACGCAAGCTGACTCTGGTATAAAAATTGGGTCACAAATCAATAATTTAAGAATTGCTAGACTATAAGAGACAGTTACGGTTCAATATGACCAAATAAGGTTATTATTGAACACTAAAATGTAATAATTCCAACTTTGTGCAGGAAGGTTTCAATTATTTCACCACTTCTAAGCACGCAAACCGACTCTGGTATAAAAATTGGGTTACAAATCAATAGTTTAAGAATTACTAGACTGTAAGAGACAGTTAAGGTTCAATATGACCAAAGAAAGATATTACTTGAACACTAAAATGTGAAAATTCCAACTTTGTGCAGGGAGATTTTAAGTATTTCACCACTTCTAAGCACATAAAATGACTCTGGTATGAAAATTGGGTTACCTGTAGAGCAATGGATCTAGGCACCCACATGATTTAATGTGACTCATGTGGCATGTGGTATCATACTGCATGCATCAACCTGGAGTCAGTTCCTGCCATTTGGATATGTGGGAGGTGTTAGTTATCACATAAATCAATTCATAATAGACACTTTGATTCAACTTGTTTTATTTCTCATACTTTAATTTGACACAAGTCAATTGGTTATTTCTTTATGTTCTTGCCTGTGGATAAGAATTTCAATTTAGATAGATTGTGCATGATATATAAGTATTTTCTGGTTAGAGGAACTATGCAAGGATTGTTGAACCCAGGCATTGCTTTGATTTGCTATTATGTGATACAAAAGTGCCTTTCATAATAAGTTTGTTATTACTACGGATTTCAATGATCAATGTTAAAATAAAACGATGGAAATGTATGGATTCTGGTAAAATATTAAGTGCATTTTTAACAATCTCAGAATAGAATGAGAAGGGAGTTATATTGGGTAAGTATTTGTGTGTTAGTTACATAGTAATTTATAGCAATAGATAGTTGAAGTTTGCATGAATGGTGGATATATGAATTGCGGTGTCCATTATATACGGGCCAACCAAGGGAAAGGCCCGTGCCAACAACAAGTGTTGGCTTTAATACCCCAACAACAACGTGTCCATTACAGAGAGGTTGTACTGTATGTGCATGATCAGATTGTTCTTGTATGTTTGCTGTAATATGATGGATGTTTGTTGGTTTGTAACGACTAATTGCATTACATTTAATGTGAGAAACTACCAGCAGATTGTATATCCTTTCTTGACTTCCCAACATCAAGATGTGGTTATTATTGCAACAAAAAATTATTTGTAATTTATGACAATTGATAGTGTGTTAAAGGTGCTTTGAATCATTATAAAATTAATGTACATACTGTTTAAAAAATACCAAATGCATAAAAAATTATATTAGTTAATTAACTACAACACCCTCCCCATTGTTTGTGAATTAGACGCTGACATTCAACAATTTTAATTGGCCTAAACACAGTGACAGATAGGGGTGGCAATTCCATACTACAGTAACTAACACGCCATAGAAACAAATTAAACACACACCATGACCTGACTCTACATAATGGCCGGATCACTGCACATACGGCGAGGAGATCCCCCATAGAACCTAATACTGTTAACACACCTATTGCCATATAAGGTAAACGGGTCATTCGGCGTATTTACGTGAATCTGTTTCACTCCACAGCAACCAAAATACGATTCTAACTTGGTCGCGTGATCTGGGAATCTTCACATTGCGCAGCGCCAAATGAGAATATCCCAACACGGTGCAGATTCTGAGATGGGTCCCAACATATGCACGATGGCGGCCACATGTATGTATGGAGGACCTGGCCGATGAGCTACAAAGGCTACCATTTCTCTTACCTAAGATATTTTTCCTACTCTAACCATGCCTCCATATATATTTATTATTGGAATAAGGGCATACACCTTTTGGTTTTTCTCAATTATGATCACTGTTTTTTCCTCTTTGCCATCCCTCAAGATATTTTAGCTTCTTAACTATAGCCTACCTACAAGCCTGGATCGCTCGCCATTCATTCCTATTTCTAGCACGCTCTCTTGCCTCTCTCACATCTATCCTCCTATCACCCAGAGCTTTCTTCTCTCCATCCATCCACCCAAACCTTGGCCTTCCTCTTGTACTTCTCCCATCAACTCTTGCATTCATCACCTTCTTTAGCAGACAGCCAATTTCCATTCTCTCAACATGGTCAAACCACCTCAACACATTCATATCCACTCTAGCTGCTAACTCATTTCTTACACCCATTCTCACTCTCACCACTTCGTTCCTAACCCTATCTATTCTAGATACACCAGCCATACTTCTTAGACACTTCATCTCAAACACATTCAATTTCTGTCTCTCCATCACTTTCATTCCCACAACTCCGATCCATACATCACAGTTGGTACAATCATTTTCTCATATAGAACTCTTTTTACATTCATGCCCAACCCTCTATTTTTTACTACTCCCTTAACTGCCCCCAACACTTTGCAACCTTCATTCACTCTCTGACGTACATCTGCTTCCACTCCACCCTTTGCTGCAACAACCGACCCCAAGTACTTAAACTGATCCACTTCCTCAAGTACAGTGATCCCTCGTTTATCACGGTAGATAGGTTCCAGACCCGACGGCGATAGGTGAAAATCCGCGAAGTAGTGACACCATATTTACGTATTTATTTAACATGTATATTCAGACTTTTAAAACCTTCCCTTGTACGTAGTACTGTTAACAAACTACCCTTTAATGTACAGAAAACTTAATGCATGTACTACAGTACTCTAAACTAAAACAGGCACAAATATTAAAGGCGATTTTATATCGTGCGTTTCCTAACCACACCAAAAAGCACGATAAAAAATGGCAACCAATGTTTTGTTCACGTTTATCTCTGATCATAATGAAGAAACAAACACATTTTGTGTACACATCTGTGAATAGGTTAGTTTTTGCATCGATTATATTGATTATACAGTATGTAGATTTTGTTATTACCAATGTTTTACTTAATTTTTCTTAGGACTTCCAAATGAAACGGCGGCGTCATAAAGTACGCTCCATCTTCCAACGAAGGCATTTGACGCGCATGATGAAAGTGATAAATAATGATATTACAGTAAAAGCTTTTATAAAATATGTTATTACAAATATTATTTACCGTATCTATATAAAATCATACATACGTAGCAAAGCAGGAAAACAATTTACGAGAGAGAGAGAGAGAGAGAGAGAGAGAGTTGTTTTACGTAGGTAAATGTAAATTTTAAACAAAAAAAATAGCCCCATTTCATAAAAAATAGGTTATTACAAATATTTTATTTTATCATATTACAGTAGTCTGTATAATACTGTGAAGTTCAGTACAGTATGTTGTTGTTAGTCGTGGCGATGAAATTCTCACGAAACAAAAACACAGCATTCGATTACAACAGCTGATTCATTCTCTCTCTCTCTCTCTCTCTCTCTCTCTCTCTCTCTCTCTCTCTCTCTCTCTCTCTCTCTCTCTCTCTCTCTCTCTCTCTCTCTCTTCGTGTTATACAATACTTACATATAGATGAAGAAACTAAAATTAGTTTTCTTAGTGTCAATTAAATACGAAACGAAAAAATTATGCCGAGTTTACATCCATTTCAATCGTTGCTAAAAATACGGCATCCGATTTCATCAGCAAACCCCTATTTTTTGGGAAACATCATTTTATTCTAGAAAATTGCTACTCTTTAAATAGTTAATTGCACATTAAGAAAGCATGTACTTTTGTTTTTAAATTTCAGGTGTGTTTTAAAAATCGAGTATTGTTGACTTCTTTTTGTTTTACTTTTGGCTGTGATCAGATCAGCTGACGTTTAGCTGCCGCCTTTGAGAGCGTACGAATACACTAACAAAGTATCGTTTATACCATTTCTTAACTTATTCAAACCGTCTATACAGTTGATATTACAGAAGCACCAATGTGTTATAACCTATCAATTTTTTTTGTTTATTACATTAAAACAACCAACACACACACTCTCTCTCTCTCTCTCTCTCTCTCTCTCTCTCTCTCTCTCTCTCTCTCTCTCTCTCTCTCTCTCTCTCTGTGGGCTACTTTTCACTACCTCCCATTCCTTACCTCTCTCTATCTCTCTAACAAATGATATCTTTGTTGCTCCTCAAAGTTTCATTTATACTGTATTGAAAATCAATCATGATTCAATTTTCCTTACTTTCTCCAATCTCGCACCATCGGTCACATCGCGGTATTTTCGAAATTTCCGGAAAATCCGCGATATATGTATATACATGCGTTATGAAACAAATCCGCGAAGTGGTGAATCCCCGATAGTCGAACCGCGAAGTTGCTAGGGATCACTGTAACTCTCCATTCAACATGACATTCAACCTTGCACCACCTTCCCTTCTCGTACATCTCATAATCTTACTCTTACCCACATTAACTCTCAACTTCATTCTCTCACACACACTTCCAAATTCGGTCACTAATCGGCCAAGCTTCTCTTTTGTGTCTGCAACCAGTACAGTATCATCCGCAAACAACAATTGATTTACCTCCCATTCATGGTCATTCTCGTCTACCAGTCTTAATCCTCGTCCAAGCACTCAAGCATTCACCTCTCTCACCACTCCATCAACATACAAGTTAAACAACCACGGTGACATCACACATTCCTGTCTCAGCCCCACTCTCACCGGAAACCAATTTCCTATCCTAACACATGCTTTACTACCTTTGTAGAAACTTTTCACTGCTTGCAACAACTTTCCACCAACTCCATATAACCTCATCACATTCCACATTGCTTCCCTATCAACTCTATCATACGCTTTCTCCAGATCCATGAACGCAACATACACTGTAAAAATCTGATTCATACAACCCCTACCTCTTCTAAAACCACCTTGTATTTCTAAGATTGCATTCTCGGTTTTATCCTTGATCCTATTAATCATTACTCTACTATACACTTTTCCATCTACGCTTAACAAACTAATACCTCTTGAATTACAACACTCATGCACATCTCCCTTACCCTTATATAGTGGTACAATACATGCACAAACCCAATCTACTGGTACCATTGACAACACAAAACGCATATTAAACAATCCCACCAACCATTCAAGTACACTCACACCCCCTTCCTTCAACATCTCAGCTCTCACACCATCCATACCAGACGCTTTTCCTACTCTCGTTTCATTTAGTGCTCTCCTCACTTCATCTATTGAAATCTCTCTCTCATTCTCATCTCTCATCACTGGCACCTCAACACCTGCAACTGCAATTATATCTGCCTCCCTATCATCCTCAACATTCAGTAAACTTTCAAAATATTCCCCCCATCTTTTCCTTGCCTCCTCTCCTTTTAACAACTTCCCATTTCCATCTTTCACTGTCTCTTCAAATCTTGAGCCAGCCTTCCTTAGTCTCTTCACTTCTTCCCAAAACTTCTTCTTATTCTCTTCATATGAATGACCCAATCCCTGACCCCACCTCAGGTCAGCTGCCCTCTTTGCCTTACGTACCTTGCGCTTTACTTCCACATTTTTCTCTTTATATTTTTCATACTTCTCTACACTATTACTCTGCAGCCATTCTTCAAAAGCCCTCTTTTTCTCTTCCACTTTTACTTTCACTCCTTCATTCCACCACTCACTGCCCTTCCTCATGCTGCCTCCAACAACCTTTATTGCCCCACACATCACTTGCAATCCCAACAAAATTTTCTTTTACTAACTTCCACTCCTCCTCTAAATTGCCAGTTTCTCTTACTTTCACTTCGTCATATGTCATTTTCCACCTTTCCTGATATTTACTTTTTTACCCCCGGTTTTATTAGCTCTTCAACCCTCACTAGCTCCGTTTTACATTCACCTACTCTATCCCCCCACTCTTTTGCTACAACTAATTTTCCTTCCACCAAAAAATGATCAGACATACCGTTAGCGATACCCCTAAACACGTGCACGTCTTTCAATCTTCCAAACTTATCAAAACATAATCCATTAATGCCCTTTCTACTACTCTTCCATTTGCCACTCTTACCCACGTATACTTATTTTTATCTTTCTTTTTGAAAAAGCTATTACTTATCACCATCTCTTGCTCAACACACTTATCCACCAGGCTCTAACCACTCTCATTTTCACCTGGTACGCCATACTTCCCAATGAACCTTCTACCTCTCCAGCGCCCACTCTAGCATTTAAATCACCCACGACAACTACATAATTCCTTCTACCCAGTCCTTCTACACACCTAGTTAATTCATTCCAGAACTCATTCCGCCCTTCTTCACTTTTCTCACTACCTGGCCCATACGCACTGACAAATGCCCAACATTCCCTACCCAACCTAACCCTTAACAACATTAACCTAGATGATATCTCCTTCCATTCCACTACTTTACCTGTCATCCATTCACTCAGCAATAAAGCCACACCCTCTCTCGCTCTTCCCCTTTCAATCCCAGACACTCTACCAGACATTTCACCAAACATCACTTCACCCTTTCCTTTTATCTTCGTCTCACACAAGCCCAATACATCCATCCTTCTATTCCTAAATATACTTCCAATTTCACATCTTTTACTCTCTATCGTACTACATCCACGCACATTCAAACACCCCAAAACTAGAGTGCGGGGAGCAGTCACTCTCCCCCCAACTCCATCTCTTTGTTGCTGTCTCACAGGATGTAGATACAGGAGAGGGGGTTCCCAGCCCCCTCGTCCCGTCCCTTTTAGTCGCCTCCTACGACACGCAGGGATAACGTTGGCACTATTCTAATTTTTATATGCCCCCGCGGCCACAGTTCTACTTGAACTGATACAAAATGTTTGG
>NC_090737.1:52215964-52315964 GCF_036898095.1 Palaemon carinicauda
TCCCCATACCATGTAGCTGGCGGAAGTGCTAAACAGGTTTACACCTTGGATATTATGGGTACGCTTGAGGAGCCTGAGAAGATAATTGGCACCAAGAATGATCTCAATACTGGCAGCATTATCATCGGGACGTTGATCCGCGAGACGAATTCCATTAGCTTCTAGCGTACAGACAGTACAGGTGTAACCTGGCGTATTGATGCCTTTACCTACATTGGCACTAACAATAGCCACAATCTTATGTCTGCGGCTGCCGATTTTTCATATTAAATTGTACTAGATCAGAACTGTTAGGGGGTTCGGTACAATTAAATGAGTTAAGCTGGAACACCATCTGTCCAACAGGTTTAAGGTTTAAGATTTAATGATTTAACAACATTTGGGTGCACAAAAGTACGTTGTGCACCACAATCTAGAAAAACTCTTGTGGAGTGTTTAAATTTACAGGAGACTAAATTGGCAGTGAAAGTCAGTAATGCAATTGGGGCGAGATCATTAGGCTCAACACTCGCGGTGTTGTTGAGGATACAAGCAATGTGATTAAGGTTTACCGCAGGGGTATTGATACTTGGAGGGATAAGGGGTTGTGTGTCAAGGGGGTTATTAATGGGAGGTCTAATGGGTTGCATGTTAGGGGGGTTATTAATTGGAGGTCTAAGGGGTTGGGAGTTAGGGGTGTTATTAGCAAACCCACAAATGGGTTGGATGAAGTGGTTGGATACTGCAAGGATATTTGGGCATACAGGCAATTTATGACCCTGTTGACAGTTCAGGCAAGCAATGATTGCATTGCAATTGCTGGCAAAGTGTTGAGTGGAAACAAATTTTGTGCAACAATTCCTTTCTCGCAACTGTGATATTCTACTTCTTGAATCGGGGAAATGGGAACATTTGGATTGCACGTGGTCACTATTACCACAATTTATACATTTACCTCTAGCTGTCCTGTTACTGGGGCCAGCTATAGGCCATCCATTTGATCGACTAGGAGACGTTTGTACATCCACGGACCGGACAGGCCCATTATTAACTTCAAGTTTAGGTACATGATTGTTCACATTGGAGGAAGGAGGTCTAGGCTGGTTAAATGATTTACCATAAGAGCATGAGTTTCCGTAACTGTTGGCTTGCGCGGGTTTATCATAGGTATGAGGTTTAGGGCCGTCATCAGGGCTGGTCATGAGCTTCATCATTTCCTTCGTGCGAGTATGAGCATACAGGGCCCTTTTCATTTCGGCCAAGGCTACTTCCTCTCGATTGTAATATTGGTAAACTATACCTAGGTGGAAGGGTCTGAGTTTACTAGTGAAAACATGTTCTAACATTACCTCTGGTAAAGACGACCCAGTTAGTTATACATATTCAGTTTCTGTGTTGTCCCATTCCATGAGGAAACAACTTAGATCAGTGCTAGCATCATTAGGGGAGGATGTTTTATATAATTTATTTATTAGGAGGTGTTTAATCAGAACAGGGTACTCATACTCTCACTTAAGACTGTCTATCGATCTTTCATACAGACCCTCTGTCCACACTTGGTTACCGAGAAGTTTACGCACTGTCCCTCAAGAGTACGCAACAAAATGTATTTTTCTGTGGGAGAGTACTTGGAGTTTTCATGTACTGTCTGGCGAAACAAACTCCACCAGCCGGACCAACAATCTCTACGACCATCGAATGGAGTTGGATCAGGATCTGCAGCGACTGAGACGCATACAAACTGAGGGTTAGCGTTAGGCGCTTGAGGGGGATTTGAAGGGTTGATTTTCCCCTGTGTTACAAGTTGAAGGTGCATCGTTTCTGCGTCAGTTAACAAACTGACAAGATTGGTTTAACTAGACAGGGCAGTGGGGTTGTTCCAATGAGGTTTCCACAAAGTTTTAAAGTCCCTGAGTTCCTCAAGAACTCTACCTACTTTGTTTTTACAGTGCTCTAAACCCTCAGGGGGTGCACAGGCAAAATCTATTGAGGAAACAGCTTTCAGAGTTATGTTTGCCTCTTCATAAATAAATCTGATCTCCTGCGTTTGTTCTTCAACACAAGCATTAAGGTCTAAAGTAGCCGGCATCTCCACCGCCTGCTGGGGGAGTTTAATGTGACTGTCCTTGGCCATCATTTTTGGAAGACCACGTGTACGATGGTGCAGAAGGTCCACAAAAATAAAAAAAAAAAATATGTAGAGAAACAAAGTCAAACTTAAATAACACACGACACAGAGAATGTTACACACAAATGGTCACTGAGAGGGGTACAAAGGACAAGGTTAAAGGTAGCCTAACTATAAGGAGGAACAGTAAACTGTTATGTCGGTACCTTCAGCCTCGCCTTCTTCTGGAAAGTTGAGTACCAGATCTCAGTATTGTTTAAATAAGCTCTAGCTGTAAAGTAACTTCTACTTTTCGTAAAGTATTGTGTTTTGTGGCAGAGCTGTGCCGATACTGGACGCGCCATTTTATGGCGTCGCTGTTCATGTTGCATGCTCTATTTAGTTAGCCAGAACAGCCCTCTCCGGTCATTTAACTAATTAATATTATTAGTTATTTAGTCTGCATTGCTAAGAAATACTTATATCGTGTTTTAGCACTCATCAGACTCGGTCGCTGTTCGACCCCATACTAGATCGCTAACTTAGCCCCTAGGCTGGACAGCCTAGTGCTTGTTTTCATGCATGATATATACCAGTGTTCCTAGGTTAAGTTAGGAAGATTGTGGCATTATTAAACATACTATTTACTGTGATGTAAGTGTTTTCGCCTTCGGGGACCATATAGGGGACTGTGTTATTGTGTATCATCTCCTCCTAACCTAATGTAGGAACCCCTACATGCTCCCTAATCCCCCTGCCTGCGGGCATTCCCTCTGAGTAGTCTTGCTTTCCCTTCTATTTAGGGGAATCTTGTCTACAAACAGAGTATTTATCACTTCTCTGTCTACCCTAAGGGAATGACCCTCCCTTAGGGTCGTGACTGAGAGATTAGGAAAGGCCCAGCCCTTCCTTAGTTGCACCTGGTTGAGTTACTCCTTCCTCCCTGTGACTAGCGATGTGCCTTTCAAGCCTTTCTGGCCTAGGAGTTAGTCCTCCTACTCTAGGTTAGCTCTGGGGGTTGACTCTGCCTTATTATAGTTTAATCATATTCGATTGGGAATTGTTTTGAACTAATTTGAAAATTGCTTACTCTTTCAGGAATATGTTCATTTTTTTATCGTGATTTGCCACAGTCAGCTGACCTTGACTTTGAAAAAGGTGTAGAATTAATTGAAACTGTCCATCTTACTTTAATGCCCTGTGGGATGAGGTGGAGAAGAGTTATAAGGAGTTACAAGGATTTCGGATGTCCCAAAGACTTTTTAGTCCATCCTCGCTCTTTGGTAGAGTGATTTAGTTTAAGCATTTAGAGAGTTCTTATGATTTAGTCTAACTTATTCTTGAACTCTTTTATCATGTTACTGTTCACTACATCGGCTGGAAGTCTATTCCAATTATTTGGGAATTTGTATGTAAGTCAAGAATTTTTCTTCACTCTTCTTCTTTCGTTTGTATTTAAGACTCGCCTAATAATACTGTAGTTACCCCTCAAACGTTCTATCCTACATTGAGTTTTTCTTACTAAAACATCGGGAAAACTATTCTAAATCAAATAATCTTGACAGTGGTGTAAGCCATGCTCGTGACGTCACAGCCTATATACGCCCGGGAAAGATATTATCCCCGTGTATGTTGGTTCTTTCCTTAAACTACGTGGGTCAAGATAAAATTACGAAACTGATCAAAATGTAATTTCTTATGCAGCTAATTTTAATGCATCTTTTATTTCTCACTACCAATTAAAGTTTGTTCATTTTAAGATGTATGCCCATAGCACCAGCCCATTGCTAATTGATCATTAAACTATTAATTTTTAGCAAGCCAGAGTAGGTATGATTATTGTATATATAAACTCCCTTAGAGCAGCAAGATTCCTTAAAGTATTTAGCACAAAATCCTGCCTCCTATGCATTCCTTGCAACAATATATTGCCCTGTCCAAATGTTCCGATGTGGCACCTCCACTGGGTTACTGTGCGCATTGTGACCCTCACCTGTCTGGAAAGGTGAATCGAAGTGATCCCTCTCAACTTTAACTTCAGCTAATTCGTTTGGAAGTCGCCGTGACTGTCTGACCTGCTTTTCAGTTAATCTGTGCACCTCTGGCTCATTCTCTTCCCAAAACTCGACTCACAGAGGAGTCCTGCCGATCGGAGAGATAGAGAAGTAAGAACAGCCTGTTAAACCTTAATTGCCAAAGTGAGAATTTTAGGGGTGAGCCAGTCAAGAGTGCAAAGTGCCAACTTGTGCAAAGTTCCGGTCAACAGGAATTAAGGCCAAAAGGACTGTCTTCCAAGAAGTGCAGGTAACAAAAGTCGCCACTTAGTTTTTCCCCCATTTCTTAGTTTAGACTAATTTTAACTTGAGTAGAGTATCTGGTTATTACATAATTCGGACTGTGTGTGGTGGGATTGTGTGTATATATTTTTTCAATATAATTCGGTGCTTTTGAGACTAGCACAGTCTCAGGGTCACATGGGCCACGTGTCCAACCATATTACTGTTATTGACTATTGCAGCAGACCACGTGTCTGACCAACCATTTATCATTATTTTGAATTACTTTTGATTACATCACATTTTGTTTGTTAAGATGTCCGTTTTCATTTAATATAAATTTGTAAAATAAATCAATATTAGTTTAATTAAACTTCCTTTGTATTTTTACTCCCTCATTTATTTCAATGTGCAAATTATGAATATTTGATCAAGGGATAGAATACACAATATTTGAAAGGAGTAACCCTAAGTAAGTCTATAAGTGGTTTCAGCGAGGAACTTTGTGTTAATATATCTGCTTCGAAGGTAAACTTCATATATTAAACATTTTAACTTTACTTTACATCACCTCTCCCTTTTTTATTATTGTCTCCAAGTATATTAATGTAAGATACCTGTCCAGCATTTCACTGGGGTCACTAGGACGGAATCAAAACAGAGCCTAAGAGTGCAAGATGACTATAGACCTGACAAAGCTAGAGTAGGCCCTTTGATTACTTTTATTTTCACGTGTGGAGTTCTCCGGTCTCTGGACAGTAAAATATCCTCCTTTATTTTATTAAGAGTGACAGTTAGGGAACAGCGTTAGTGAGGTTATTAGCAGGGTTTTTGTGCTCCATGTGTAAGTGCTCTTTAGGCTCCATTGATGACCTTTGTGAAACTGACGTAGGGAGCCTTTCCTGGACTAAGTTCCCACTCAAACATTTAAATAAAAAAAAAAAAAAAATTCTCCATACGAGTGGACCTTTGAACCGGATCCTTTACCTTTGACGTGTGAAGCAATAACGTAGTTAATCAGCTTGGTTAAGCATATAGTAACTCACTATATCACTTACTACATGCACCAGCCAGTTTGTCGAATGTTTAATGCCCTGACTTTAATTGGGAAGAGAAATTTGTAATCATTATGATCTTTTTGGGCTCAGTCATGTTGTGCTGATGGAAGGTTCCTTTAGGCAGCTTTCTAAGGGATATCTGGCTACAGTGATACTCCCAGAGAATTGACCACAGGTCTCCAGAATTCTAACTTCTGGCACGAGTATCATTAAAATAACTCTTAAGGATATCGCATAATATCAGGGGACGTATTTCTTGATACGACACATAGCAAGCTTCACCCCGAATAGAGTTTTCGCTCTGAGGGGGAAGAGTGGCAAATTTGAAGGGGAGCCATTATCAAGGTTACCCTTTGGATTCCCTCCCAGTACCACCACGGCCAACTATTCCTTTTGTAGTAGCGAATTAAGCACGGTGTATTTCCCAACTGCTCTTGATTTTGTTACTATTTCAAGGAAATCTCCAGTATCTTCATCCTCTGGAAAGTTGAGTATTTAATTTTTCCTGTGTATAATTTTTGGCTCCCTTCTCACAGTTGAATTAGCATAATTTAGATATATTTAGTGGAGCAGAGCCATCACCGGAGGCGGCCATTTTGGACCGCTGTCCTACGCCATAAATGCTTTATTAAGTTAGTAGTACAACGTCCCCGGTATTTAGCTTTAATGAATTATAGCTATTTAGGCAAATTATACTAGTGAAGATAAGATTACACATGTAATATTTCCTCTTTTGTTAAACGTTTTGATTGTATACGATAAGGCCTCGGTGTCGTAACGTAACCGAGATCCAGACTTGAGTTAGGCTAGCCTAATGCGTTTCAGTATACTTTAGCAACGTTATTCCTGTTTATCCTCTTGTATCGTCTTATTAATTCAATCGGAGATAACACATCTCCTAGAATTACTAACATAATTCAATACTCGTCTCTTTTAGAGATTTAAAGATGAACCCTTCCTTCCTTCTGAGTGTCGCCATTAGGCGGCAACCCTATCTTTGGTCTTGCTATGGAGTAGTGTACTCCGGCTTGACTGGGATGATGTTTCTGTCTTTCCTCTTTGCCAGTGAGTATCCTGGCTTTGAATTACGACAGTATCTCAGAGAATTCAGTCTTGTTGTCGGCAACTCTACCGATGGGGGATTATTCATTCCCCTGCCAGTTTCACAGTTGCTAGCATAGGAAGCCCGGCTTCTCTAGTCCACAACCTAAAGTGGTAGTACAGTTGCCGCCACCTTCTCCCTTGTGGTCTAGAAGGCATGTCTTAAATCCGGCAATATCTTAGGCTGAGGAATTGTTATTCTTCGACCGCCAAGACAGTGCCGGCATAGGAAACTATGTTTCCTTGTTTTACTGCTGACAGTGGGAGGCCGACTTGCCGCCTTCTTTCTATGCAAAAATATAAGACCCTTTCCTTTCCCCTTGTGTCCTTTAGTGCCATCAAAACATCTGTGGCCGGTATTTTACAATCTCCCTGCTTGCCAAGCTGATTACGATGCTGGCCGGGCTCTTACAAAGGCGGCTAGATTGTCGCTTTGACCTTTCCACTAATGGAAGCAAAGCTCCGGAAAGGTTATGCCGGCCATGACGGCTGCCAGTGGGAGACCCATTACAAATTTGAGTATTCTTCAGTCCTCTTTTGGACTGCCATCCACAAACCCTGTAACCGGCAGTGCAGCTGGCAACAGATTTTGTGGCTGGATGGAACCTACAATGAATACATACTTTCCCTTTCCATTTGAATCCTCATTCTGGAAAGGAGGCAGTAGAGACAGTAGTCCCTACAACCCTTATTATTGTACTAAACTATAATAATACTGTAGCCCTTCTATCCATTCTTTCTCTTTCTCTGTCGGCTAGTGCCACAAGGTGCTAGCCTACCCGGTAGTATGATGGCAGAACTACAGTATAAGACTATACAGTAGCCAGTATTCCTGCAGTATAGAAATACAGCAGTTAGGAAACTCCAGTATATAATATACAGTAGTATGATTTACCAACATATTCTGTGTGTCCTTTCACAGTCCATTGTTGACACCACCAAGCAAATGTTGAAGTGAAGTATTCCTTCAACATTCTGATGTATCCTAGATCATCGAAACATTAAATCTTTACCCTACAGTATTAATATTCACTTGTGGGAGAGTTAGTGCTAGTATACACTGACTCCAGTACTACTCACGGGAGCTATTCCACCCTATATTTCCCGAATAAGGAAATTTTAAAATATTAATATTGAGTGACATCAAAGCAACTGTCTGGACAGGAAATACAGATATGTGTCTTTCCTATTTCCTTTCTAGCTTACTATCCTAAGCTATAATTATAATAGTAATGATTACTATTTACTACATGTGAATAATTATCAGTATGATAATTTATCCCATTCTCATTTCTCTCTTTCCTTCCTTACAGGAGGAGGGCAAGGTGAAATGTGCAGCCCTCTCCTGCAACCACAAAAGTAGGACCTTTTATGGCCATGAGAAGTGCAGGTCTCATGCTCCCCACTGCATCGTATTTGGATCCCTGAGGTACTGGAACCAGTATTTTTAGCATATATTATTTAATTAATATAAACAACCTAATACTCATTCACCCTTCTCTCCCTTACAGGAAGAGCTGATGACGAAGTGTACAGGGGGGTTCTTCAACCACAAGAGTAAGAACTTTTGTGGGCATACGATGTACGAGTCTTATGCTCCTGCCGCATCGTATCTGGATCCCTGAGGTTCTGGGACCCGAAAGGTCACTCCAATCGCTTGATCTTGCTGACCGACAGCTATTTAAAAGACATCCCTGACACTATGGAGTCAAGGGATACACAGCAAGGGAAACCCAACCAAGGTGAGTATGAGGCTTCCAAAAGAACTTTCAAGGACCTTATCTACCTAACAAACTTTTAAGTGCCTACTGTTCCCTAAGGTTCAATCGAATACATTTGTGCCTCAGGCACAGGGTCAGCCTCCCTCTAACCAACGGACGGTGGACACTACAATGGGTATTATTTTTTATGTGACATTCACGAAGGAAATCGAAATAATCCTGGGTCCATCATTTTAAAAACACTTGCAACATGTTAGTGAGTTTCTGATGACTAGCTGGGAGGCTGTTCCCTTCCCTATATGTGGGGTCATCGAGGTCGGTCATAAAGACCTGAGGAGCAAGTGAGAGGGTTCGACCATAAAGCAGATGACTCGGAGTCAAGGGGGTATCAGTAATGTCGTTGACATCCAAGTAAACTAAAGGTCTATCGTTGATGACGCCTCCGGCTTCTTGTACCAAAGTGACGAATTCATTATAGGTAGGATACAAGTGATACATGGCTTTTCTTAAATTACGTTTGGTGAAGCCTATTAGCTTTTCATAAAAACCTCCCTGCCAAGCGGCACGGGGAGTGTTGAATTTCCTTGTCATGTTATGGGAAGATTTAAACCTCATCAATTACAGAGTGTTGCATAAGTTCAGTTAGAAGAGTTTGACCAGCTTGGAAAGTGGAAGCATTTCAGAGACGATACAGTGTGGCATATCGAATCAAGCGGCAAATCTTCGCACTGCTTGCACAAATTCGATGACCGTTAACGAAGCTGTGACTTCTAGAGCTACGGTTCTGGTTGCTGCGCAGGTAAAAAGCAAGATTTAAACAAAATCTACTTGTGAATTGTATACCTTAAAAGCTCCAGTGAAATCTAAGCCAGATACTCGGAAGGGCGATTTTGATGATACTGGGCTAATGGAGGCATTGGGTACGGGGCCTCTTGCACCTTCCGGTAATGGATACAACCGCACCAAACTTTCTTGATTTGCTCCCGCATTTGAGGAACCCAAAATTGTTTACGTAATTCAACAAGGATTGTTGAAATATTACAGTGCATTAAACATTCATGCCATTGTCTGACGATAAGTGTCCAAAGGACACAATGATGTTCCAGCAATATGGGATCTACATAATCTAATTCCACGGGGGCATTAGTGAGATGGGAACTACCTTTGAGAAGACCTTGGTTATCCAGGTAAGGTTAACGTTAGCCGATGAAAGCTCGTTCGTCTGAATTGAGACGAACATCTACACCTTGCACTTGCTTCAGAATGTTAGGATAACTTTGGGCTTGGGAACATTTCAAACTGACTGTTAAGGGTGGAAGGTTGAATTTATTGGTTAGATTAGGGCAAGGTTGTGACAAGGGCTGTATCCATTGGGGAATTAAACGAAGGAATGCATTGTAGCACTTGAATGCATCGTTAAGGGAGCTGTAATGATCAAACAGTCATACTCCGGGGGGATCACGCCGAATAGGGCATGCACATATCTCCAGGTTAATAGAGAACCTGCTTTGATCTGGGTACTCTGAAGGGTTACTGAGCCAAGGAGGGCCTTATAGCCAAAAGTTATTCTTAAGAATATGCCTGACAGCGTCACCACGCGATGGCAGGTCTGCAGGATTGCTAGTAGTGGCAACATGCTTCAGGTTAAGATTAAAAGATAATTTACTGTTGATTATTTCCTCCATACAGTTAAGGACGTAAAGGGGGTTACTTTTATAATTATGGACCTACTGGAGGACAGTTGAAGCGTCGGACCAAACAGTGACCGAAGCGTATATGCCAGGGCGCAGTTCTAACAAGTGTTTGGCTACACGATAGTCCAGTAAGAGCGCAGTAACCTCAAGTTTGGGAAGGGTTAAGCTTTCACCCATTTCCAACATACGCTTAGGGGTGACTCGGGCTTTAGCCATGAGAAGGCGAGAATTACCTTCCTGGGTGACTATGTAAGCAGCTACTCCGTAAGTGAGCTTGGAAGCATCGGCTAAAATGTGCAATGCTGGTTGACTGCCATATGCGCATTACGAGGGACTTTAATTTATTCAAGACCTTTGTAACTTTTGATGATATCACTTAGATCTTGAACTTGCTCAGGGTCAATAGGGGTGTCCCAGCCCTTGTCAGTCATCCACAGTTTTTGAATGAAGAGTTTGCCTAGAATTGTAACAGGCAAAATAAGACCAATAGGGTCTTAAATAAAAGAGAACAAGGACACGACCTTCTTTTAGTGTTGATGTGGGAATGACTTATCTTTAATTCAGGGGGTAATTTAACATTCAAGGTATCATTAACAGTATCCCATTCAAGACCGAGGTAATCATGAATGCCTCTTTCTGTGAAATCGCTGTTAAGAGGGGCATTAGTCGTCCATTTGGCTAATGGCATGTTAGCCTTTAACATAAGTGCCTGATTGAGGGGCCTCTCACTCAGAATGTCTTTGGGGTCGACATAACAGCGTTGAAAGTTATCAATATAGAAACTGGTTTTGAGTGTCGACGCTAATCTACTGGACTGACTGTCCAAATGATGTTGCATAGTTTGGTTAAGTAAGTAGGGGCTCGAGGTGGCGCCAAACAAAACGATTTTAAATCGATATGCAACGATCTTTGTCATTTCTGGATCTTCAAAGAAAAGAAAGCAACAGAAGTTTCTCTGTTCTGGGACAATCTCTATGCAAAGGAATGCCTTGGAAATATCTGCAGTTAAACCAAAGGGCTTCTCGCGGAACATTAAAATCATCGACTGAATCTTCGATGCAAGATTGGGTCCTGTGTACAGAGAATCGTCCAGAGAAAAAGAATTTGGGTTCGTCGTGGATGAAGCGTTAAAGACAATACGTATAGGAGTGGTGGCTGAATTCTTAACTACTGGGTGATGTGATAAATAATGTACTTTTCCATCAACAGGGGTGCCTAAGGGGACAGGCTCAATAAAATTTTCTTCAAGATACTCATCCAGAATCTTACGGTAATCAGTAACAAATTGGGGGTTCTTTGATTTTTTGACTGACATGAGTTGGGCAAAGGCTCTAGCATAATTTGAATCGGGATGCTTGTCACTCTTGAAAGGTAGCTGAACAACATACTTTCCGGTTTTGTATTGAGTAGTTCTCTTGAAGAGATCAACTGCTTTCTCTTCAAGATGGCTGAAAGTTTCTTTAGTGAAACCAATGGTGTCAAGTTTCCAAAGGTTTTCAAGAGGCGGGTTTATAGTCATAGGCAAGTCAACATCAATTCAGTTAATGGTAATTGTGACTGCGCTGACATTTCTTGGGTCCACAACAGGCCGTGACCAATCAGGCGACTCTCCCCATACCACATAGCTGGCGGAAGTGCTAAACAGGTTTACACCTTGGATATTATGTGTACGCTTGAGGAGCCTGAGAAGATAATTGGCACCAAGAATGATCTTAATACTGGCAGCATTATTATCGGGACGTTGATCCGCGAGACGAATTCCATTAGCTTCTAGCGTACAGACAGTACAGGTGTAACCTGGCGTATTGATGCCTTTACCTACATTGGCACTAACAATAGCCACAATCTTATGTCTGCGGCTGCCGATTTTCATATTAAATTGTACTAGATCAGAACTGTTAGGGGGTTCGGTACAAATAAATGAGTTAAGCTGGAACACCATCTGTCCAACAGGTTTAAGGTTTAAGATTTAATGATTTAACAACATTTGGGTGCACAAAAGTACGTTGTGCACCACAATCTAGAAAAACTCTTGTGGAGTGTTTAAATTTACAGGAGACTAAATTGGCAGTGAAAGTCAGTAATGCAATTGGGGCGAGATCATTAGGCTCAACACTCGCGGTGTTGTTGAGGATACAAGCAATGTGATTAAGGTTTACCGCAGGGGTATTGATACTTGGAGGGATAAGGGGTTGTGTGTCAAGGGGGTTATTAATGGGAGGTCTAATGGGTTGCCTGTTAGGGGGGTTATTAATTGGAGGTCTAAGGGGTTGGGAGTTAGGGGTGTTATTAGCAAACCCACAAATGGGTTGGATGAAGTGGTTGGATACTGCAAGGATATTTGGGCATACAGGCAATTTATGACCCTGTTGACAGTTCAGGCAAGCAATGATTGCATTGCAATTGCTGGCAAAGTGTTGAGTGGAAACAAATTTTGTGCAACAATTCCTTTCTCGCAACTGTGATATTCTACTTCTTGAATCAGGGAAATAGGGACATTTGGATTGCACGTGGTCACTATTACCACAATTTATACATTTACCTCTAGCTGTCCTGTTACTGGGGCCAGCTATAGGCCATCCATTTGATCGACTAGGAGACGTTTGTACATCCACGGACCGGACAGGCCCATTATTAACTTCAAGTTTAGGTACATGATTGTTCACATTGGAGGAAGGAGGTCTAGGCTGGTTAAATGATTTACCATAAGAGCATGAGTTTCCGTAACTGTTGGCTTGCGCGGGTTTATCATAGGTATGAGGTTTAGGGCCGTCATCAGGGCTGGTCATGAGCTTCATCATTTCCTTCGTGCGAGTATGAACGTACAGGGCCCTTTTCATTTCGGCCAAGGCTACTTCCTCTCGATTGTAATATTGGTAAACTATACCTAGGTGGAAGGGTCTGAGTTTACTAGTGAAAACATGCTCTAACATTACCTCTGGTAAAGACGACCCAGTTAGTTATACATATTCAGTTTCTGTGTTGTCCCATTCCATGAGGAAACAACTTAGATCAGTGCTAGCATCATTAGGGGAGGATGTTTTATAAAATTTATTTATTAGGAGGTGTTTAATCAGAACAGGGTACTCATACTCTCACTTAAGACTGTCTATCGATCTTTCATACAGACCCTCTGTCCACACTTGGTTACCGAGAAGTTTACGCATTGTCCCTCAAGAGTACGCAACAAAATGTATTTTTCTGTGGGAGAGTACTTGGAGTTTTCATGTACTGTCTGGCGAAACAAACTCCACCAGCCAGACCAACAATCTCTACGACCATCGAATGGAGGGGGATCAGGATCTGCAGCGACTGAGACGCATACAAACTAAGGGTTAGCGTTAGGCGCTTGAGGGGGATTTGAAGGGTTGATTTTCCCCTGTGTTACAAGTAGAAGGTGCATCGTTTCTGCGTCAGTTAACAAACTGACAAGATTGGTTTAACTAGACAGGGCAGTGGGGTTGTTCCAATGAGGTTTCCACAAAGTTTTAAAGTCCCTGAGTTCCTCAAGAACTCTACCTACTTTGTTTTTACAGTGCTCTAAACCCTCAGGGGGTGCACAGGCAAAATCTATTGAGGAAACAGCTTTCAGAGTTATGTTTGCCTCTTCATAAATAAATCTGATCTCCTGCGTTTGTTCTTCAACACAAGCATTAAGGTCTAAAGTAGCCGGCATCTCCACCGCCTGCTGGGGGAGTTTAATGTGACTGTCCTTGGCCATCATTTTTGGAAGACCACGTGTACGATGGTGCAGAAGGTCCACAAAAATAAAAAAAAAAAATATGTAGAGAAACAAAGTCAAACTTAAATAACACACGACACAGAGAATGTTACACACAAATGGTCACCGAGAGGGGTACAAAGGACAAGGTTAAAGGTAGCCTAACTATAACGAGGAACAGTAAACTGTTATGTCGGTACCTTCAGCCTCGCCTTCTTCTGGAAAGTTGAGTACCAGGTCTCAGTATTGTTTAAATAAGCTCTAGCTGTAAAGTAACTTCTACTTTTCGTAAAGTATTGTGTTTTGTGGCAGAGCTGTGCCGATACTGGTCGCGCCATTTTATGGCGTCGCTGTTCATGTTGCATGCTCTATTTAGTTAGCCAGAACAGCCCTCTCCGGTCATTTAACTAATTAATATTATTAGTTATTTAGTCTGCATTGCTAGGAAATACTTATATCGTGTTTTAGCACTCATCAGACTCGGTCGCTGTTCGATCCCATACTAGATCGCTAACTTAGCCCCTAGGCTGGACAGCCTAGTGCTTGTTTTCATGCATGATATATACCAGTGTTCCTAGGTTAAGTTAGGAAGATTGTGGCATTATTAAACATACTATTTACTGTGATGTAAGTGTTTTCGCCTTCGGGGACCATATAGGGGACTGTGTTATTGTGTATCATCTCCTCCTAACCTAATGTAGGAACCCCTACATGCTCAATAATCCCCCTGCCTGCGGGCATTCCCTCTGAGTAGTCTTACTTTCCCTTCTATTTAGGGGAATCTTGTCTACAAACAGAGTATTTATCACTTCTCTGTCTACCCTAAGGGAATGACCCTCCCTTAGGGTCGTGACTGAGAGATTAGGAAAGGCCCTGCCCTTCCTTAGTTGCACCTGGTTGGGTTACTCCTTCCTCCCTGTGACTAGCGATGTGCCTTTCAAGCCTTCCTGGCCTAGGAGTTAGTCCTCCTACTCTAGGTTAGCTCTGGGGGTTGACTCTGCCTTATTATAGTTTGAGATGGTACATCTGTACCGTTCTCATTCTGGGCTACCTACCCTAGGTTAGGGAGCGTTCTCCCTTACCTTGGTGGCCGTTCTCATACAGAGTCTCCTCTATAGAAAGACCTATTCTTCCCCCTCCCCACCTATCCCTTTGGTGTAGGCTTGCCTACACATATCTGTCCTTAGTCCTACAACTCTACCCTTGGATGGAGTGGTAGGGCTAGTTGTTCTCCTGCTGAGCTGGCCGCTCTGGTACACATACCCTTCATAGCGTTCTATGGGGGTGGTTGCCGGCGGAGGTCCTGCCGGCGGGGGATTCCCCCCTCTTGAGTGCCCTCTATCCCTCCCTTGGGTTACCCCAGGCACCCGGCCTACTGCCGGCTCTCTGCCGCCGGATGTTAGGAGTATCCACTCCTATCATGAGTGCACTCTCTCCGGAGGGATGCCGGAGGGGTATGGGATCTTACCCCTTCCATCGCTCCTTACCTTTCTCTCTTTCTATCCTGATGCTGGTCCCTTGCCGTTTCTACTGCCGGCAATAACTGCCACTACCTCAAGTGACATTCTTTCATAAGATGCCTCCCCCTCTAAGACGTCAGCCTCCCATGTGCCGGAGGCTGCCGCCTTCCGTCGACATACCGCCGACTTCCCACCCCTCATTTTACCTAGTAACAGCCGGCCGACTTTCGGAGTCGGCCACCCACATGCCGGCATTGATTGCCGGCAATCTAGGTATACAACCATATACATATCCATCTTATGAATTGATCCAAGGCTCACCATGCCGTCAGCCTTTGGCTGCCGGAGCCGGAGCCCCCTGCCGACGACCCCCGCTGTGCCGGCGGTCGCCACGATGGTATTATCCTTTAGATACTCAGTGTGTCTGTCTTGATGCCTTCCCCCTGCAGGACCGGCCTCTGGTGTCCCGTCGGTCTGTCGGCACCCTCATGAGACGTTAAGGGACATGCATGCCTTCCATGCCTGCTGGCAACATGCTGACAGTCAATATACTGCAGTCAGATGGCTTGGCCACTTCCATATAGGTACTGTATTGTCTTACCATCCAAGATTGTGGCTATGCTGTTTGATTGCACATTACAATATTCCAGCATACTCTGTGTATCTTGGTGCAGTCGATTGCCGGAACCTACATTTAATAAGGGGTTTATCCTATACCCCTTTTCCTCCAGGGATCTGATTGGTCTCAGACCCTGCTACACTCTGCGGGCAATTTCTTTTAGAAGCCTAGCTTAGCTCATCCATATGGATTTCCCTCATTGTGACCTTCGGACACAAAAGAAATTGTCTACAGATAAGGTTACGGTAACCAGCTGGGCGGGATTCACAAGTATGTGTCTATCTACTTCCTTTTCCCACTCATTAATATGAACCATTAACATGCCTTATAATCAAATTAATTTTAAATTTAGATTAAGATATCTTAATTTTAGAGTAATGTAAGTCATTCTTATGACTTCCATGTACTCATGATCTCTTTCTTTTACAGAAGGAGTATATGAAGTGTGAGAGCAACTTCTGCGGGGCGAAGCGGCCAGACTTCTACGGGCACAAGGCGTGCCGGACCCACACCCCCTGCGCCGCCAAGAAAGGCGACCTGAAGTATTGGGACCCGCAGAACTGCACAGTCTGCAAGAGTCATTTGGTCGAGGCGTTTGACGATCCTCCATCTGCGGAGGCAAGGGACAACGCTAGAGAGAAGCTACGCAAATGGGTGCGTGGCTTCCAGAAGAACGCCACCGGACCGTATCTTCACAACGAAGACTTGAGGGCCTTGCTTTTCCCAAAAGCATCCAAAGACTCTGTGGTCCCCCGTGATCAGATTCCCACCATCCAGATCGTGGTGGAACCTGACGTTGTCATGGCCCAGTCCATGCATGAGTGCCATCTAGATTCCGACAACGTGGAACGTATGTCGGAAGTGTCGGAAGAAACGGAGAAGAACCTCATGGGCGAGGAACTCGATTATGAGGAAGATCAGGTGGAATACCCTGATTCGGAGACCGAGGTCGCTCCTGCTCCTGCTCCCGCAGCAACTCCTGCACCGTCCGAGGAACCTGTTCCTTCGACTTCTGCACCCTGGACCCTCTTCCATCGGCCACTCAAGAGGTCTTCAAGGTACTTGAAGCCCTCATGGAAAGAAAGCTACGAGAAACTCAGGAGCAATTCCGGACGACTCTCGTCAGCCTTAAGCAACCGAAAAGGATTTCGGTTAAGGACCTCCCACCTGCTCGGAAGCTAACCCATGGAGATATGCCGAGCATATGCCAATTAAAACTGGTCAAAATCTACATTAGTGAAAGGGTTGGCTCTATCTTGCTGGAAGAAGTGAGTTCTTCCCGAATTTTGAGGCTTATCCGGACTGTTACGTCCGGCTCAGGTCCGAACCAGCCTCAAAGGAGACCGAACCGAAGGAGGTTATCGTGTTCGATCTCACGAAGGCCCAAGCTATGTTATCCCAGGCGGGGAAGAGTAGGGGTTTCACCAACTCCAAGTTGCCGGCGCTTAGTAAGAAACATCCAACCTTCGTTGCGCCAAATGCTACGACCTTCCCCTTCATCGAAAAGGCCTTCACAGCAGTCTTAAAGGCAGTGGAGGAAGGGAATCCTTGCCCTGCACTGGAGGAGTGCAGACCCTTCTCCATTACTGTTCCTCCCGATGATAGGCACTGGAAAGACATCCAGTCAACCTTCACAGTAGGGAAACTAGAGCCTGACGTAGCCGGTCGTCAATTTAATGAGGACATCCCAAGGCTAAATGATCACCTACTTCGTAGGGAACAGGATACGAAGGAGAGGCTTGCCGCGTCGCTGTCACACCAGGTACAGCTTGAAGTTATGGCCGGGGATACTAGAATCTCGGACTTTTATATGGTCCTAGCCAAATCACACTTGGCAACGGTGACAAAGAACCTATATAGCTTCACTAGGGTTCGCAGAGCCTGTCGTGAATTCGTGTTCGCCAACGCAACGGTGAAACACGAACCCCGGAGACTAATTTCCTCCAATATCTGGGGCAAGTATCTCTTTCCATCTTTGGTGAAAGAGATTGTAGACAAAGCCACAACGGAGAATAGGAACCTTCTCTACAAGTGGGGCATGTCACAAAAGAGGAAGTCCTCTCAGGATGATGGCCCTCAGCCTAAGAGGAAAACTCAAAAGTCGAAACCCCAACAACGTCAACAGAGACGACAGTTTCCAGGTCCCGCTACTCCCCAAGTGGCCACGCAGCCACAACAGACCTTTCAGTTGGTCCCCCAACCGGTGGTGTCGCAGTCACCAGTCTTCACCCCTGCATATGAGCAACACTCTACTACCTTTCGTCCCAGAGGTAGGGGCTCAAGCAAAGGCTCCGGCAGACATTCTTCTCGCCGTCCCTCCAGAGGCAGAGGAGGAAGGGGAGCTAGCGGCCAAGGTGGCAAACACTCGGGACACCAGAAGCAATGTAGTGCTTCCGGTGGGAGGAAGACTCCGCCAATTCCAGGATCGTTGGACCTTCGATCCCTGGGCACACAGCATCGTCAAGAAGGGACTAGGCTGGAGCTGGACTCAACCACCCCCAGCCTTCCAGCAATTCTTCCAACAGTCAACCCCGCTCCTGGAATAATATGTCCTAGAACTCTTGAACAAGAAGGTGATCAGGAGGGTAAAGTCAATCAGGTTCCAAGGGAGACTATTTTGCATTCCCAAGAAAGACTTTGACAAACTCAGAATCATTCTAGACTTATCCCCTCTAAACAAGTTCATTATGAACAACAAATTCAAGATGCTGACTCTGAAACAAATAAGGACCATTCTACTTCAAAGAGCCTACACGGTCTCCATAGACCTGGCGGATGCCTACTGGCACATTCCAATGAATCATTACGCTTCCTCTTACCTAGGATTTCGACTCCAAAGGAAAAGTTACGCCTTCAGGGCCATAACCTTCGGGCTCAACGAGGCTCCACAGATCTTCACCAAGCTGGCAGACGCAATCGTCCAACAGCTCCGTCTTCAGGGTGTCCAAGTGATGGCCTACCTAGACGACTGGTTAGTCTGGGCGTCATCGCCCGAAGATTGTGTAAGAGCCTGCAACAAAGTTACCCAGTTCCTAGAGCATCTGGGATTCAAGATAAACGCCGAGAAATCTCGCCTCTCTCCAGCTCAGAAGTTCCAATGGTTGGGAATCCATTGGGATCTTCAGTCACACCGCCTTTCCATCCCACAGAAGAAAAGGAAGGAAATAGCAGGGTCTGTCAGAAGACTTCTAAAATCCAAACGGATCTCAAGACGACAGCAGGAACAAGTCCTAGGATCTCTACAGTTCGCCTCTGTGACAAACCCAGTGCTTCGCGCACAGCTAAAGGATGCCGCGGGAGTCTGGAGACGTTTCGCATCCATCGCTCGAAGAGACCTCAAGAGACGGCTTCCAAACAGACTTCACTCACTTTTAAAGCCGTGGTCGGAAGCAAAGGCCCTAAAAAGGTCCATTCCTCTTCAACACCCGCCTCCATCGATCAACATCCACACGGACGCTTCACTGGAGGGTTAGGGAGGCCACCCCAACCAACGACAGGTTCAAGGAACATGGTCTCCCCTATTCAAAATGTTTCACATCAACATCTTGGAGGCCATGGTGGTTCTTCTCACCCTGAAGAAACTCTCCCCGCCTCCCTCGATCCACATTCGTCTGACTCTGGACAACCCGGTGGTAGTCAGATGTCTCAATCGTCAGGGCTCGAAATCGCCCCAGATAAATCAGGTACTTCTTCTGATCTTTCGTTTGGCAGAAAAGAAGAAATGGCACCTGTCTGCAGTTCACCTACAAGGATTCCGCAACGTGACGGGGGACGCTCTATCAAGGACAAGCCCGATAGAGTCGGAATGGTCTCTAGACGCAAGGTCATTCTCCTTCATCTCTCACCAATTCCCGGAACTTCAGATCGATCTCTTTGCGTCGAGCGACAACAATCAACTTCCTCGATATGTGGCCCCGTACGAGGACCCCAAGGCAGATGCAGTGGATGCTATGTCACTGGATTGGAACAGATGGTCCAGGATATATCTGTTCCCTCCCCCCGACCTCTCCAAACTAAGAACCTTCAAAGGGACAGCGGCCCTAGTAGCTCCCAAGTCGCCCCGGAGCAATTGGTACCCTCTGGTCCTGGAGCTGCAGCCCACGCTGATCCCCCTACCGGGCCCAGTTCTCTCTCAACTAGTACAGAAGTCGACTGTCTTCGCTTCATCACTGAAAGTCAGGGACCTTCATCTCATGATTTTCTCTCCTTAGCCGCAAAGAAAAGGCTTGGAATCTCGAAGAAAAGTTTAGACTTCCTCGAGGAATACAAGACTGAATCTACAAGACAGCAATACGAATCTTCCTGGAGAAAGTGGGTCTCTTTCGTCAAGGCAAAAAATCCTGGGGAAATCACCATTGATTTTTGTTTGTCCTTCTTCATTCACCTTCATGGACAAGGCTTAGCAGCCAACACGATTTCCACCTGCAAATCGGCTTTGACTAGACCACTCTTGTACGCCTTTAAGATTGATTTGTCCAGTGATATCTTCAATAAATTACCAAAGGCATGCGCTAGATTACGCCCAACACCTTCGCCAAAACCTATCTCCTGGTCCCTGGAGAAGGCGATCCATTTTGCCTCTAACCTGGACAACTAATCGTGCCCTCTAAAAGACTTGACTCAAAAAGTTATCTACCTTTTTGCTCTCGCCTCGGGAGCCCAAGTCAGTGAAATAGTGGCATTATCAAGAGAAGAGGGTCATATCCTATTAGCAGATACAGGAGAGCTTACCCTCTTCCCTGATCCGACGTTTCTCGCAAAGAATGAACTACCCACCAAGAGATGGAGCCCTTGGAGAATCTGCCCCCTGAAGGAAGATGTCTCTCTATGCCCAGTGGAGAGTCTTAAGGCCTATCTTCAAAGAACTTCAGACTTCGGTGGAGGACAACTCTTCAAAGGAGAAACATTGGGTAGCGACCTGTCACTGAAACAACTAAGAGCGAAAATCACCTTCTTCATTCGCAGAGCGGATCCTGACAGTACACCCGCAGGTCATGATCCTAAAAAAGTCGCGTCTTCTCTGAACTTCTTCCAGAGTATGGATTTCGAAAGCCTCAAGAGCTTCACAGGATGGAAATCATCGCGCGTCTTCTTCAAGCACTATGTAAAGCAAGTGCACGAAGTTAAACATTTCGTGGTAGCCGCAGGTAGTGTTTAACTCTGCATAGAACAGTGAGTTACTTGGGACTCTACGGGTACCTGTGTTGACCCTTTGGTGATACATAGTGATTTCATGGACACTTAGTGTTTCTAATAGACTGTTTTTACCAAGGTGAAATGTCATAGACTTTACATGAGTGCCACATGCCCTAGGGCATGATGTGTTTTCTTTGAAAAAGACTGACGTTCCTCTGGAACTTGTGTTTCTAAAAAGTAAAAATTTCTTTTCAGATACAAGATTGAGGTCTTTATTTTCTATGTACATTATTCTTTATTATTGTAAATAAACTTTACATTTATTATTGTAATTACTACCACAATATTCTGCAATCTTTGAAATAAAATGTCTATTTTATTACATGTGCGTCTCTCTCCGCTCCTATTCTTTATTAAGAAATATACGATTGTTATAGTTTCATTTACCCCTTTGTCTCTAAAGGAGAAGAATAATTTATGTAATTGTATTATATACTCACTCATGCTTTGATAATATTCCTACCTGAATATTAACCTTTGTCCTGCCTCCGAGACCAGATTGATCTCTCCTCCAGGGAGTGTAGTGAATGTTATTTACTTACCTATGCTTGATAATATTCCTACCCGAATATTAACCTTAAGTCTTGTCTCCGAGTCCAGCACGAACTCTCCGCAGGTTGAGTAGCTCTTCAATGATCGCTTTGAGATGTTACTATTGTCCACCAGGACTTCTCTGCCAGGGGGGCAGGAAGCTAGTTCTTCACGGAATCTCTAGTAAGGACATGTTACATACCTCTATTCGAAGCCCTTGGCACTTGCATTAAAAAGGGGAAAAAATTCCACGACACATTAATTCTCTGGTACACTTCCATCAGGACGTCATGTCTTGAGCCCAAAAAACCGATTTTGAGCGAAGCGAAAAATCTATTTTTGGGTGAGATAGCCATGACGTCCTGATGGACCCTCCCGTCTATTCTAGTCCAGCCTTTCAGGCCCCGCCCTGACCTGCTGTATCATGGAGATTAGAAAAAGCTGGGCTCAGGGTGAGGGCGGACGTGACGTCATTTAGCAATGGCGCCCGTTTTTTACGTCTCGAGTACCAAAAGCAGCCACGGATGAGTGTAACTGTGGAACGGCTCCCCAGTTATTCAACCACCTTTCCATATCGAAGTGTTAACTCTATATGGGGTGCAGATAGCTATATGGCGTGTTAATACATGCGTCCCCTGTTGATATACGATATCCTAGAGGGGAACCTTTAGGGTACTCGCACCAGAAGTTAGAATTCTGTGATAACCTTTAGTTTAATTCTCTGGGAATATCCACTGTAGTTAAATATACCCTACGAAGCTACTGAAGGAACCTTCCATCAGGATGTCATGGCTATCTAACCCAAAAATAGATTTTTCGCTTCGCTCAAAATCCATTTTTCCATTCACTTCTATTGATCATGATTAAAAGAAAAAAAAATTCTACTATTTTTCATAAGTATTCCATAAATTTTTCCCCTGAGTTCTTTATTTCTTTCAATTCAATCATTTATTTACTATATCTTTCTCTGATCATAATTCTGAAAAATACGTTTTTCAGATTTTATTGTTTTTGAAAAATGTTACTTTCTTATAATCTAGCTGTAGCCTACTCTAGGATCTGCTATGATGCTTTGATATGGAATACTTTATTGAATATTCTTAATGTTCTGTATTGTTGTCATCTATTTATTACACTACTACTTTCTGAATATGGAAATATAGTCGTGTGTCTATTGTGTCATATATTTCTCGGGATGAATGTACGATGGAAGCCACCCACCTGTGAATATATGGAGGACCTGGCCGCTGATCTACAAAGGCTCCTCTTTCTCTTACCTCCAAAGATATTTTCCCTACTCCTACCATGCCTCCATATTTATGTATTATTGGACTAAGGGCATACACCTTTTGGTTTTTCTCAATTATGATCACTGTTTTTTCCTCTTTGCCATCCTCCAAGATGTTCTAGCTTCTTAAGTATAGCCTACCTACAAGCCTGGATCCTGGTTCATAGTTACTTACTCTACAGTTATAGAGGCGGGCTGGTTGGCACCCTACTTAAATCGATACAAAATGTTTAGAACTATGAACAGATCATCCTTATCTACTGCTGCCTAACTTTACAGCACTCCCTCTTATGCTGAGCATCAAATCTTATGAGTTATAAGTTTTTCTTAGCATAGTGCAGACTTTTTTGAGTAAATATTTGTTTCATCTTACCCTCTCCACTCCCCCAGAGCTCACAATTTATGTCATTCTCATTTGCTCTATTATAATAGTCATCAGTTCCAGTATGCTAAGCTTAGTCATCATCAAATGATTCCTTACATAAAGTATTTTTTTCGAATACATTTTCAAATTTCACTACTTACATCTCTACTCTGAAATTAGGCATTTATCTTTGTAAACACTGCTCATGTGTGGAGGCATTTCAATTATCAGTTACACCACTATGACACGGACTTTGTAAATGTAAGTCCTATAAAATACATGTAAATTAGGAGATAAGCATCATCATTCGTCTCTTGTTGCATAGCAACCTAAAAATTGAGAATCTACTTCAAAAGAACATTGATAAATTATTGTTGATTGTGTGTGTATGAGAAATATGTAGACCTCGTGGAATATTGTAAATATTTAGGGTAAATTTTGAATAAAACTGTTGTTAATACACACTGTTTATTACCTTTTTTTTTTTTTTTTCTGTTACTGCATTTCTACCGCTTACCCGGTACAGGGGACACCAAGCTACTCCTGACAACTCTGAATTTCCAGCCATGTCTTGGCCAGGATTCTTCAGCCATCATGTCTGTGACCAATGAACGGCTGGAAGGCTTTGCACGGCATCTATATCCAAATTGGGTTCGTCAGTGCAGGAAGCTTTACAAGCCTGCCACCTCAAACTGCAGCAGCATTAGCTGCAAAAGGTACTGCTGCTACAGAGAGGACCTAATGAAGTATACAGGCCTTGTGCCTGTGCACGACCCAGGGATGACCCACCACAATATAAGATATGGATGCTCAGACTGCACCTCCCTTACTGGAATCATGTATCCCCTTCTTCAAGGAACTAGAGACCAGGCAAGCAACTTGCATACAATCTGACCACTAGATGGAGCACCGTACACCAGTATTTCCTCACAACCTTTCAGGACTTCCAGATCTGCAGACCTCTACAAACCACCTGAAGGCATTTTCCACCATCCTTGCTGGAGACTAAGTGTAGCTACTTGGATACAACCCGACCACCAGATGGAGCACCACACACCAGTATTTTCTCACAACATCTTTGGACTTCCAGATTTGCAGACCTCTACAAACCACCTGAAGGCATTCCCCACCATCCTTGCCGTTGGTGTCCACGGTGTGCTCCCGAGTATTGGTTCTCCAATCAGACTTTGGCACAGACATCTGCCAATGCCTATGTTCTTGGGCGGAATCTAGCCCCTTCCCTAACACACCTGCCACGAAGAAGAAGGCCAAACATCCACCGACACCTGACAACCTACCTAACTCTCCAAAGCCACAAACCTGTGAGTTAAGCACAACTGCAGCCTCAGCTACCTCTGCGCCAGAGGAAGATACATCTGCTATGGATCTGGATCATTCTACGCACTCTACTGCATATCTAAGTAAGACACACCAAGCGGATTGCAATTGCACAGTGTGTCTGACCCAGCTCCTCCTCAACACTTCCGCCATAAACACTGTGCAAGTGTCCTTAAAAGCTCCGCAATCCCACCTCTACAGAACTACCTAAGTTCAGGTTGGCTGCTACTCATATACAGCAGTAGATGCCATTGCGGCCGCTAACCCTAGAGTCCAGATCATGGCCACACCCAACTTAAAGGGTGATCTAATCATCACCTCCAGGAATCAAGATAGTGCCAGTCTTCTGAGCAAAAAGTTTCCCAGTCCTATCTTGATCCTGCCAAGACACTAAGGGAGGCAAAGGTATATAGTTACTCTACTAATATGCCGCTCACCCCTATTACTGAATGCAGAAACATTGCTGAAGCTAAACGCAAAACTGGCAGTCACATGGCACCAACAAAGGAATTCACTACCACGTTCATTGGACCCATCCCACCGTCCGGGGACCAAGGACTGCGGGGAATGTTCCCAATAAAAGGTCTGCAGAAGGACCCACTTCACTGCTGCAACTGCCAGCACTTTGGCCACCATTATCTGTGGTGTCTGCAGTGGCTAGTACCCAACACAAGACTGCATTGATGTGCACAATGCAGGGAGGGAGACCCAACCAAAGTGCCCCAAATGTGCCTGGAACAAAAGGTGTCCAAAGTGCTTTAAAAGGTTAGAGGTATCAGAGTCTAGCCCTCCCACCACCGCAAATCCAGCACCAATACAGCAATTTAAACCACAAAGGATTCCACGTCCGAGACCCCTTCGGAAATCAGCCATAGTTCCTGGACCAGTCACCGCTCCCGTGCCCAACACCGCTCCCACTCCTGCCACAAATCCTGCTCCTACCACACTGTTCCAGCATCAATACCTTACCCTGACCCCTCTCCGACCACATCCCCTTCATCCTTTTCCCACCTTTTTGATACCTTATCCTTGTAAGACCTGATCCCCATCACCATCCACCCTGTCATCTGGGTCGTATTCCTCCTCAAAATTCCTGTCCTCAGTCAAACCTTAAGCCAAATCCTCCCCCTCCTCCAACTAAGTTAACTTGATCACAATCCCCCCCCCCCCCCAGGCAAAGATAAGTCCTTATACTTAAATCTGCTTCTTTTCTCTTCTAATGAACATCCTTTTCTCCTTTCTCAGTCTCTCCTCCTTACTGGGATTCGCTGCTATACCACTTTACTTTACTAATATAATTCTTCCTTCTGGATTCTGAATTGGACCGATTTTTCAGAGCTCAGGGGTGAGGCACTTACCAAACTTAGCTTTCCAGCTAATAAAAACCACTACCCTCTAGCTGGGAGCAAAAATTAAAGTTCTAGGGGCAGAGCAAGACGTACTCTACGAGTGTAATAATACAAAGTAATCATCACACAAAGCTCTATGGGCAGAGCTATATAAGTCAATTGAAGGCTATGACATAATTTCCTCAGAGCCTGGTCGGAGAAACATCTGGGCAATCTATAGTAAGCAAGCAAGTTCGTAGAGGAAAACTGGGCCAGTTCGGTCTATCTCTCTCTCTCTCTCTCTCTCTCTCTCTCTCTCTCTCTCTCTCTCTCTCTCTCTCTCTCTCTGAAAGTACTTTGAGACATCAAATATCAAATAAGCTCTAAGAAGAAGGAAGTGATGCTAACTATGATTATGATGCAGTTGTCACTAAATGGTTGTAAACTATTTTTGTCTTTATTCAAAATTACATTTTTGTTCATAGGGACTGCCTATTAAGGAAATAGATAAGTTGAAGTTTACAGTGGCTAAGTGCTAATAGAGACTGCATATTAAGGTAATAAATAAGTTCAATTTTATAGTGACTAATTCCCAATAGAGACTGCCTATTATGGGGGCTGACCGGCATGTCAGGGTATGGGTGTATAGGAAGAATTCTAACAGGTTGTTTTTTATTCTCAGAAAGTCTTATAGGAAACCACTCCTAACATAGAAGAAATATTCTACTGGTGTCAGGAACCGTGTGTTTCGCAGAAAGTACAGTTATTGAATGTATCAAAAGTTACAGTTATTGACATGTTCAATTTTTTCTGTGAAAATTGCATGAAACATTTTGAAAGCAACCCTATCAAGTTCGGTGGCCAAGGCACAACAGTAAAAATTGATTAATCTTGTTTTAGCCATAAATCAAAACACCATAAGGGACGTTCTCCTCAGAATCCACTATGGGTATTTGGAATGGTTAATCCTACTTCATCACCAACACTGGGTTATATGGAGATAGTCGACGGCGCAATGCCGAAACACTGTTGCCGATAATGTAGTTATGCCTGGAACTATTATTCACAGTGATCAATGGAAAGCATACAGGTACAATGAAAGGACCTTGGATTCACGCATAATGCTGTTAACCACTACTTGAATTTTGTGGTCAGGACTACAGGAGTTCATACACAAGCAGTAGAGAGCTAATGGAAGAAACACACAAAAAAAGGATAAAATGGATGATTGGATGTAAACAAACATTTTTGAACACTTATTTGCATGAATTCATGTAGAGCGAACAAAACAAAAACAACAAGTTTCATAGGTTTTGTAACACTATTGCAAGATATTATTGTTTTGATTAATTTTTTTTTTGTTTATGATTTCGGGATTCCTCATCAAATTCCAATGTCTTTTTTTATTTTATATTTTATTGCATATTTCTTAAAATATTATCTATGATTTCAATATTTTTTATATTTCAAGGACATTAATATCATATTTTGGTTCACTAATAAACATCAAAATGATATAATGTGTTTAAAGTTGAAACTATAATAATATGCCTGTTCGTTCCGACCAGTAGTGCTTAACAATAAATAATTTATCAGTCTCGGCCCAGCTACCATGCTGTGAGGTCGTCTCTCTGCTCCCTGAAACCAAGCTACTCGCCACAAGGGACTGCACAGGTCCCCTGCCAACTGGAAAGCCGTATTTTTCGGCCTTATACCGAGAACTTCGTCTGGGACTTGTATCCAGAACGTCTTAGACACTGAGGAAAACTCAAAATAGATGTGAACGTGGTCAAAGATTGTAGAGACTATGCCTTTTACTCCTGCTACAGGCAAGAACTCATCCAACGGATGGAATTTGTCCCTGATGCTGACCAACACATTTAGCAACATAACCTAAGATGCAAATGCCAAGACTGTATTCAATTTACAGTTGCCTGTATCCCCACTTCTACAAGATAGAGACCAGGCCAGGAAACTGGGACATATTTCCCCAGAGCACAGGCCCATATAAGAAGATCCTGGACAAACCCTAGAAGCTCTCCAGGTGCCCACACTACTACAATACACCTGCCGAAGGACAACACCACCCAATACTGTATGTTACTGTGTACAGTGTGTGTGTGAATACTGGGATGCTCTCCCTTATGAGAAACCTCCTGCAGCCTCAGCCATTGAACAACCCCCACCTTCCCAAATTCAGCCAGTCATTGAAGAAAAGAAGACTGACTTCCCCCCCCCCCCCCTGCACAGAATACTCTGCTTCCATCCTTGGAGGCACGCACCGGCCCCGAAGAAACTGTGACTACAGCCACCTCCACTCAAGAGACAGATGTCTCTGCTATGGAACTAGATCCTGTCACCACCCAAACCACAGATGTCCACACACAGGATTGCAGCTGCGCTGAGTGTCTCATTCAGCTTCTAGCTGAATCTATTGCCATTAGCAGCACTCAGGCCCCAGTTGTAGCTGTACAGTCAGGCTCATCCCAGCTATCAAAATTCAAGCTTCCTGCCACCGGAGAAACCCCATCATATGCGGCTGTAGCCGCTATGGCAGCTGCCAACTCTGGCTTTAAGATTATGGCCAGACCCAACTTAAAAGGTGATATTATTACCCCAAAAGACCAAGACAGCGCAAAACACCTCTACAAGGAAACCACCCTCACCTAACTGAATCCTGCCAGGAAACAGAAGAAAGCAGTGGTATACAATTACCCAACCAAACTGCCAGTTTCCTTCATTGAGGAATGCCACAATGCTGCCCAAGCCAAGAGGAAGTTGGGCAAAGGCAAGGCATCCATTAAAGAAGTCGTTGACACCTTCATTGGACCCATTCCACCTGCCCTGGAACTTGGACTGTGGGGTACCTTTCCCATTAAGGATTTAGAAAAGGAACCACTCCGTTGTTTCAACTGTCAACGGATTGAACACCACAAGTCTGACTGCAAAAGCAGGGCTGTCTGCGGAGTCTGTAGTGGAAATCATCCACCTCAAACCTGCATCAACGAGCACAACGACGGGAGAGACACCCTGGCCAAGTGTCCCAACTGTTCCCAACCACACCATGCCTGGAACAAAAGGTGTCCAGAATGCCTAAAAAGACTGAAGCCTCAGCAAACCTCCAACCCTGCTACAATGTCCACAGTAATGACGCTACCAAAGCCGCAGAGGAAACCACACAAAAGACCTCCTCGGAAGCCGGCTCCAGCTCCATTATCAACCGCTGCTTCTGTGTCTACTCCTGATCCTGCACCCAATCCTATTCAGAACCCTACTCCTCTCCCCTCAATCCCCTCCATCATTACCCAAATAGAATCTCTGCCTTCTGGAGAGCTGGTCCCCTTGCTACTGCAGCTTATAAACAAAGTCTTTACCCTTGTCAAGACTCCCTCCAGTAACATTCAATCCGTCCTTTCCACCTTAGTAACACCTGCCCTTGAGCAGGGATAAGCAACTATGCTTTACATCGCTCCTTACTCTACTACTTGAGATTCTTCTCTCCTCTCCCAGTCTCTCCTAGCTACTGGGACTTGCTACTATCACCACTTTTACCTACCACTAAAACTTTTCACTTAGTTCCAATATAGACCGGAATTTCTTGGTCCTCAGGCGGTTATGCTGTTGGTGCTGAGTGACCGCACTTGCAACCATGCTCAAGGAGTTGAGCGGTTGCAAGGCCAGGTGGTTGAAAACTTCAGGCGGTTATGCTCTTGGGGCTGAACAGTCGCACCTGCAGCTATGCTCAAGGAGCTGAGTGGCTGTAGGCCAGTCATGGGAGATCATTGTGGCACCACTGTAATTAGAACTTTTGCCTGTATAGTTTGAGCTGCCCTGAAAAGAGCTACTGTTAAAAAGAGCAAGTTTCTCGTGAGCCGGGAGCTTGCTCGACGGGCTGCCAACGCAAGAGCCCGTGTTCAGCAAACGACTGGACAATCTATAAGCAAGTAACCAACCAACTATAATTGATCCCATTAGGGAGTTCTCATCTTTACTTGTTCAAATTCGGGAGTGCTTCTCTTTACTAGTCAGTTAGGGGGGTGCTTATCTTTTTTTGATCCGAAGAAAATTTGCTCTAATAAGATTTCAGAAATGGGTAATATCGGCGAAATAAGTTAGTGAAGCTAAGAGATGATGAAGGAACAACCGTTCCACCTAAAGAAGCTAGGTATTGGGCAAAGGGATCTACATTAAGGCTTAAATTATGATAAATAACTCTTTTTTTTTTATTAATATCCCAAAAGGAACATAAAGTGCATAATAATCATTAGTTATTAATATTATGTTTGTAAAAATACAAATAAAAACTTTGAACAACCGCATCTCTTAACTATACTTATTGACCTTCAAATTCTTTCTTCTCCCTTAGTTTTAAAGATATAGCATTGAAATTTGGTATATAACTTAGCGGGACATGATAAAACAATCAAATGTTGCCCTCTTTTCTCATTTTTGTTTCAGGTTTTTTATTCTTGATTTTTTCCTTGTTTTTTATGTTTTTTTCCATAATGAGAAAATTCATATCTAGCAACAAAAGACCTTTTAAGAAATTCTTCATATGATTGGAGGTCTATATCAGTTCTATATAGGGTAATGTCCCCAGGTTTTATTACCAATTATCAAGGGAGGAGATGAATTTTGAAATACACTCATTTCTAGCATAAATCACCCTGGCGTCCCAACAACGAATGTCAGAGTAAAAAAATCTATGAGGTTTGGGGATGTTCTATGTCACCTTATTAAGTGGTATGAATGTCAAAGTCCTGTCCTTGAAAAACAGCATTAGCCGGCTGGCCCCCTTATGGAAATAAATAATTATAAGTTTACTGTATAAAATATTCAGTTACTGTAGGCCTACACTTGTAATAATGGCAGCAATCATCCTCTCAGAGCGAGCAAAAGAGAAATTTGTGAACGATGGCTATGTATACATTATGTACAGACTCGGAGCTGATAGAATCACAGAGATTTGGAAATGTGAAAGGTGGAGATTATGTAAGGCAAGAATTCAGGTAAGAATGGTGAAATTGTGAAAGAGATAAATGAACATTTGTATACAGCTGACCCCTCTCAAGTGGAAAAAGGAAAAGTAATATCGAAAATAAATATGCGGTCTCCAGAAACAATATAGCAATAGTTCAACTGTGCAATAAAATTTACCATTTATTATATTTAATTTCATAAAATCTCTCCAAAAACTAAATGACTCTTTAAGAATTATTCTTCTTTGAATAATTCAACTGTTTATAAAAATTTACCATTATATATATATATATATATATATATATATATATATATATATATATATATATATATATATATATATATATATATATATATATATATATATATATATATATATATATATATATATATATATATATATATATATATATACAAGGTCCATTCAAAAAGTATCCGACCTTGGTTCATAAAAGGACAAATAATTCACCAATCAGCTCATTAGTTTTGTGGGAGCTGACAGCACTCTTACTGTGCATGCGTGTAAATTTTAAAAGCTCTAGTGTGTGGCAGTACCTGCCTGTGAGGGCTAGAGTGCAGACATCCAGCACAAGCTCTTCGGATTTTCGTCCTTACACGACATGTCGGAGCGCATCGAGCAGCGCTACTGTATTAAGTTCTGCTACAAGCTTGGTGATACACAAATGCAAACTATCCAGAAGATTCAGCAAGCCTTTGGCGATGAAGCCATGGGAATAACACAGATAAAGGAGTGGTATAATCGCTTCAAGAAAGGACAAACCTCGGTTAAGAGCAAGCCACGGTCAGGCAGGCCATCTACCAGCAGAAACGAAGGATTCATTGAAAATGTTCGTCAAATAGTGGAGGACGACTGTCGTATAACCATCAATGAAATTAATGAAGAAGTAGGAATAAGCACAGGATCAGAAATATGGGCGGTGCGAAACTGGCAACTGCACCATGACAATGAATCTGCTCATTCTGCCCTCTTGATCCAAGCTTATCTGGCCAAAAACAACACTCCACTTGTTTGGAATCCTCCCTACCCTACAGACATGGCACCTTGTGACCTCTGGCTGTTCACTAAACTGAAAAAAACCCTGAAAGGGAAGCGTTTTGATTCGAGAGAGGAAATTATGAGAAAAACGACAGCAGAGCTTTACATCATCCCAATGTCAACATTCCAGAGGTGTTACCAGCATTGGCAGCACAGGTGGGAAAAGTGTGTGTACTCCCAAGGGGAGTACTTTGAAGGTGATTAAATAGACAAATTTGAAATGTACAATTTTTTTTCTCTATGGACCAAGGTCGGACACTTTTTGAATGGACCTCGTGTATATATATATATATATATATATATATATATATATATATATATATATATATATATATATATATATATAAATATATATATATATATATATATATATATATATATATATATATATATATATATATATATATATATATATATATATATATATATATATATATATATATATATATATATATGTGTGTGTGTGTGTATATATATATATATATATATATATATATATATATATATATATATATATATATATATATATATATATATATATATATATATATATATATATATATATATATATATATATATATATATATATATATATATATATGTGTGTGTGTGTGTGTATATATATATATATATATATATATATATATATATATATATATATATATATATATATATATATATATATATATATATATATATATATATATATATATATATTCTTCATTCCATATATAAAAAAATTGAAATATGATAGGGGTGAGCTGGCTGCAGGGCAGTTGGCCTCTGTGCCCACTTGGCCACTGCAGCCAGCTGGCCATGGGCAGATGAGTTGCAACTGGTCGGCCACAGCTAGCTGTCTCGTCACAGACTAGGGTTGTCGCTTACCTGGTAATAATAATAATAATAATAATAATAATGACAATAATAATAATAATAATAATAATAATAATAATAATAATAGTTCCTACATGGGTTTGGTCTCTATGTAGATTACACCTAGATTCCGAGTTTTGAAACTCAATTCACCAGTGCTCTTATAGAAGCAGCAGACAAACAAGGGGCATATTTCCTAGTAACAATGTGCAAAGGCTTTGGTCAGCATAATTTCACTGCCTCTCCATGATCCTTTTCCACATTGAATGGGGAACTCATGCCAATTACAGACAATAGCAAGCTGATAGTTATACTTGAAGAGCAGAAAAAATGGGTGATCTGCAACCAGATGTCACTAATGACTTTGCTTTATTACCACCAAGGAAGTTGACAGTTATCGATGGAATGGCAGTTGTCAAGGCAATTGATAAACCTCCTTAGGGCAAGACAAATGTGTAATGGGGTTACCACTTCACATCCATACTGAACAATAAGTGCTGCAACTATGATGAGGTCTATCTAGTCTTTCACTGCTATGGTTTTCCCACTTCACTGAAAGAGGCCATAAGAGAGAGATGCCTAGGTGGCACTCAAGTCACTGCATATCATGTTGCTGATAACACACCATTTGGTAAGGTGTAACCAAATCAGTTTTTATCTAACCTGACAACCAACAAGGAACTGATGATTTATCTTGCAAAGAAAACACTCAACCCTTTCGTGGGTAGCCTTAGTCGTTACTTCGTGGCAGGAGGTGTTCTCAAATTCTATGGCTCTTCAATATGTTTGTTGATCCCATGAATATGCTGACACAAGTATTTCTGTATGCTACTCAAAGAACAACAGAAATTAACATTCAGTCACATTCCATTGATGTTTGACCATACAAAACATCATTACAATTAGTTTTGCGGTATCCATATTTTGTCCCTGAGGTGGTAAACCAGAAGAGAATAATCACACTTGAGCCATTAGTGAATGCACTTGGGGATGCAAAGGCTGGTGCCTTAATAGGATTCATGCCCTATCTAGAGGTTGATATAACAGGCTGACTTACTGGCAAGAGGAATCCTACCTGTTTGTAGGGACTGAGCAGAGATTCAGTGAAGGAGATATCTGTATTCATGTCCTAGGAACCTCTAGGGAGCTGGGAGTTAACATTTAACAAGCTTGGCACAGCTTTGGTAAATTTTGCTAATCTCAGATGAGGGCTTATCACCAAGAAACATCTAGAAGCTTGAAAGCGGCCTCCAACAAGAGAAACCTTACATGAAGCCATTGGCCGAGCTCATTACCAGACAATGGTGAGGTATTGAGTTGACATTCTCTACCCTCAGTTACCACTAACATCAACCTATGGGTGGAAATAAGAAGGGGATAGATTAGTACCAGTCTCTTTGAGGGTCCTCCTCCTCCAGCCACAGTTACTCATCTCATCAAATGTGGTTACAAAAGGATCAGTTACAAGTACCACTGATCCAGGTAATCATAGATATTTGCATGTGTGAAGTTGATGAGGAGGTTTACCCTAATATCTGTCAAATGCTCTTGGAAATTGATGAGCTTGAAAAAGGAATAGATATTTCCACTTAATAGATATAGGCATACACTAAGCCTACCAATAACTTGCAAAGAGCATTAATATTATTACTATATGTACACTTTAGAAGATTTTCTTTTTATAATATTAAGGATTGTTATTGTTTTATCATTATGTAATCTTTCAACAATAATATTGGATACTCAAGTAGTATTCGCTGTGTCCTAATGAGATTATTGCACTGTAATAATTTTAATTTGAGAGAAAAGATGAAATAATTTCAATAAATGGGGTCTCAATTATTTCGTATGTTAAATGCATCAATAAGACAGTCCAGCCAGTTGCCAAAAATTAACATTTGAAACCAATTTTCTATTTTTTTTCCTACAAACCCTATCTGGCACTAGAATGATGTTTAAACAAGTGTTAGGAGAAGTAAGTTAACTAATCAATATATGTAGGTTTTTTATTTATTAGATTTAAGGTCTCGTGAGGTGGAAGGATAGAGATTGGGGTCACTGGGCCTATCCCCTACCACCGGTAAGCAAGTTTGTTTAGATGGGTGTCGTTAGGTTAAACAGATTCCCTTATTTTCATCATTTTTTGTATTCCCGCTAAGAAAAACAAAAACTGATTTTCCACTGTCAAACTCCCTTTTAGATGTTCGTGTCTCCAAAGCTACTAATTTGCGCCGGATATAATGGTGAATATCCTCGTAAATACACTCTATTATATAAAGTATTATATAAAAAATCTGTTGCTGGTCTAAACTTTAGTTTTTCCATAATCTGACAGAAGAAATCAATGTATGGTTATATCAACTATTTTTATGTGACTATTATTATATAAATATGTTACCGTTAGGCCCATAATTGGTTCGGGAGGATGCTTGTCTAACAACAAGAGAGGGCAGGCGCCGGCTAAGTCCACTTGGAGGTTAAGGTTGAAAAACTGTTTTAAGAGCCAGAAGACCTATTAGATATAAGGAATCACTCTTGGGTGGTAATTGAAGATATCAACTGCCTTCTTTTTAAGAGGGCTGAAAGTTTCTTTGCTGGTGTCGAAGGTGTCAAGTTTCCATAGGTTTTCAATAAGTGGGTATTATTATTAGATAGAATAGAAATTACTCTTTACCTGTGAAAGATTGATAAGCCTCATAATCAATCAAAATCACCCTTTCAATTTAGTCTTGCTATAGTAACTGCTAAATTTGAGCCTAAATATAATATATTTACATAATAATAGTCCCATTAAATATAGTCGATAAAACCATACATTGCTCTCTTCTGTCAGATTATGGAAAAACAATAGTAGCCTATGTGGAAATTCTTTCCACGCTTTATTTTAGTCACCACCGTTATTTCATTTTTCATTTTTTGTTCGTTATTTTCTGGATTTTACGCATCTTGTTTTTCTTTTGTATCCTTTGTAACCTACATTATTACGCCCTTAAATATTCATTGTTGCTAACATGTCCATCATTCCCCTGTAATGCTTTACCTTTCATCACTTCATTCATCTGTAGATGATTTTATCTCATTTCGTGAGCTCACAGTACAATGCTCTGACGATGCAATCGGCCGTCAACAATTCTTAAAAACAACGCTTTGTTGGGTTCTGTTCCAAATGATCTTGAAGCTTTGGATGTTTATACACAATTGGTTTGTATTTAAGTAACTCTTTAATATACGTAACTTATTGATCTTAGCTCATTGCTATTTACATCTCGTTACCTATTTAAAAGTCTGCTTAGCTAGGACTGTTTCCAGACAGTAGGATTTTTTTATAAACACTTTCCCCTGGAGTTTCAAGAATTATCCTTGTATTTATAAAAAGCACCCTTCAGCGAACCACGTACTAATGAAAATTTGAAAAATTAGCCACCCGAAGGGCTTGAACCAACTCAGCGGCGGAAGGCAGGAGGGTTTGAGCAGCCCACTTGAAAACAGGAAGCGTGGAAGGTGGACGTAGGCATAGCCCCTACAACTTGGGCGACGCTTCCACTTAAACGTCGTTTAACTTAGATGTCGCTTCAACTACCTGTTGGTCAACCAATTACTAACCAACAGTATGCCGTGCTTTAAGCCATTATTTAGAAGATAGGCTGACGAATACAAAACACGACAGTGCAGAACTAAAGATGCACCGTGTTCTTAACAGTTCACAAGATGCTTTCACTACAAAGTCTACAATCAACCCTCAAGAGCGTGAGTACTAATTAACGGTGCTCAACCTTGGCCAAGGAACTGTCCCCGCTTTTTTTCTAGCCTTTATTTGACCATGTGCACATTTAGCTAGGAAGTCATGTTCAAACTGTCTGGTTCAATCATTCGTGATATGTCCGTTACCATAAGTTGTGTTCCCGTTCCCCTCTATCAAGTTTGAAATTTTTTACCAGAGAGGAATGTGTTCAAAGTAGTAAGTAGAACTTTTGGTATTATTTCAGTCACCATTTTTACTTTCATTGGTTGATTAGTCATTCGATTATTGATTTACGATTTTATTGATTTGACCATTCTCTTGGCATTTTTCATTTTTCATATGCCATGCGGTCTTTATTCAAATTTCAATTAGGTAGTTTTGCTGGATTTTTTCCTGCGTCAGTTAGGTGAAAATTCTGTGGTACTTTATGGAAATAAACGCCATTTTTAGGTTAAAATTATTAATTGTTTTTAACTAAACTTTTACATTTTGAAATGACTAAATGAATTATCTCATGAGGTGAGATATGACCTAATTGAAAGTTTTTATTTACGTCAATGTAAAGTTATCGGTGTTAACCCTTTATCGTAATGTTCTATGGTATTACCTCCCGGTGGTCCGTAGGACGTTTTGACTTTTACAGAACTGCTCCCCCTAACATTTTATGAAACTGTCGTTAACGTAACTGATTCAGTCCAACCACACTTGATTGTTATTTACTATTTTGCTCCCTGGAGTAGCGTCTGAATATCAATGTGATATCAGTGCCTACAGTCCTAGTATAGAGTAGTCTTTGGACTTAAACGTGTGCAGGGAAAGCAAACCGTCTTCGTTGCGGTTCTCTAGTCTGTTAGAGCTACGGGCCAATCAAAGGAAAGGCCTGTGCCAACAACAAGTGTTGGCTTTAATACCCCAACAACAATCTAGTCTGTCTTTACGGGCTGCCCAGCGGCAAGAGCCCGTGTCTTCCATAAGGTAAGGCAATCTACACACACACACTCTAGTCTGTCAAGTTTGAGAGTGTTGGCACTCTATCCTTCAGGCTCGGGTCCGGAAATCTGAAACGGGGAGGCCTTTCCTGGAATTATTTCCCACACCCTACAGCATATGGCAAGTTGAAACACTGTGGCCTGGTGGCCAACATATGTAAAATACTTAGATCACATTTGGATAGTTAAGGAAACTTCAATTGTTTTACCTATAATCACAACTTGGCATCAGACCAATACAAAAGTAATTAAGTATTTGACCTTCTAAGAGATAGAAGAATTCTGGCTAGCTAGACTGATTGTTGTTGTTGGGGTATTAAAGCCAACACTTGTTGTTGGCACGGGCCTTTCCCTTGGTTGGCCCGTAGAGCTAGACTGATATTTCGTTGGTTACTCACCATAATTTTTTTTTTTTTTTTTTTTTTTTTTTTTTTTGTAATTTAAGGTTACCAATTAGTATGGTAATATTATTGTTTCAGTGAATATTGACGCTTAATTTTCAAATATTACATTCAATCTTTTCATCACACATAAACAAAATTTTGGGGGATTCTTTTCTTATACATTTTTTTTTTGAGACTCCAGTCAATCAATAGATATCTTCAACATTATTGCATCTATACTTAATCTATAATTTTTTAATGATTTAATACCTTTCTATAATCTAATTTTGCATGCAATCGATCTGCCTTTATATCTATTCTATCCATTTAGCCATTGATTGAAGATGAAGATCTTTACTTTTTCTGTTTCTTTATCCTTTTTTTTTATAAAGCTCTAAAGAAAAACTATTCTAATTGAATCTTAAATTCCAGATGCATTTCCTCTTATAATTGTGTACCTAATAATGTTACCAATTGTTGGTTGAATGTTCTCTACATGAAGACTACAATTAGTCGTAGGAACTTCGCTTTGTTTCGAATCCGTTCACCCACGTGTTGTGGCGGGTTTCACTTGTATCCAGAAAGTTCTAAGCTGCTTGAACTAAAGTTTCTTTTGGTTCAGACACCTGTGTTTACTGCTCAACTAGAGCACCAGTGTACGCACTCTTTCAACTAATTTTGCTAATTTAGCATCTAATTTGTAACATTTTGTACCTTGGTCTACCTTCCTTAGTGTCGTTTACCTTCCCTAACTAACCTTAACCTTTCTAACTAACGTTCCCCTTATACCTAGCCCGTGTCCTTATCCTAGAGAGCGAATTGACGCAATATAATTGTAAGTCTTCTTATAAGGAACGTAGAAACTTAATTTCACCAAGAACATTTAATTCCAAATGTTTGTTCCGAGATGGCAGATCTAGTTTACAACTCAAACTAAAGGGTGCGTAATTGTTGTCTACCGTATGTAAATTACTGCTTGTAGTTCCATTTAATTTCCTTTTGCGAGGAGAATTTTGTTTTTTGTCCTTTAGCAAGGAAATTTTAGTTTTTGTCCTTTAGCGAGGATATTTTTACTTCACCTCCGCGTGAGGGAAATTCTGTATTTGTTTAGCCTCTACGAGAGCGCGCTTTAATAGTTAAGTCGTTGCCTAGTGCGCCTATCTACATTTTGAACAGTTCAAGGGCTGTCTCATTGCGCCAGTAATTGTGAAATCGTCACAACAACAGTGTCAGTCTCGACCTGTTATTTTAACTTTCAACTTACTATTTTGCTTTCAATTCATAAGCCCATGCACTTTCTCACATGTTTTACTTTCAAGAAAGTTAATTCAGTCATTTATCGCCACGTCCTCATATAATTCCATAGTAATTTTTTTAACATCACGTGTCTCGGGTATCGTCTGCTTTGTTGGGCCCGGTCAGTTTGAAACTTTTGAAGTAAATTCACGGTTTACATTTGTTTTCCCGATTAACCATTTTCCTCCCAACATGAGTGGCTTTCAATATCCATTTATCACGCTTTCAAATTTGTAAAGTTTCATTTTCACATTCCTTTGTGAAATTCAGTTACCCTTTGTTTGCTTTAACGAATCCGTTCATCAAACATGGTCAATCCAAGATGGTGGACTTCATTTTTAACGTAAACAACCCTCCACTGCCTGAGACGGAAATGCTCAGTCCCGAGAAGATTAATGCTAGGCTTAATGAACAGGAGTTGACATTCACCTTTGTTTGTGAGGATGCAGACCTAGCACTTCATGCTCTTGCTTCTGTAGATTTTCCCAACATGGGTCCTGAAGCCGTAAATCACTTTAAAACTGAAATTGGTAAGGTAAGAGATTAACTTTGTAATTACAAGAATTTTTGGAGACATCATTACGACAATCCCATTGTCAAATCAAATTATCCCATGCTTGCTGCCTGGCCAAGTAAAATTGAGATTGCTTTTAACAGCCTAATGGCTCATCCCAATTTAGTTATTAAAGCCAATCAATCTTGTTCTTCTTCATCGAGGTCAACACCTTCAGTGACACGTCCCGTTGTAAATGTTATTAATGGTCCCCTAGTTGATCCTTTTTATGTGTTGGTAGTCAAGCACAATATTCATACTTTACCATCAATTCCCCAACCCGTAAAAACTTCATATTCCAGTACTATGTTGCCAACACGGCATACGATTAGTGAGTTTGTGTCAGTCCTACGTGCTCCGTCCTCATCTCTTAACCTTAAGCCGTCGGCGTTTGATCGACCTCAACCCCATTGTGTCTTTTGTGCCGGTGGCAGTGCATTCCGGGGAAACCATTCATTGTCTACCCATGGATCCACCTAGTGGTAGCGCAAATGCCACCCAACCTGACCGCATGCACAAAGGCCAACCAAGGCCTGTGCTAGTAAATTCGAGCATTAAACAAGAACCATCCCACGGACCAGTGCTCACGTAGCCTGACTGTCCAGTCCTTAAGCCCGTAACCTTCGCTCCAACATGTGATAACACTAAAATATCCACGTCAGGATTTGGAACCCGCATTCAGAACGAGCCTCGTGAACGCAACCTTAACCCTGGATAGGTACGGTCCTCGGACACCCCTTTAAGGGTATACTCGGACGCGAACGACCCCGACGCCAGAAAAAATTCTTGAAAAATCAGTTTTTGCAGTAACCTCCTTTTTTCTTTTGCCAAAAAAAAACTTCAATGAATGCTTAAAACAACTGTAAAGATAAATACTACTCATCTGCAGAAAAACTATTTATTATAAATATTTTAAAAAATTAAGTAGAAAAAAAAAGACCTGACATAAAAATTCATAAAAAAAAAATTTATACATATATACACAAATCCTTTTAGGAATTGATTCTTGAATGTTTAGGACACATCTTGATGTATTTTGGATGAAGTCAGACCCATGGAGGTGAAGATCTGAAATGAGAAAAAAAGGGTAACTTTTTTTGGCCAAAAAAAATTGTCCAAATTTCATGAATTTTTTTGGGTACCCAAATGAAATAGGGAGTGGCTAATTTTTTTAGGGAATAAACATATGTTATCCTAAAATAGAAATATGTAAAAAAATCTTCATTATTTTGTAAATTACATTTATATCAGGGGCCATATCTAAAGGTAATTTTTTGAGTACTTGGAAATTTCGTAAAAAAATACATATATTTAATATATAATATGATATTTATGCAGGTAAAAATATACCAAAATAACACAAATTCTATAGGGAACAAGAATATATATAGATAGGGCAGCTTACGCTTCGGATATGTCCACAAAATGGCCGCCAACCACACTGACTCAGACTCCCTAATCTGCCACTTGAAATGTAGGAAGGGTATGTCAATTTCAAGGTGTTATTTACTAATCTAATTATTATTGGATATGCATAAAAATTGTATGGTGGGTTGCTGGATAATTGTCGATTATTTTACGACTATAAAATTAAAATTCTGACCCAAAAAATTTTTTTTGAAGGGAAATAAAATCGAAAAAAAAAATGTAAAACAATATTTTAGCTAAAAAAATTTGATGATATTCGATCAAAAAAAAAAGTAAACAAAATTTTCCGACAAATAAACATCTAGAGGAATCATTACTCTGTGATAGTTCCTTAGTACGTAGTAATTTTGAAAGAATTGGGAAAAAACGAAAAAATGGCAATCACCGGAAAATCGAACACATACCTATATATACGCCATATCTGGCTAAAAAAAAGATAGGCATGGGTAGCCAGATCATCTAGAAACACTTTCCAACACTATAAAAATATAAGTTTTGCGACACTACTTGCCAATTCCTTACGGTAACATGACTAAGCAAAAAAATGCAAAACAAATAAAAAGGTGCACTCGTGGAAAAATGGCCATTCTAATATACGGCATTTCAGAAAAAAAAAATTTCATCCACGTGCTAGGCAAACCATCAAGGCATATTTTCCGACAAATAAACATATAAATGAAATATTACTCTGTGATAGTTCCTTAGTACGTAGTAATTTTGAAAGAAATGGGAAAAAACGAAAAAATGGCAATCACAGGAAAATCGAACACATACTTATATATACGCCATATCTGGCTAAAAAAAAATAGGCATGGGTAGCCAGATCATCTAGAAACACTTTCCAACACTATAAAAATATAAGTTTTGCGACACTACTTGCCAATTCCTTACGGTAACATGACTAAGCAAAAAAATGCAAAACAAATAAAAAGGGGCACTCTTGGAAAAATGGCCATTCTAATATACGGCATTTCAGAAAAAAAAAATTTCAGCCACGTGCTAGGCAAACCATCAAGGCATATTTTCCGACAAATAAACATATAAATGAAATATTACTCTGTGATAGTTCCTTAGTACGTAGTAATTTTGAAAGAAATGGGAAAAAACGAAAAAATGGCAATCACAGGAAAATCGAACACATACTTATATATACGCCATATCTGGCTAAAAAAAAATAGGCATGGGTAGCCAGATCATCTAGAAACACTTTCCAACACTATAAAAATATAAGTTTTGCGACACTACTTGCCAATTCCTTACGGTAACATGACTAAGCAAAAAAATGCACAACAAATAAAAAGGGGCACTCGCGGAAAAATGCCCAACATTCTAATATACGGCATCTCAGATAAAAAAAAAAAAGACATGCACGTGTTAGCCCAACCATCAAGGCACACTTTCTAACACATAAACATGAAAAAAAAATCAATAATATACGGCAATTCCTTACTACGTAGTAAATTTTTACAAATATTGAAAAAAAAACAGAAATTGACAACCGCAGTTAAATACCCAATATACCAATAACTACGTCGTATCTGACAAAAACAAAATCACGCATGGGTAGCCAGATCATCTAGACACACTTTCCAACATTAAAAAAGCAAAAGTTTTACGACACTATTTCGCAGTATCTTACGGAAAAATGACTTGGCAAAAAAATTAAAAAAAATTAAAAAAGGACACTCGCGGTAAAATGCCCGACATTCTAATATACGACATCTCAGATAAAAAAAAAGACATGCACGTGTTAGCCCAACCATCAAGGCACACTTTCTAACACATAAACATGAAAAAAAAATCAATAATATACGGCAATTCCTTACTACGTAGTAATTTTTACAAATATTGAAAAAAAAACAGAAATTGGTAACCGCAGTTAAATACCCAATATACCAATAACTACGTCGTATCTGACAAAAACAAAGTCATGCATGGGTAGCCAGATCATCTAGACACACTTTCCAACACTAAACAAGCAAAAGTTTTACGACACTATTTGGCAATATCTTACGGAAAAATGACTTGGCAAAAAAATGGAAAAAAATGAAAAAGGGGCACTCGCGGTAAAATGGTCCTCGTGGTGATGAACGACATTTTAACTAAAAAAAAAAACATGCACATGGTAGCCAAACAATCCACCAAGACTTTCCACAACTGATAACCTATACAAGTTGCACCATTCTACGACAATTTCATAATACGTAATAACTTTGATAATTATGCAAACTACCTCAGAAGGGTAAACTCGGACGCGAACGACCCCGACGCGTCTCAGAAATCGGGGAAGGAGTACAGCTACAGCAATTCACATCTGGACACTACTAGAGCGTGTAGGGGAGACACCTCCTGCAGGTCAATCACCCACAAATTCAGTCACAGGGGTGAGTCACGTGAGAAAAACCTGTTTTTTTTTGACGCTCGGGGTCGCAAACGACCCACCGTACCTATCCAGGGTTAAGACTTTGACAGTCAGAAAGGAACCTTTCGCACTGACGGCGGATTTACCGAAGGTCACACATGTAGGCCTAGCACCGGAGCTTAGAGCTTGTTTACGATTAACCTTGCTTGAGGATTACGGTACCAGGTACGTCATTCATTATTTTCATTCAGTCATATATGACGCCACATTAAGCTTTCATTATTTTTCCCACGTCATTCAGCAGCATTTTTTAAGCCGATCCCTTACGGTGACTTCAAGGTGTAACTCTAATTTTTGCCTTGACAATTTGTCATGTTATTACAATCCCCCTGATATCCTTCAGCTCGTGCTAAATATAAGTTTTGTTTGTAGTGTTCCCTTTTTAAAAATTTCTGTTAAGGACGACATCCAAGACTTTCACTGTCAGAAATGCGATGAACCAATGGACCTAGTTTGTCTTAGTTTATCATTCAGGCTAGTGTCAAATAACTTTTCACCTTTAAACGCCGGAAGGAATTAACTTTTCTCCTTTTGTCAGGCAACGAATACAAGGTTTTCATTTCGCCAGTAATTTTCTTTGTCAAATCATATTATGTAAAACTTTGGATATCAGATCGGGATTAGGATTCACCCCGATGATTTTTAATTTGTCATTGGCCGTACTTGTTGCAGAGTTCGACCTCTTTTGGCTCACGTTTTGTTTGTTCTATCCGTACCCCTAGGGTGGGAAGAATCGTTTTACTACAATTACATTGTACGTTTAAAGTTAACGCTAATCATTTACTTATCTTAACGCTTCCATGGGGCATTGCCTGCAGCTTTAATTTTCTCCAAATTCACGTTCATGCCTAACTTTTAACTCAATTGATTTTAAATAATTCTAACAGCGTTTTGTTAACTTTAAACGGACATTGGTGTGAAGAACAACTTCACTCTTCATTCATACAGTGAGATTATCTCGCCCGAACTAATCAGTAGTTAAATCACATTTGCCAGAACCAACCACTCTCCCTTTTTCTCACTTTTATCCCCAGGGTGAGAAGAATTTTTCTTCACTCTTCTTTCATTAGTATTTTTGAGTCTCCTAATAATACTGTAGCTACTCATTAAACGTACTTTCTTACATTATGCTCTCTTTACCAAAACCTCGGGAGAACTATTCTAAATCAAATAAACTTGACAGTAGTGTACGCCACGCTCGTGACGTCACAGCGTGAATACGCACAGGAAAGACATTATCCCCGCGTATATTGGTTCTTTCCTTAAACTACGTGGGTCAAGATAAAATTACTAAACTGATTCAAATATAATTTCTAATGCAGCTATCTTTAATGCATCTTTTATTTCTCTATACCAATTAAGGTTTGTTAATTTTAAGATGTATGCCCATCGCAACAGCCCATTCTTAATTGATCATTAAACTATTAATCTTTAGCAAGCCAGAATAAGTAAGATTATTGTATATTTAATAAACTCACTTAGAGCAGCAAGATTCCTCTAAGTATTTAATACAAAATTTTGCCTCCTATGCACTCCTTGCAACAATATAGTGCCCTGTCTAAAAGTCCCGATATGGCACTTCTACTGGGTTACTGTACACATTGTGACCCTCACCTGTCTGGAAAGGTGAAGCGAGGTGATCTCTCTCAATTTTAACCTCAGCCCATTCGTTGGAAAGTTGCTGTGACCAACTGACCTGCTTGTCAGTGCACCTCTGGCTCACCCCTAATCCCTCTTCCCAAAACTCGACTCACACAGGAGTCCAGCTGGTCGGAGAGATAGCGAAGAAGAGCCTGGAAAACCTTAATTGCCAAAGGGAGAATTTTAGGGGTGAGCCAGTCAAGAGTGCAAAGTGCCAACTTATGCAATGTTCCGGTCAACAGAAATTAAGGCCAAAGGACTGTCTTCTAAGGAGTGCAGGTAACAAAAGTTGCCACTTAGTTTTTCCCCCATTTCTTAGTTTAGACTAATTTTAACTTGAGTACAGTATCTGGCTATTACATAATTCGGACTGTGTGCGGTCGAATTGTGTGTATATATTTTTTAGATAATATTTTTTGCTTTTGAGACTAGCAGTCTCTGGGGCACATGGGCCATGTGTCCAACCATATTACAGTTATTGACTATTGCAGTAGACCACGTTTCTGACCAATCATTTATCATTATTTTGAATTGCTTTTGATTACATCACATTTTGTTTGTTTAGATGTCCTTTTTCATTTAATGTAAATTTGTAAGATAAATCAATATTAGGTTACTTAAACCTCCTTCGTATTTTACTCCCTCATTTATTTTAATATGCAAATTATGAATATTTGATCACAGGATAGAATACCCAATATTTGAAAGGAGTAATCCTAAGTAAGTCTCTAAGTGGTTTCAGCGAGGAGCTTTGTATTAATATACTTGCTTCAAAGGTAAAGATCCATGTCTTTAAACTTTTCAACTTTACTTTACATCACTGCTCCTATTTTTATTATTGTCTCCAATTACAATAACATAACATAACTGTCCAGCATCTCACTGGGGTCACTGGGACAGAATCGAAACAGAGACTAAGCGTGCAAGATGACTATAGACCTGACAAATCTAGAGTAGCCTCTTAAATTACTTTTATTTTCACGTGTGGAGTTCTCCGGCTTCTGGACAGTAAAATTCCCCCCTTTAGTATTTAAGAGTGACGGTTAGGGAACTGCGTCAGTAAAGTTATTAGCAGGGTGTTTGGGCCCCGATTGTAAGTGCTCATTATCCTCCCCTGATGATCTTTGAATAACTGACGTAGGGAGCCTTTCCTGGACTAAGTTCCTACTCAAACATTTTAATACAAAAAAAATATATATATATATATATATATATATATATATATATATATATATATATATATATATATATATATATATATATATATATATATATATATATATATATATATATATATATATATATATATATATATATAAGGGAATTGCCCCATTGAGTGGTGTATCTTTTCAATTCCAGTTTTGATCCATTACCTCTGGAGTGATTTATTCTAAGCTTGTATAGATTGTTGTAATCTTTATTAGTTATTCCTTTAAGAATTTGGAATGCCTTTATTAACTGTACCCTTGGTCATATTTGTATATTAAAAAAGTTCAAACGTTCCATCCTCCATCTATATTCAAATTGCCTTAGTGTTGGAATTAGTTTTGTGGCCCTAGCTTATACTACTTCCAATCTATCTATATACTTCTGAATACTTGGAGCCCAGAATTGTACTCCGTATTCTAGATGGGATCTTACTAGTGATGTGTACAGCCGTAGTACAGTGTCTTTGTTACTGTATTTGAATTGTGTCCTTATTAGCCTCTTAGTTTCTGTACTTTCTTTTCAGATTTTATGCTCTGTTTGGTGAACTTCAAATCCTTGCTGATGATAATACCGAGATCTTATTCTTGATCCACACTTTCTATTTCATTACCCAGCAGTGAGTAATCTGATTGTGTGTCATTATAACCTACGTGTATTACTTTACATTTTTCAGAGTTGAAAGCATTTGCCATTTCCTGGACCATTCTCCTAGCTTCATTAGATCCTCTCTTTAGGCTTCTATGTCTTCTGAGTTCGCAGCATTTATGCCTAATTTAGTATCGTCGACAAATTTGGCTATTCTACTAGTTAATTCTAAATCTATATCGTTAGTGTAGATCAGATATAGCAATAGAACAAGGACGGATCCTTAAGGTACTCCACTTGAAACAGCTACCAACTCTGAAACTTTTCTGCTGATTACAACAGCTGTTGGTTTTGATACTTCAGGGTGTAGACTATCAAGGAAACATATAATTTCTACAAAATTGCAAGCGTTTGTAGTTGGTGATTCTACATAAAAACAGACAGGGAGCACACACTTTGACCTCACTATTAAGGATTCAGAACGAATTCACTTTTCTACCTTATTGTACCTCATATGTTGTAAGAAGTGAAAAGACTGGTAAGTAATGAAATATACACGCTTATGAAAGCATTCCAGTCACTTAACTCAAAAAGTATAGAATTTTTATCTTTTGAGAAAATGCATTGATTTATTCATGTCTATTATGCTAACACTAAAAATCTCAAAAATAAGCTCTTCTCTGTAAAACGCATGTTAAAACGACGCTACAAGGCCATAAGTGACACTGGAAGACTTAAATAATCGTTAGACTTAACGAAAATTTTACTCATGTCGTCGGCTTCAGCGGAGAGAAGCTTCTCTCATCAGAAATTTATGAAGACTACTTTCATAAATGTAATGGGCAATCCCAGATTAAACAATCTTACTGTGTTGTTAGCTGAAAATATGAAAGTTGAAAGACTAAATTTAGAGGTATGTTTAGCTGGGTTTAGAGAAAATCTCAGGAACAGGAGAATATTGCAAAAATTTATCATGTCACAGTAGTCTGTTTCCTCATCATGTATAATGTATAGCAAGCATCTTTTTATTTTATTACTTTCAATATATATATATATATATATATATATATATATATATATATATATATATATATATATATATATATATATATATATATATATATATATATATATATATATATATAAAGTTTAATTCATCCATTAAATCTTCTATCAAGATTACCCATTACATAATAGACTTATGAAAAGTTTTTTTTTCTTTTATCCCATATCTATATTTTGTAATTACTATAAGCACAAGAATTACAGGAATTAATGCATTTTGCATAGCTCACTAAACATTTTTAAGTTTTATATCTGTAATTTTTCCTATTCTGTAATTACGTATAATCATAATGTACCTGATTTCTATGCATCTCTGTTCTCCTTGATACAATATAACAGAATCACAGCTACCTATACAATGTCAGAATATCTTATGGCTTTAGAATGCTTCTGAAATTGGCATGTATACACCTGATCAAATAGCCTATGGCCCTGCCTTATTCAGCTGTGCCCCCTTGGTGCCTACCCACTGACAAACTTCTAGCTACGCCACTGTCTGGGTGCCCGTGTCCAGAACTATGGCGGTCTTTAGTTCCAGTTCATTAGGTCTACTGGAGTGGTTTAGTGGACTCGTGGCCCCTTCCAACTCCCCCTCCCCCCCAGTCTTGATCAGAGGCTACCAAGGAAATTGCTGCTTTCCCCTCCATGTTTGCGCCCTTTCAAGGCTTTTACTGTCCTTGCCCTTCCTAGAATCTGGATTCTTCAATGTACAAGGGGACAGCTAGTGGGAGTGAGTGGGAGCACAAGGTTTACTGACAGTAGGCAATTTACCCACCTTATAGTAGTGTGGCCTATAACTTTGTGAGGTCGAATTTAGGTAGCCAACGTCCGGCTTCCTTCTCCCAAACAACATCACATCTCGATGCGTAGGCCATTGGTCTTGATATGCCATCTATAAGTTAGGACAGGCTGGAAAGACCTGTGGCTTGTAAGTTTTAAACAGTATGTATATGTAATAGACGGTAGTATAAGCGTCTCGATTCGTCTGAGTGGGTTTTTATTGGTTCAGTGTTTAAACGCTGATGGATGTGACATAGGTTTATTCCATAAAACTCCACCTGACAAACAAATAATCAATAATATACAAATTTTCAGATAGATACACATATACACACTTTAGTGACTAGAATATTACAACATAGCATAGAATAGTTATCCCAATTATCCTTAGCAATATTATATTAGGTTTAAAGATATATGTTCTGCAAAGCACTCGACACAGACTATTAGGGATTTTAACAATGGCAATGTTCTATTTAACAATGGCACTTGAACGGATCAATAATAATAGATTAAATGCTGGACATTATTGAAATCCAATCGGAACGCATATATTTCACAATACACCTCAAAGCACACACTCGTTCTGACCTGTAAAGAATATTTGGGAAATATTCCACAATATATAACCGTAGTATGGCGTAGGCTAACATATAAAGCCTGACAACCTGGGGGCACCAGGCAGAGACGCCCTCGAGACGGTGTTGGCCCAAGCTACGTGTTAACGCTGCGAGGACCAAAGACCGAATCACAAGATTTGTCTTTCCAAATTCTCGCCAGTAACCAGGCTTGGTTACTGTAAACAAAAACCTGTTAAGGAGGTGTACTCTACAGTTAATTAATTAGTCTTAACTATAGTTACGAGGACGGTATAGAATTTGAAGTAATATATTGATACTTAGCATTTCCCACCAAATAAGATTAAATGAGGTTTACTGCCATTGATTTCTTAAAATACCTACTAAGTTAAATAAGACGAAGAAGATACATACATGAACAAAAACACATTATATTTGTTCCTGTCACACATATTTAGCATAAAAGGAGCAATCTTGAGATTCCAAAGACTTCCCTCTCGGAGACTGGTAGGCTATACCTAGATATGATCATTGACACCGATCAACTGAATGTCTTCCCATCAGACGACAAGGTACAGAGGCTCAGGATGATAGCAAGACCTTTCCTCAGAGGAGAAAAATTTCCAGGCCCAGCAATGGTTGTGTCCCAAAGGTCACCTATCATCCCTGGTCTGTCTAGTGCCCAACGACCACTTCAGGATCTGATCTCTAATATGGCAGCTGAAGTCCAGGTAGAATTAGACCAGTGATTCCTCGGACATTCTAGTTCCCATAGTACTAGAAGAGCAGACAGACCCTCATGTGGGGTGTGGCAAATGAGAACCTCTACAGTAGTGTTGATTTTCTCGTTCTCAACCCGGAATTGATGCTCTATCCAGATGTATCAAAAGAAGGGTGGGACCATATGCTGTGCCACATGGGCTCTGGCATCTGGTCTGAATCTGAAGGGTTCCAACACACAAATCTGTTGGAGATGAGAGGAGCCTTCCTAGCCCTGTAACTGTTCCAGCAGTTCCAGGCGGGTCAATCCGTGGTGTTGATGAGCAACAACACCACATTACTGGCTTATATGAACAAAAAAGGCGGCACCTTCTTGCAGTCCCTATGCCATCCAGCAGTAGAGATACTGTCAGTGACAGAAGACAACTTAGTGTCCCCATTTGTCCACTTCATACTGGGCAAGAGGAATGTGCTTGAGAACAATCTGAGTGCAGTAACTCTGATAGTGCGTTCTGAGTTGTCGTTGAATTACTATGTAACAGGGTTCCCTGACTGTGGACTCGTTTGCGACATCCCTAAATCTAAGGCTACCGCTTTACTGCTCCTTAGCTCTAAATCCGCAGCCTTTCTGGCAAGATACATTTCAACAATGGTGGGACCACATCAATGTCAACAAAGTTCTCTCATTCTGTCTGATGAGAAGAGTACTCAACAAGACCAGAGCATCTGACAATCTCTCTATAACTCTCGACTCTCATAGTTCCGCTATGGCAACATGCAGAGCGGTTCCCGGATCTTCTGCAACTCCTGACGAAGTTTCTGAGAGAACTCTCTCTGTGACACAATATACTCAAACAGCCCAGCTTCATTCTACCAGGCCAAGTATCTCTCCCCTTAATGCTACTACTCCAAGGATAGAGGAGTTCCTTGTGCACCTTTAGTAGGAAATGCTCCTCTCGGTTTCGGCAGTAAAAGGCTACCTCTTAGCCTTGGGCCTTGCCTTTAAACTGTAAGGAGTCAATATTTCTTCCTCATCATTAGATCTTCTTATCTTTGTATGAAGCTACAAGCTTAACTATCCACTGGTCAGAAGTCAGACCTCCTCCTTGAAATGTGGTTTGGGTCCACCAGTGTCTGATGGGTTCTCCATATGAACATGTATGCCAGACAACAGATCGCCACCTCACTTATAAGACGGTATTCTTACTTGCCTTGGCTACTGCCAAAAGAGATAGTGAATTGCATGGTCCTTCATATGACATCGCCTATTCCAAAGGATGAGGGAGGTAATTCTAGACTTTGTTTCTGAGTTTATTGCTAAGACTCAAAATCAGGGAGTAATGGATCCTAGATTTCAGCCATTCTGGAATGGGAGAAGACCATCTCTACTTGTATTTGCAGAGTCATTCACCTGACCATGAATTCCGGCCATCCTCTAACACGACAACCTAGACCTAATGACATCAGGGGCATTGCAACACCCTTGTCGTTCTAAGGAACTACTCTGTGCTGCAGGTATTGCAAGCGTATGGAAGTGCCAGGGGACATTCATCACCAACTACCTGTAAAACATGACCCAAAGGAACATGGACAGGTTCTCAATCGGTCCTGTGGTGGCTACACAAGTGGTTCATGAACCTCAAGCTTGTTGATGGACAAGTAGCAGAGGGTTGAGAGCAAAAGTTACAGGGTATAAGTTTGGGGTGAATGCAAAAAAATGTTTGGCTCTTTCTTTCCTTCATCTTCCCCTTTTAGGGAATTAGCAATCAGGGTCCTCTGAAAAGCTGGCATCACATATCTACAGGTAAAATAATTTACCTTGTGTAACCTGGTCTTGAAATACAGTAATACTTGTTGCATCCTCCTACAGGGTTATTGGGCAATTTCTATGATAACAACAGAAGATTTTTATGACTTGAAGAATATTTACCTAGACTGTTATATTACTAGTATCACAAGCACACAGCTTCCTTAGGTCGTGAACCATGCATAGCATGGTTTTAGGGAGGCTTGGGTTTTTTTATTAGTTATGTGTTGAGCTTGTAACGTACAGGGAAATGAAAGGTTGATGCCAGGAAGCTAGTTGATATGGACTTCCACTCTCCAAAAGGTTAAGTTATCCCTTACAAATAGTGTGGGTTTGTGTTAGGACAAATTAAAAAAATTATTTGTATTTTTCCTAAGGATACAAATCCATAGCAATTTATACAAACTGGCCCGCCAACGCCTATCCTCCTAAAAGTAGTGCCTCCTAAAAAGAGTGGTTACTCAGCCTAGGTGTGTAACTAAGTGAAATAACTAGAAACCTCCAACCCCACCACCCACCCTGCTAATTAGCAGGTAGATGGTTAACCCTCGCTAAAAGTCTTATGGCTCATCTTTCAGTTTCGCCGAAAGTAATATCAGAAATAAATAGCTACGGGCTTGTACACTTAGAAAAAATACAAGTTACTTCCAAATCTAACATCTGTACATACCAAAAAAAATTAGCTTATAAGTATCTAATCTCACAAGAAGATAAATATAAACATCTGATCACCTAAAATATTTATATAATTATACACATTTTCATGAAGTAAAATATCTTATATCACAAGAAAATATTAATGTTCGGTATGCGTATCAGTCTTTATTGATTGAAACATTACATCATAATAGTGTAAACATACAAAAATGCTGGTACATAAAAATGGTGCAAATTGATCGGTCTCGGTTGGTTAGTAAAGAGTTCAGATGTTCATAATAGAGATCTTATTCCCTTAAAAAAACTGACCAAATTTATGGGCATCTTTGTGACAAAACCCCATATTGACTTAAAGTCGAATCAATCAACCCAAGCAATGGAGACACCAAGTATTCAAGAACTATAACTTGAGAAAATATTGTGAATTTTACAGTGAGTATAATATATTAAGAAGGAAATTAACTATTACCTCAATAGGTACACAATTATAAAACAAGATTCATCTGAAATTCGAGAATCAATGAGAATAGGCCAAGTATAGAGAACTATAAAGGAAATAGAAGTATGGACAAGAAAACGTAAGACAGTCATCTCTAATCAAGGACTAAATTGTTAGAATATATATAAAAGTAGACTAATTGCAACCAAAATTAGATTACATAGAAATATTAAATCATTAATTAAATCATGTGTCTCACGTAAATGCAATAATGTTGAAGATATATATTGATTAACTGAAGCCAGAAAATCCAGCTCGTGATTAAAAAAAATTCATAAAAATAAAATGAGGGGCTTGTTGAGCTACTATCTTCAGATTGGATTGGGTGGTTGATAAAGAAAATGCAGTTAATGCTGCAGATGTGTAATTTTTGGAAAACCAGAAATATTTTCTAAAATCTACATATGACGTATGAATAAAAATTTATATCAAATGTTTGAAAATCAATCTTTATTATTACTTGAAACAGCAATATTGACATATCATTCGCTAAATTGGAATTACAGAAAAAGTGTTATGGAGACTAGCTTACACTGTTTCAATCTACTCACGCACTTGTCTTTCACGTCATTGAATGTTAACTATACTTACATTTGTATTGGTGTTATGCCAAGTAATGAATTTAGAGTACCTGTCTACAACTTGACGCCATGCCTATATTAAATTCTTTTTTTAGGTGTCAATTTTCAACACTAACTAAATTCTGTAGTTTACAAATGTTGGCAAGATTATTTACCATAAATAAATTTAGAAACTGTTATCATTGTTCATGATTGCCAAATAATAGTTCAGCTTCATATTTTTAAAGCATATAAGAGGTTATTGTAATTTGCAGCTTCAAAACTCATACCTGACATTGTGATTGCCTACATAAATCCTTAGAGAATTACCTATTTGGGTGATTTGACCAATTGTGCTGAAGAACTATCCTGAAGAGACATATTGTTGAAGTAGGCCTTTTACATTATTTGTATATAAAATTAGGCAACAAAAAGCTTTTGCCAAATCTCGTAAACATAATCAATGATTTTTTTTTTCTCTTACGTCAAGCTTGTTCAACCTAGTTTTCATACCCCATTGTATAATAAATTGTAGTGTTGTTTTCCATTCCCTTCTATTGGTCATGATTAAAAGAAAAAAAAATTCTATTATTTTTCATATATATTCCATGAATCTTTCCCCTGAATTCTTTATTTCTTTCAATTCAATCATTTATTTACTATATCTTTCTCTGATCATAATTCTGAAAAATAGGTTTTTCAGATTTTATTGTTGTTGAAAAGTTACTTTCTTATAATCTAGCTGTAGCCTACTCTAGGATCTGCTATGATGCTTTGATATGGAATACTTTATTGAATATTCTTAATGTTCTGTATTGTTGTCATATATTTATTACACTATTACTTTCTGAATAAGGAAATATAGTCGTATGACTATTGTGTCATATATTTCTCGGGATGAATGTACTGTACGATGGAATCCACCCACTGTGGTATCATGTAGTCCCATGTAGCTATGAATAAAGGGCAGTCTCTATCTAGCACCCAAGCCATCAAGTCCTGTCTTTTAATCACTGCAACCTCTTGCATATTATATCATGGTAGCAGAGTGGTAACGCACCCCACGCCATTCCATCAACAAACCCCGACCATAGAGACACTTTACATACCTCTCCTGCCCGTAATAACTGAGAAGAGGACTCATAATCAGCCCGAGTTTATTACCAGCGGCCATAGATGACGCCATTTTCACCCAACAGCAATCGGACAAAGACTGTCATACCAACCCAGATAACAACCGTACATAACTTATATCGTCAGGATATGGCATAGAATGGACATTAGTGAACCGTGATTACAGTGAGAATAGTGAAGAAAGTTGTGAATAGATTACTTACAAGCATTTTGGCCATTGTTATCCGCTCACTACTTCACAAAATGAGCCAAACAACGACGTACATTCGGCAGTGTAAACAAAACTGAAAACCATGCCGACTACCAGTGACAAATTTTTATAGTGATTTCCATACTCTTATTATATGTGTCTCTTTGTGAACCGTAAATTGTGTTATTAATCCATTCACTATCTATCTATTGTGTTACACTCTCTCGAAACCAAATCCAATCATGGCTCAGCCTAAATGCCCAAGTATCGACTGGGCTCACCAGCCCCTGGCCGAGTCGTTTCGTGCATTAAGGCGCGCATGAACTTATACCTCGAAGACCAGGAAGTCACAGACCCAGGCAAGCAAGCAACCAAAATTAAAATTGCCCTCGGCGATGAGGGCATGAGCCGTATCTTGGCGAGCGGCCTCACTGAACAGAAGTAACGTGTGCCGCAGAACATATGGAGGCTTACTGAAAGTCAGGTTGATGCAACAGTCAAAATAAATTTCCAAGTTCACCACCTCGAATTTGCAAATACCAAACAGAAACCTGCTGACACAATCAGTCAATTCCTGGTCAGACTCCGTGAAAAAGCGACAAAGTGCGAGTTTGAAGACAGAGAACTCAATAAACGACTTATCAAAATGACCATACTACGAACACAATTCGAAGAATTTCGGAAAGAACTCCTAACTAAACTGAAGGGCTATGCTGTGAGCAACGTTCTAGAGAGAGGTCGGGAATACGAGGCCATTGCGGCCTCCACGGCATCATTACGTTCCATACAGATGAGCTCTGAGAACACAAGTACAAGCCATACCAACGTGGATGCAATTCGAAGGGAAAGCAACGAGCCACGGAACAAAATACAAACCACGGACAACTCCTGCTGGAACTGTGGGCTTAGCCATCCCATAAGATCATGCCCCGCTTACAATGACAGATGCAGTGGTTGTGCATCAAGGGGCACTGGAAAAAGATGTGCCGCAAAACTGATGGAGGCAGAACAATGCCAGGAGACAACATGCAGCAGACACAACGTCAGAGCAAGACAAGTGGGAGCTCCTACCGACGGCCGAATCGGGCTCCTAACCACAGGCAACACGAAGTCATGGTTAATGACAACCCTAATCTTGATGAAGAAACAGATTATATGCCAAACTTCGACATGATAACGATAACCGACAAAGGAGTGGCACCGAAACGAGAAGCATTCTCAAAGCTCATGGTCAAGCATGAAAACTCCCCAGCCTATGGGCCCCTGAAACTCAAAATCGACACGGGTTCCGGTGGCAATACGCTGCCCTTGCGGACATACAAGCAAATGTTTGGTGATGCACCCACCAGCCTCGTACTATCCCCAGAACCGTCAGTAAGACTAACATCATACAGTGGCGACAATATTCCCTGCCTAGGGTCACTAATGCTCAGCGTCCGCCAACTCAGCAACCCAGCATTCTTGCAAGAAAAGTTCTTCGTGGTCGATGTGTCTGGTCCAGCCATACTTGGCCTTCCCTCATGCCAAAAACTCGGTATTGTGGATATCAATGTCAACAACGTTACTGGAATACCTGAGCAACCAAGCCAACAAAGCCCTTTTAGGTCACTCAAGCAACTAAATGCGCAATTCCCAGCACAGTTTGATTGTATCGGCAAACTAAAAGAGCCCGCGATGCTCCACCTTAAGGATGACGCGATACCTTTCTGTGATCCGCCCCGTAAGGTGAGTATCCACCTGAAGCCCCGCATAAAGTCCGAGCTTGACACTATGGAGAAAGAGGGGATTATCAGACGCGTAACGGAACACACAGACTGGTGTAGCAGCCTTGTGTATGTCACAAAACCCGATGGAAGCCTACGGATCTGCATGGACCCCAAGCGGCTCAACCAAAACCACAAAAGATGTCCCCACAAGATTCCCACTCTAGAAGAGATCAACCCGGTATTCTCCAAAGCGAAAGTGTTCTCCAAGCTACACGAGGACTCACAACTACTGACAACATTCCGAACACCACACGGCCGGTGTTGTTGGACAAGGCTACCATTCGGGCTGAATGTAAGCCAGGACATATTTCAAGCCAGGATGGACTCCATCATCGAGAATCTCCCAGGTGTGGTTGGCATCGCTGATGACGCAACAATATGTGGGAAAGATCAGTCGGAACACGACAAAAACCTGATGGGGTTCATGCAGAGTGCAGCCCAACACGGACTCAGCCTAAACTCAAAGAAATGCTCCATTTCAAAACCAGAAATCGAGTTTTTCGGAACACGCTATACCAGCAAGGGCATGATGCCAGACCCGTCAAAGATACACGACTTGCATAACATGCCGTCACTGTCCAATAAAGAGGAACTACAGAGATTCCTGGGAGTAATAGCTTACCTCAGCCCCTATGTACCACATTACTCAGCTCAGTCACAAAGATGTCGAGATCTGGTCAAGGAAGATGTGCCCTTCCAATGGGAAGAAGACCATGAATCCACCTATCAACACCTGAAACGCCAAATAGCGCCATCAAGCACGCTGTCTTACTATGTCCCAACTCGACCCGTGGCTCTTGAAGTCGATGCATCGCAAAAAGGCCTCGGGGCGGCCCTCATCTAAGACGGGAAAGTAATAGCCTTCGCCAGCAAAGCCCTGACACCAACGCAGACAAATTACAGCAATATCGAGCGAGAGGCCCTTGGACTAGTACACGGCGTGCAACGATTTCATACCTACCTATACGGAAGAGACTTCGAAGCTGTCACTGACCACAAACCCCTTGTTAATATCTGGGAGAAGCCACTGATCAGTGCGCCACGTAGACTACGTCTCTTCTTGAAACTGCAGGGGTATGACATGAGGGTCAAGTACAAGGAAGGACGAACCCTTGTACTCTCCGACACCCTATCACGCCTTCCTAACCCACAAAATGACAAGGAAATCCCTTTGGATACAGGAGTGGACGGACTGGAACTAGATGACATCGATGTGATATCAGTTGCACTCATAACATTTGGTCCCCAGATTTTGGAAGAGGTCCGCCATAGGTCTGCCACCGACCCAGTGCTGCGCACTCTCAAGCATACTATCATCGAGGGTTGGCCTACCTCAGTAAAAGGCTGTCACCCCGATATCCGCCAGTTTTTCTCATACAGAGAATACGTTGCCGTGGAAGACGGAGTAATATTCAAAGGGCGACAAGTTATCATCCCCAAAGAGGTCCGAGGCCGGATACTGGACCAGCTCCACCGGTCCCACCAAGGGATCACAAAATCACAAGCCCTGGCACGGGAGTGTGTATTCTGGCCCAACATTGCAAAGGATATAGAGGACAAGGTCAGGGCATGTGACATATGCCAGAAGTACCAGCCCCAGCAAAGTCCTAGTGAAACCACGCATCATGACATTCCCCCAATGCCCTGGTTCAAAGTCGCTTCGGACATCTTCCAAATTGGCCACAAGGCATATCTGATCACAACTGATTATTTCACAAAATTCCCGATAGTCACCAAACTAAAAAACCTATCATCTGAAAGTGTGGCCAACCACCTCAAATTCCTGAGTTCGCTGTTCGGATGCCCCAAAACCCTGGTCTCAGACAACGGACCTCAATACACGGGAGCAGCCATGAGGGACTTCACAAAAGCCTGGGGTATTGAGCACATCACATCAAGCCCACATTACCCTCAGTCCAATGGCCTCGCGGAGCGCGCAGTTGGAACATGCAAGGCGATTATCAAAAAATGCCTTGAGACAGGCGGTGATATGCATACTGCATTACTCCACTTACGGGCCACCCCGATCGACAATAAGACAACAACCCCGCAGAGCTCATTTTTGGTCACAATGTGACCACTGACCTACCAGGCCGATACGAACCACATCTCGCACACATCACGACCCGCAACCACCTCCAGGATCGCCTAGGACCAAATCGGACACAGCGGCACTTCACAGACCTCCAACCCGAACAACCAGTCCGAATATTCGACAAGGCCTGCCACACATGGGTGCCAGGCAGAGTGGTACGTAAGTCAGAAGAACCCCAATCATACATTGTGGAAGCCCAAAACGGAGCGTGCCTCAGGAGGAACCGGTCCCACATCCGTCGGACACCGCTCGCGACAAACACAGAACCGTCAACCACCCGGCAGCAGGCTCCAACATCATCAGCACAGCCTCCACCACGACTCGCCGATATATCGCTGCCGCCACCTAGTGAGACCGAAATAACCCACTAAAGACCCGCAACTAGTGATAACACTACAGACCAGACAGCTTTGTATACAAAGTCAGGCCGGCTGGTGAAAACCCCCTCCAGATACTGTATATTGAAAGTAACGCGGTCACATACCGTAAATTCCCATAAAGTGTTAAGTTAAATAATAATATACAACTACCCCCCTTCGTTTCATGACCGAAAATTCTGAGGTCGTTACCAGAGTTTGAAACTCAAGAAAAGTTATCAGTCTCCGGACTGATAAGTGATTCAGAATAATGAATTTTATTTGAAAATTTACGAGTCTCGGACTGAAGAACAGGCTCCATTTCGAACACTGTTGTTACATGTGTATCAGGTTTCCATTTTGTTTTAATATATTTTGGGTGTTGTTTTTCTTTGCATCACAAAAAAAATATAATTTGCCATTTATTTTCATATTTATGACTACCCTGCTGTAACCAACACTATTCAGACCAGTCTGCTAAGATAATAGCTATTATGTTTATATTATTATCCACAATCACAAATTGTACTATGCATGTTTATTGTGAAGGGATGAAAACAATGGAATACATTTTAATATGGTACTTTCATCGTTTATCTCTCTGTACTTATATGCCAGATTAGTTATGTGTAATCAATTCTTTGTATGTGATAAGGTGGGTGTGGTATCATGTAGTCCCATGTAGCTATGAATAAAGGGCAGTCTCTACCTAGCACCCAAGCCATCACGTCCTGTCTTTTAATCACTGCAACCCCTTGCATATTATATCACCAACCTGTGTATATATGGAGGACCTGGCCGCTGATTTACAAAGGCTCCTATTTCTCTTATCTCCAAAGATATTTTCCCTACTACCATGCCTCCATATTTATGTATTATTGGACTAAGGGCATACACCTTTTGGTTTTTCTCAATTATGATCACTGTTTTTTCCTCTTTGCCATCCTCCAAGATGTTCTAGCTTCTTAAGTATAGCCTACCAACAAGCCTGGATCCTGGTTCATAGTTACTTATACTACAGTTATAGAGGCAGGCTGGTTGGCACCCTACTTAAATCGATACAAAATGTTTAGAACTATGAACAGATCATCCTTATCTGCTGCTGCCTAATTTTACAGCACTCCCCCTTATGCTGAGCATCAAATCTTATGAGTTATAAGTTTTTCTTAGCATAGTGCAGACTTTTTTAAGTAAATATTTGCATCTTACCATCTCCACTCCCCCCGAGCTCACAATTTATGTCATTCTCATTTGCTCTTTTATAATAGTCATCAGTTCCAGTATGCCAAGCTTAGTCATCATCAAATGATTCCTTACATTCAGTATTTTCTTCTAATACATTTTCAAATTTCACTACAGTGAATTCTCGTTTATCGCGGTAGATAGGTTACAGACCCGACCGCGATAGGTGAAAATCTGCGAAGTAGCGACACCATATTTAGTTAACATGTATATTCAGACTTTTAAAACCTTCCCTTGTTCGTAGTACTGTTAACAAACTACCCTTTAATGTACAAAACACTTAATGCATGTACTACAGTACCCTAAACTAAAACAGGCACAAATATTAAAGGTGATTTTATATCATGCGTTTCCTAAACACGCCAAAAAGCACGATAAAAAATGGCAACCAATGTTATGTTTACGTTTATCTCTGATCATAATGAAGAAACAAATGCATTTACACATCTGTGTATAGGTTAGTTTTTGCATCGATTATAGTGATTATTCAGTAGAGTATGTTAATTTTGTTATTACCAATGTTTTACTTAATTTTTCTTAGGACTTCCAAATGAAATGTTTTTCTTTATGACGCCGCCTGAAACGACGGCGTCATAAAGTACGCTCAGTAAACAAACGAAGGTATTTAATGCGCATGATGAAACTGATAAATAATGATATTACAGTAAAAGCTTTTATAAAATATGTTATTACAAATATTATTTACCGTACGTATCTATATAAAATCATGCATACGTAGCAAAGCAGGAAAACAATTTACTAGAGAGAGAGAGAGAGAGAGAGAGAGAGAGAGAGAGAGAGAGAGAGAGAGAAAGAGAGAGTTGTTTTACATACGTAAATTTAAAAAAAAACCCATTTCATATAAAATAGATTACAGATATTTTACTTTATCATATTACAGTAGTCTGCATAATACTGTACAGTATATTGTTGTTATAGTCGTGGCGATGAAATTCTCACGAAACAAAAACACGCCATTTGATTACAACAGCTGATTCTCTCTCTCTCTCTCTCTCTCTCTCTCTCTCTCTCTCTCTCTCTCTCTCTCTCTCTCTCTCTCTCTCTCTCTCTTCGTGTTATACAATACTTACAATTAGATGAAGAAACTAAAATTAGTTTTCTTAGTGTTAATTAAATACGAAACGAAAAAATTATGCCGAGTCTACATCCATTTCAATCATAGCTAAAAATATGGCATCCGATTTCTTCAGCAAACCACTATTTTTTGGGAAACAATTTTATTCTAGAATATTGCTACTCTAAATAGTTAATTGCACATTAAGAAAGCGTGTACTTTTGTTTTTAAATTTCGGGTGTGTTTTAAAAATCGAGTATTGTTGACTTTTTTTTTGTTTTAATTGTGGCTGTGATTAGATCAGCTGACATCTACTGTAGCTGCCGCTCTTGAGAGTGTACGAGTACACTAAAAAAGTATCGTTTATACCATTTCTTAACTTATTCAAACCGTCTACAGTATACAGTTGATATTACATAAGCAACAATGTGTTATAACCTATCATTTTTTTTTGTTTATTACACTTAATCCCCCCTCTATCTCTCTCTCTCTCTCTACCTCTCTCTCTCTCTCTACCCCTCTCTCTCTCTCTCTACCTCTCTCTCTCTCTCTCTCTCTACCTCTATCTCTCTAACAAATGATATCTTTGTTGCTCCCCAAAGTTTCATTTATATTGAAAATCAATCATGATTCAATTTTTCTTACTTTCTCCAATCTCGCACCATCGGTCACATCGCGGTATTTTCGAAATTTCCGGAAAATCCGCGATATATGTATATACATGGGTTATGAAAAAAATCCGCGAAGTGGTGAATCCGCGATGGTCGAACCACGAAGTAGCGAGGGCTCAATGTACTTACATCTTTACTCTGAAATTTGGCATTTATCTTTGTAAACACTGCTCATGTGTGAAGGCATTTCAATTATCAGTTACACCACTATGACCCGGATTTTGCAAATGTAAGTCCTATAAAATAAATGTAAATTAGAAGATAAGCATCATCATTCGTCTCTCGCAACCTAAAAATGGAGAATCTACTTCAGAAGAACATCGATAAATTATTGTTGATTGTGTCTGTATGAGAAATATGTAGACCACGTGGAATATTGTAAATATTTAGGGTAAATTTTGAATAAAACTGTTGTTAATACACACTGCTTATTACTTTTTTTGGTGCTACTATAGCGTGAGGTCTACCGCCATATGTCGCCTACCCAGGCGGAGGGTGAGGTCTACCACGCGACAAGCTTGGACCTTCCGCAACCTAAATGCCATGGGGTACCCGCATTCTACAGTGAAACACCAGCAATATTATGGGGATCCAGCGACAGGAGCACACACACAGGCAATTGAGCGATCGTGGTTGGACGCTAAAACGATGATTCTGAAGAGATTAATGCGAGGTGTTGGTCATCAGCTGTTCCAGTCTCGTCTTTATATTTGCTGGAAGGTGATGAGAAAAAATTCCAATGATCTATTTGTCTTTCTTAGAAGATATACGAAGCGTGTACCACTAGGATAAATGTATGGAAATATATGATAACATGTTTATTTTTACCTTTATTCCTTTTTTAATGTAATTAGAAATCCAATTATCTATTTAAGTCATTTCTAAGATATGTTTAAATGAAGTGTTTATTGCTTAAACAAATGTATGAAATATGTATTAAATATGAGGGACGAATAATTTAGCATTAGACCGATAACATGTTTATTTTTACCTTTATTCTTTTTTTAATATAATTAGAAATCCAATTATCTATTTAAGTCATTTCTAAGATATGTTTAAATTAAGTGTTTATTGTTTTGTATCGCTAGAATAAATATGGAAATATATAACATGTTTATTTCTACCATTATTATTTTTTTTTCATTGTAATTAAAATTCCAATTATCATTTTAGGACATTTCTAAAATATGTTTAAATTGAGTGTTTATTGCTTAAACAAATGTATGAAATGTGTCTTATCCATGAGGGACGAATAATTCAGCGCTAGACCTCACGCTATAGTGCTAACGGGAGGTAGACCTCACGCTATAGTAGCACCCTTTTTTTGTGCTGTTACTGCATTTCTACCGCTTACCCGGTACAGGGGACACCAAGCTACTCCTGACAACTCTCTGAATTTCCAGCCTGGTCTCGGCCAGGATTCTTCAGCCATCATGTCTGTGACCAATGAACGGCTGGAAGGCTTTGCATGGCATCTATATCCAAATTGGGATCGTCAGTGCAGGAAGCTTTACAAGCCTGCCACCTCAAACTGCAGCAGCATTAGCTGCAAAAGGTACTGCTGCTACAGAGAGGACCCAATGAAGTACATATGCTTTGTGCCTGTGCACGACCCAGGGATGACCCACCACAATATAAGATATGGATGCTCAGACTGCACCTCCCTTACTGGAATCATGTATCCCCTTCTTCAAAGAACTAGAGACCAGGCAAGCAACTTGCATACAACCTGACCACTAGATGGAGCACCGTACACCAGTATTTCCTCACAACCTTTCAGGACTTCCAGATCTGCAGACCTCTACAAACCACCTGAAGGCATTCCCAACTATCCTTGCTGGAGACTAAGTGTAGCTACTTGGATACAACCCGACCACCAGATGGAGCACCACACACCAGTATTTTCTCACAACATCTTTGGACTTCCAGATTTGCAGACATCTACAAACCACCTGAAGGCATTCCCCACCATCCTTGCCGTTGGTGTCCACGGTGTGCTCACGAGTATTGGTTCTGCAATCGGACTCTGGCGCAGACTTCTGCTAATGCCTATGTTCCTGAGCGGAATCTAGCCCCTTCCCCTAACACACCTGCCACCAAGAAGAAGAAGGACAAACATCCACCGACACCTGACAACCTACCTAACTCTCCAAAGCCACAAACTTGTAACTCAAGCACAACTGCAGCCTCAGCTACCTCTGCACCAGAGGAAGATACATCTGCTATGGATCTGGATCATTCTACGCACTCTACTACATATCTAACTAAGACACACCAAGTGGATTGCAATTGCACAGTGTGTCTGACCCAGTTCCTCCTCAACACTTCCACCATAAACACTGTGCAAGTGTCCTTAGAAGCGCATGAATCCCACCTCTACAGAACTACCAAAGTTCAGGTTGGCTGCTACAAGAGAGACCCCGTCATATACAGCAGTAGCCGCCATTGCGGCCGCTAGCCCTAGAGTCCAGATCATGGCCACACCCAACTTAAAGGGTGATCTAATCATCACCCCCAAGAATCAAGATAGTGCCAGTCTTCTGCGCATAAAGCTTCACTGTCCTATCTTGATCCTGCCAAGACACTAAGGGAGGCAAAGGTATATAGTTACTCTACTAATATGCCGCTCACCCTTATCACTGAATGCAGAAACATTGCTGAAGCTGAATGCAAAACTGGTAGTCACAAGGCACCAACAAAGGAATTCATTACCACGTTCACTGGACCCATCCCACCGTCCATGGACCAAGGACTGCGGGGAATGTTCCCAATAAAAGGTCTGCAGAAGGACCCACTTCACTGCTTCAACTGCCAGCACTTTGGCCACCATTGTAGGAGCCGGCCAGTCTGTGGTGTCTGCAGTGGCTAGTACCCAAGACAAGACTGCATTGATGTGCACAATGCAGGGAAGGAGACCCAACCAAAGTGGCCCAAATGTGCCCGCAAAAGGTGTCCAAAGTGCTTTAAAAGGTTAAAGGTATCAGAGTCTAGCCCTCCCACCACCGCAAATCCAGCACCAATACAGCAATTTAAACCACAAAGGATTCCATGTCCGAGACCTCTTCGGAAATCACCCATAGTTCCTGGACCAGTCACCGCTCCTGTGCCCAACACCGCTCCCACTCCTGCCACAAATCCTACTCCTACCCCACTGTTCCAGCATCCATACCTCACCCTGACCCCTCTCCGACCACATCCCCTTCATCCTTTTCCCACCTTTTTGATACCTTATCCTTGTAGGACATAATTCCCATCACCATCCACCCTGTCATCTGGGTCGTATTCCTCCTCAAAATTCCTGTCATCAGTCAAACCTTAAGCCAAATCCTCCCCCTCCTCCAACTAAGTTCACTTGATCACCCCCCCCCCAAGGCAGAGATAAGTCCTCATACTTAAATCTCTTTCTTTTATCTTCTAATGGACATCCTTCTCTCCTTTCCCATTCTCTCCTACTTGCTGGGATTCACTGCTATGTCACTTTACTTTACTAATATAATTCTTCCCTCTGGATCCAGAATGAGACCGATTTTTCAGAGCTCAGGGGTGAGGCACTTACCAAACTTAGCTTTCGAGCTAAAAAAACAACTACCATCTAGCTGGGAGAGAAAATTAAAGTTCTAGGGGCAGAGCAAGACGTACTCTATGAGTGTAATAATACAAAGTAATCATCACACAATGCTCTATGGGCAGAGCTATATAAGTCAATTGGAGGCTATGACATATTTTCCTCAGAGCCTGGTCGGAGAAACATCTGGGCAATCTAGAGTAAGCAAGCAAGTTCGTAGAGGAAAACTGGGCCAGTTTGGTCTCTCTCTCTCTCTCTCTCTCTCTCTCTCTCTCTCTCTCTCTCTCTCTCTCTCTCTCTCTCTCTCTCTCTGAAAGTACTTTGAGACATCAAATCTCAAATAAGCTCTAAGAAGAAGGAAGTGATGCTAACTATGATTATGATGCAGTAGTCACTAAATGGTTGTAAACTATTTTTGTCTTTATTCAAAATTACATTTTTGTTCATAGGGACTGCCTATTAAGGAAATAGATAAGTTGAAGTTTACAGTGGCTAAGTGCTAATAGAGACTGCATATTAAGGTAATAAATAAGTTCAATTTTATAGTGGCTAATTGCCAATAGAGACTGCCTATTATGGGGGCTGACCGGCATGTCAGGGTATGGGTGTATAGGAAGAATTCTAACAGGTTGTTTTTTCTTTTCAGAAAGTCTTATAGGAAACCACTCCTAACATGGACCGTTCTGTGTATGAACAAATTATTAAGCCACAGTTGGTTGAGAATTAACTCCTGCTATTTACTGGATGAAGCAGCAGAGTCTATTGAGAGCTGAACTGAATTGCATTTAGTGTAACATTTTAGGTAATATGTCTGGAGGTGCCAAGTTAAGGAATGCAGTAAACATAAGCACTACTAATCAATTCGCAAAGATTCGTTTTTTTTTTTTTTTTTTATGGATCAAAACTTTCTTTACAAAAGTGGATAGAAGGAATATTCTACTGGTGTCAGGAACCGTGTGTTTCGCAGACAGTACAGTTATTGAATGTATCAAAAGTTACAGTTATTGACATGTTCAATTTTTTTCTGTGAAATTTGCATGAAACATTTTGAAAGCAACACTATCAAGCTTGGTGGACAAAGCACAACAGTAAAAATTGATGAATCTTGTTTTAGCCATAAATCAAAACACCATAAGGGACGTGCTCCTCAGAATCCACTATGGGTATTTGAAATGGTTACTCCTACTTCATCACCAACCCTGGGTTATATGGAGATAGTCGACGGCGCAATGCTGAAACACTGTTGCCGATAATGAAGTTATGCCTGGAACTATTATTGACAGTGGTCAATGGAAAGCATACAGGTACAATGAAAGGATCTTGGATTCACGCATAATACTGTCAACCACTCCTTGAATTTTGTGGTCAGGACTACAGGCGTTCATACACAAGCAGTAGAGAGCTAATGGAAGAAACACACAAAAAAAGGATAAAATGGATGATTAGATGTAAACAAACATTTTTGAACACTTATTTGCATGAATTCATGTAGAGCGAACAAAACAAAAACAACAAGTTTCATAGGTTTTGTAACACTATTGCAAGACATTATTGTTTTGATTAATTTTTTTTTTGTTTATGATTTCGGGATTCCACATGAAATTCCAATGTCTTTTTTTATTTTATATTTTATTGTATATTTCTTAAAATGTTATCTATGATTTTAATATTTTTTATATTTCAAGGACATTAATATCATATTTTTGTTCACTAATAAACGTCAAAATGATATAATGTGTTTAAAGTTGAAACTATAATAATATGCCTGTTCGTTCCTACCAGGAGTGCTTAACAATAAATAATTTATCAGTCTCGGCTCAGCTACCATGCTGTGAGGTGGTCTCTCTGCTCCCTGAAACCAAGCTACTCGCCACAAGGGACTGCACAGGTCCCCAGCCAACTGGAAAGCCGTATTTTTTGGCCGTATACCGAGAACTTCATCTGGTCTTAAAAGAGGGGAAACTTCAAGTGGCCACGGAATTTACCGGTCCCCCTTACTTTAATGCTGGAAAAGCCTTTGTTTGTTCTCGCGAATGGCCGTGAAATGGATAGTTTGCACCCTTGACTGGCCCACCCCTGGTATCCTGGCTTCTTGCTAGATAAGGTCTCACTAGAACAGTACCCATGCTAGTCTTCTTCCCTATCTCCAACCGACAGGAACCTAGAGTTCTTCTATCTTATTTTTGGTGGGAGTCAAGTTAGGGGGGTGAGTCAGAGATGCAGAGATAGACTGACCGGGACGGTCAGCCGGCTACAAATATGATAAGGGTGAGCTGGCTGCAGAGCAGTTGGCCTCTGCGGCCAGTTGGGCTGCGCCCACTTGGCCACTGCAGCCAGTTGGGCTTTTGCCAGCTGGCCATGGGCAGATGAGTTGCAACTGGTCGGCCACAGCTACCTGACCCGTCACAGACTAGGGTTGTCGCTTACCTGGTAATAATGATAATAATAATAATAATAATAATAATAATAATAATAGTTCCTACATGGGTTTGGTCTCCATGTAGATTACACCTAGATTCCGAGATTTGAAACTCAATTTACCAGTGCTCTTATAAAGCAGCAGACAAACAAGGGGCATATTTCCCAGTAACAATGTGCAAAGGCATTGGTCAGCATGATTTCACTGCCTTTCCATGAGCATTTTCCACATTGAATGGGGAACTCATACCAATTACAGACAATAGCAAGCTGATAGTTATACACGAAGAGCAGAAAAAATGGGTGATCTGCAACCAGATGTCACTAATGACTTTGCTTTATTACCACCAAGGAAGTTGACAGTTATTGATGGAATGGCAGTTGTCAAGGCAATTGATAAACCTCTTTAGGGCAAGACAAATGTGTAATGGGGTTACCACTTCACATCCATACTAAACAATAAGTGTTGCAACTATGATGAGGTCTATCTAGTCTTTCACTGCTATGGTTTTCCCACTTCACTGAAAGAGGCCATAAGAGAGAGATGCCTAGGTGGCACTCAAGTCACTGCATATCATGTTGCTGATAACACACCTTTTGGTAAGGTGTAACCAAATCAGTTTTTATCTAACCTGACAACCAACAAGGAACTGATGATTTATCTTGCAAAGAAAACACTCAACCCTTTCGTGGGTAGCCCCCAGTCGTTACTTCATGGCAGGAGTTGCTCTCAAATTCTCTGGCTCTTCAATATGTTTCTTGATCCCATGAATATGCTGACACAAGTATTTCTGGATGCTACTCGAAGAACAACAGAAATTAACATTCAGTCATATTTCATTGATGTTTGACCATACAAAACATCATTACAATTAGTTTTGCAGGGATCCATATTTTGTCCCTGAGGTGGTAAACCAGAAGAGAATAATCACACTTGGGCCATTAGTGAATGCACTTGGGGATGCAAAGGCTGGAGCCTTAATAGGATTCCATATAACAGGCTGACTTGCTGGCAAGAGGAATCCTACCTGTTTGTAGGGAATAAGCAGAGATTCAGTGAAGGGGATATCTGTATTCATGTCCTAGGAACCTCTAGGGAGCTGGGAGTTAACATTGAACAAGCTTGGCACAGCTTTGGTAAATTTTGCTCATCTCAGATGAGGGCTTATCACTAAGAAACATCTAGAAGCTTGAAAGCGGCCTCCAATAACCTTACATGAAACCATTGGCCGAGCTCATTATCAGACAATGGTGAGATATTGAGTTGACATTCTCTACCCTCAGTTACCACTAACATCAACCTATGAGTGGAAATAAGAAGGGGATAGATTAGTACCAGTCTCTTTGAGGGTCCTCCTCCTCCAGCCACAGTTACTCATCTCATCAAATGTGGTTACAAAAGGACTAGTTATGGGTCCCACTGATCCAGGTAATCATAGATATGTGCATGTGTGAAGTTGATGAGGAGGTTTACCCTAATATCTGTCAAATGCTCTTGGAAATTGATGAGCTTGAAAAAGGAATAGATATTTCCACTTAATAGATATAGGCATACACTAAGCCTATCAATAACTTGCAAAGAGCATTAATATTATTACTATATGTACACTTTAGAAGATTTTCTTTTGATAATATTAAGGATTTTTATTGTTTTATCATTATGTAATCTTTCAACAATAATATTGGATACTCAAGTTGTATTTGCTGTGTCCTAATGAGATTATTGCACTGTAATAATTCTAATTTGAGAGAAAAGATGAAATAATTTCAATAAATGGGGTCTCAATTATTTTGTATGTTAAATGCATCAATAAGACAGTCCAGCCAGTTGCCAAAAATCAACATTTGAAACCAACACAAAATCTTTGCCACCCTAGTTGTTTTTAATGTGTAATATGCACAAGCAAACCGAACCATTGAATCTAAACTTATTGACATAAATGTCATCAGCACAAATTTTCCATTTTTTTTTCTACAAACTATTTGGCACTAGAATGATGTTTAAACAAGGGTTAGGAGAAGTGGGGTAACAAATCAATATATGTAGGTTTTTTATTTATTAGTTTTAAGGTCTCGTGAGGTGAAAGGAAAAAGATTGGGGTCACTGGGCCAATCCCCCAACACCAGGTAAGCAAGTTTGTTTAGGTGAGTGTGGTTAGGTTAAACAGATTCCCTTATTTTCATCATTTTTTTTATTCCTGCTAAGAAAAACAAAACCTTATTTTCCACTGTCAAACTCCTTTTTAGTTGTTCGTGTCTCCAAAGCTACTAATTTGCGCCGGATATAATGGTGAATATCCTCGTAAATACACTCTATTAGCAAGGAAAAATAAAGTATTATATAAAAAATCTGTTGCTGGTTTAAACTTTATTTTTTCCATTGCCTGACAAAAGAGAGCAATGTATGGTTATATCAACTATTTTTATGGGACTATTATTATATAGATATGTTACCTTAGGCCCATAATTGGTTGGGGAGGATGCTTGTCTTACAACAAGAGAGGGCAGGCACCGGCTGAGTCCACATGGAGGTTAAGGTTGAAAAATTGTTTCAAGAGCCACAAGTCCTATTAGATATAAGGAATCACTCTTGGGTGGTAAGTGAATGGTAAGCAAATCGAGTGGTTTTTTAGAAGATATCAACTGCCTTCTTTTTAAGAGGGCTGAAAGTTTCTTTGCTGGTGTCGAAGGTGTCAAGTTTCCATAGGTTTTCAATAGGTGGGTTTTATTATTAGATAAATTGGAAATTACTCTTTACCTGTGAAAGATTGATAAGCCTCATAATCAATCAAAATCACCCTTTCAATTTAGACTTGATATAGTAACTGCTAAATTTGAGTCTAAATATAATATATTTACATAATAATAGTACCATTGCATATAGTTGATAAAACCATACATTGCTCTCTTCTGTCAGATTATGGAAAAACAATAGTAGCCAATGTGGAAATTCTTTACACGCTTTATTTTAGTCACCCCCATTATTCCATTTTTTATCTATTTTTTTTTTTATTTTCTGGGTTTTACGCATCTCGTTTTTCTTTTGTATCCTTTGTAACCTTCAAAATAATGCCCTTAAATATTCATTGCTGCTAACATGTCCATCATTCCCCTGTAATGCTTTACCTTTCATCACTTCATTCCTCTGTAGATGATTTTATCTCATTTCGTGAGCTCACAGTACAATGCTCTGACGATGCAACCGGCCGTCGACAATTCTTAAATACAACGCTTGGTTGCGTTCTATTCCAAATGCTCTTAAAGCTTTGGATGTTTATCTACAATTGGTTTGTACTTAAGTAACTCTTTAATTTACGTAACTCATTTATCTTAGCTCATTGCTATTTACATCTCGTTACCTATTTATAAGTCTGTTTAGCTAGGACTGTTTCCTGTGTTATTGAACATCACTAAACGCCACTTAATTTTTTTTGTATGCATATTAATTTTCATAAGACAGCCAGTAGGATTTCTTTATAATCACTTTCCCCTGGAGTTTCAAGAATGATCCTTGTATTTATAAAAAGCACCCTTCAGCGAACCACGTACTAATGGAAATATGAAAAAGAACCACTCGACAGGCTTGAACCAACTCAGCGGCGGCAGACAGGAGGGTTCGAGTGGCCCACTTGAAAACAGGAAGCGTGGAAGGGGGACGTAGACATAGCCCCTTCAACTTGGGCGCCGCTTCCACTTAGTCGTCGTTTTAACTTTGGTGTCACTTGAACTACCTGTTGGTCAACCAATTACTAACCAACAGTATGCCTTACTTTGCGCCATTATTTAGAAGATAGACTGACAAAGACAAAACACGACAGTGCTGAACTAAAGATGCACTGTGTTCTTATCAGTTCACAAGATGCTTTCCCTACAAAGTCTACAATCAACCCTCAAGAGCGTGAGTACTAATTAACGGTGCTCAACCTTGGCCAAGGAATTGTCCCCCCTTTTTTTCTAGCCTTTATTTGACGATGTGCACAATTAGCTAGGAAGTCATGTTCAAACTGTCTGGTTTAATCATTTGTGGCGTGTCCGTTACTATAAGTTGTGTTCCCGTTCCCCTCTATCAAGTTTGAATTTTTTTGCCCGAGAGGAATGTGTTCAAAGTAGTGAGTAGAACTTTTGGTATTACTACAGTCACCATTTTTACTTTCATTGGTTGATTAGTCATTTGATTTTTGATTCACGATTTAATTGATTTGACCCTTTTCTTGGCATTTTTCTTTTTTCATATACATGCGGTCTTTATTCAAATTTTAATTAGGCAGTTTCTGGTTTCTTTCCTGTGTCAGTTAGGTGAAAATTCTTGTGGTACTTTATGGGAATAAACGCCATTTTTAGGTTAAAATTATTAACTGTTTTTAACTTAACCTTTACATTTTGAAATGTCTAAATGAGTTATCTTATGAGGTGAGATATGACTTAAGGGTAAGTTTTTATTTACGTCAATCTAAATTTATCGGTGTCAATCCTTTATTGTAATGTTCTACGGTATTACCTCCCGGTGGTCCTTAGGACGTTTTGACTTTTACAGTACTGCTCCCCCTAATGCTTTGTGAAACTGTCGTTAACGTAACTGATTCAGTCAAACCGCACTTGATTGTTATTTACTATTCTGCGCCCTGGAGTAGCGTCTGAACATCAAAGTGATATCAGTGCCAACAGTCGCGGTATAGAGTAATCTTTAGAGTTAAACATGTGCAGGGAAAACAAACTTTCTTCGTTGCGGTTCTCTAGTTTATCAAGTGTGATAGTGTTGGCGCTCTATCCTTCAGGCTCGGGTTCGGAAATCAGAAACGGGGAGGCCTTTCCCGGAATTATATCCTACACTTAAATAAATAACACTGGTCCTTCGAACCGGATCTGACACCATTGATTTGTGGAATAATGAAATTTTAAACTTTATAAATTCATATGTAGCATCTTCGCTACATAAACATCACCTGGTTAAGTCGTACCTCAAAACCTCACACACTAGCCAATTTGTAGAATGATTAAGCCCAGACTTTGATAGATAACGAGATGTGCAGTGTTTTAGGACGTAATTTATGGTAGCCTTTGACGAATAAAGGCAACTGTGTAACCAAGCGTTTTAGCCAGAAAGTTCTACCCTGAGGAGAACTCAGGTTTTATTTTATTTATTCAGATCATCAGTATATATTTCATATCTTTCGTATGTACAGTGAGCTTTGGAGCAGCTATTTTGATTTGTTAATTTTTTCCCCTAAACCATTAATTTGTTTTATCGCTTTGGTTTACTGTTCCCCGTTATAGTTAGGCTACCTTTATCCTTGTCCTTTGTACCCCTCTTGCTGACCGTTTGTCTGTAACATTTTCTGTGCCATGTGTTATTTAAGTTTGACTTCGTTTGTCTGCATAATTTGTTTTTTTTGTGGACCTTCTGTACCATCGTACACGTGGTCTTCCCGAGATGACGGCCAAAGTCAGTCACAATAAACTCCCACAGCAGGCTGTGGAGATGCCGGCTACTTAAGACCTTAATGCTCGTCTTGAAGGACAAACACAAGAGTTCAGATTCATTTACGAAGAGGGAAACATAAATCTGAAAGCTGTTTCCTCCATAGATTTTGCCTCTGCAACCCCTCAGGATTTAGAGCACTGTAAAAACAGAGTAGGTAGAGTTCTTGCAGAACTCTGGGACTTTAAAACTTCGTGGAAACCTCATTGGAACAACCCCACTGTCCTGTCTAGTTATACCGATCTTGTCAGTTTGTTAACTGACGCAGAAACGATGTACCTTCAACTTGTAACACAGGGTAAAATCAATCCTTCAAATCCCCCTCAAGCGCCTAACGCTAACCCTTAGTTTGTATGCATCTCAGTCGCTGCAGATCCTGATCCCCCTCCCTTCGATGATCGTAGAGATTGTTAGTCCGGCTGGTGGAGTTTGTTTCGCCAGACGGTACATGAAAACTTCAAGTACTTTCCCCCAGAAAAATAGAAGATTTTGTTGCTTACCCTTGAGGGACCGGCGAGTAAACTTGTCGGTAACCAAGTGTGGACAGAGGGTCTGTATGAAAGGTAGATAAACAGTCTTAAGCGAGAGTATGAGTCCCCTGTTTTGAATAAACACCTAGTAATAAATAAATTTTATAAAACATCCTCCCCTAATGATGAGAGCACTAATCTCCATTGTTTCCTCATGGAATGGGACAACACGGAAACTGCATATGTACAACTAACGGGGTCGTCTTTACCAGAGATAATGTTAGAGCATGTTTTCACTAGTAAGCTCAGACCCTTCCACCTAGGTATACCTTACCAATATTACAATCGGGAGGAAGCAACCTTGGCTGAATTGAAAAGGGCCCTGTATGCTCATACTCGCTCGAAGGAAATGAGGAAACTCATGACTAGCCCGGACGACAGCCCCAAACCTAATGCCTATGATAAACCCGCGCAACCCAACCGTTACGGAAACTCACGCTATTACAGTAAATCACTTAATCAGCCTACACCTCCTTCCTCCAACGTGAACAATCATGTACCTAAACTTAAAGTTAATAGCGGGCCTGTCCGTTCCTTGGATTTACAAACGACTCCTAGTCAATCAAATGGATGTCCTATTGCTGGCCCCGGTAACGGGACTTCTAGAGGTTAAGGTATTTTTTGTGGCAATAGTGACCACGTGCAATCCAAATGACCCCATTTCTCTGATTCAAGAAGTAGGATATCAAAGTTGCGAGAAATGAATCGTTGCACAAAATGTTTTTCTACTCAACACTTTGCCAGCAATTGCAATGCAACCATTGTTTGCCTGAACTGTCAGCAGGGTCATAAATTGCCTGTATGCCCATATATCCTTGCAGTATCTAACCACTTCATCCAACCCATTAGTTGGTTTGCTAACAACCCCCCCAACTCCCAACCCCTTAGACATCCCATTGATATCCCCCCTAACATAAAACCCCTTATCCCTCCCAGTATCAATACCCTCGTGGTAAACCACAATCACATTGCTTGTATCCACAACAACACCGCAAGTGTTGAGCCTAATGACCTCATGCCAGTTGCATTACCGACTTTCACTGCCGAGTTAGTCTCCGGTGAATTCAAACACTCCATAAGAGTTTTTCCAGATTGTGGTGCACAACGTACTTTTGTGCACCCAAATGTTGTTAAATCATTAAATCTTGAACCTGTTGGACAGATGGTGTTCCAGCTTAACTCATTAAATTGTACCGAACTCCCTAATAGTTCTGATCTAGTAAAATTTAATATGAAAATCGGCAGACGGAGACATAAGATTGTGGCTATTGTTAGTGCCAACGTAAGTAAAGGCCTCAATACGCCAGGTTACATCCGTACTATCCATACGATAAAAGCTAATGGAATTTGTCTCGCGGATCAATATCCCGATGATATTGCTGCCGGTATTGAGATCATTCTCGGTGCCGATTATCTTCCCGGGCTCCTCAAGCGTACATATAATATCCAAGGTGTAAACCTGTTTAGCACTCCCGCCGGTTACATAGTATGGGGAGAGTTGCCTGATTGGTCACGTCCTGACGTGGACCCAAGAGATGTCAGCGCAGTCACCATTACCATTAACTGAATTGATGTTGACTCGCCTGTGACTATAAACCTGCCTCTTTAAAACCTTTGGAAACTTGACACCATTGGTGTCACTAAAGAACCCTTCAGCCATCTTGAAGAGAAAGCAGTTGATCTCTTCAAGAAAACTACTCAATACAAAACCAGAAAGCATGTTGTTCAGCTACCTTTCAAGAGTGAAAAGCGTCCCGCTTCAAATTATGCTAGAGCCTTTGCCCAACTCATGTCAGTCAAAAAATCAAAGAACCCCCAATTGGTTGCTGATTACCCTAAGGTTCTGGATGAGTATCTTGAAGAAAACTTTATTGAGCCTGTCCCCTTAGGCACTACTGTTGATGGAAAAGTACATTATTTACCACATCATCCCGTATTTAAGAATTCAGCCACCACGCCTATGCGTATTGTCTTCAACGCTTCATCCAGGTCGAATCCAAATTCACTTTCTCTGAACGATTCTCTATACACAGGACCCAATCTTGCATCGAAGATTCAATTGATGATTTTAATGTTCCACAAGAAGCCCTTTGGTTTAACTGCAGATATTTCCAAGGCATTCATTCGCATAGAGATTGTCCCAGAACAGAGAAATTTCTGTCGCTTTCTTTTCTTTGAAAATCCAGAAATGACAAGGATCGTCGCATATTGATTTAAAGTCGTTCTGTTTGGAGCCACTTGCTTAACCAAACTATGCAACATCATTTGGACAGTCAGTCCAGTATATTGGTATTGGCACTCAAAACCATTTTATATATTGATAACTTTCAATGCTGTTATGTCGACCCCAAAGACATTTTGTGTGAGAGGCCCCTCATTCAGGCACTTATGTTAAAGGCTAACTTGCCGTTAGCGATATGGACGACTAATACCGCTTTTAACGGCGATTTCACAGAAAGAGGCATTCATAATTACCTCGGTCTTGAATGGGATACTGTTAATGATACCTTGAATGTTAAATCACCCCCCCCCCCAAATTAGAGATAAGACATTCCCACATCAACACTAAAAGAAAGGTCGTGTCCTTGTTCTCTACTATTCATGACCCTATTGGTCTCATTTTTCCTGTTACAATTCTAGGCAAACTCTTCATTCAAAAACTGTGGATGATTGATAAGGGCTGGGACACCCCTATTGACCCTGAGCAAGTTCAAGAAGATAGGCTGACAAAGAAAAAAGGTACAAAGGTCTTGAACAAATTAAAGTCCCCCATAATGCGCATGATGGCAGTCTACCAGCATTGCACATTTTTGCCGATGCTTCCAAGCTCGCTTTCGGAATAGCTGTTTACATAGTCACCCAGGAAGGTAATTCTTGCCTCCTTATGGCTAAAGCCCGAGTCACCCCTAAACGCATGTTGGAAATGGATGGAAGTTTAACCATTCTCAAACTTGAGTTAACTGCGCTCTTACTGGGCTGTCGTTTAGCCAAGCACTTGTCAGAACTGCGCCCTGGCATATATGCTTCGGTCACTGTTTGGTCCGACGCTTCAACTGCCCTCCAGTGGGTCCTTGATTCTAAAAGTAACTCCCCTTACGTCCTTAACCGTGTGGAGAAGATACTCAACATTAAATTAACTTGTAATCTTAACCTGAAGCATGTCCCCACTAATAGCAATCCTGTGGACCTGGCATCGCCTGGTGTCACTGTCAGGCATATTCTTGAGAATAAATTTTGGCTACAAGGCACTCCTTGGCTCAGTAACCCTTCAGAGTACCCCGATCAAAGCAGGTTCTCTATTAACCCGGAGATATGTGCATGCCCTATTTGGCTCGATCCCCCCGGAGTACGACTGTTTGATCATTACAGCTCCCTTGACGACGCAAATCAAGTGCTACACTGCCCTCCTTCATTTAATTCCCCAATGGATACAACCCTTATCACAACGTTGCCCTAATCTAACCAATAAATTCAACCTTCCACCCTTAACAGTCATGTTGAAATGTTCCCAGGCCCATAGTTATCCTAACATTCTGACGCAGGTGCAAGGTGAAGACGTTCGTCTCAATTCGGACGAACGAGCTTTCATCGGCCAACATAAACCATACCTGGATAACCAGGGTCTTCTCAAAGCTAGTTCCCATCTCAGTAATGCCCCCGTGGAATTAGATTATGTAGATCCCATTTTGCTGGAACATCATTGTGCCCTTTGGACACTTATCGTCAGACAGTGGCATGAACGTTTGCTGCACTGTAATACTTCAACACTCCTTGTTGAATTATGTAAACAATTTTGGGTTCCCCAAATGCGGCAGCAAATAAAAAAAATTTTGCGCCGTTGCATCCATTGCCGGAAGGTGTAGCGGCCCCATACCTAATGCCTCCATTAGCCCAGTATCTTCCCAATCACCTCCTTTCAAGAGTGCCCTTCCGAGTAACTGGCCTAGATTTCACTGAAGCTTTTAAGGTATACAATTCACAAGCAGATTTACTTGTATCCTAAAACCAATGCTTGGTTGCGTTTTGTTCCAAATGCTCTTGAAGCTTTGGATGTTTAACCACAATTGGTTAGTATTCATTTAACTCTTTAATTTACGTAACTCATTGATCTTAGCTTATTGCTATTTATATCTCGGTACCTATTTATAAGTCTTTTTAGCTAGGATTGTCTCCTGTGTTATTGAACATCACTAAACGCTTCTTAATATTTTTGTATGTATATTGATTTTTATAAGCCAGACAGTAGGATTTCTTTATAATCACTTTCCCCTGGAGTTTCAAGAATGATCCTTGTATATAGAAAAAAGCACCCTTCAGCGAACCATATACTCATGGAAATTGGAAGAAGAGCCACTCGACGGGCTTGAACCAACTCAGCGGCAGTAGACAGGAGGAATCGAGCGGCCCACTTGAAAACAGGAAGCGTGGAAGGCGGACGTAGGCATAGCCCCTTCAACTTGGGCGCCTCTCCAACTTAGACGTCGTTTTAACTTAGGCACCGCTTCAACTAGCTGTTGGTCAACAAGTTACTAACCAACAGTATGCCTTGCTTTAAGCCATTATTTAGAAGATAGGTTGACAAAGACAAAACAGGACAGTGCAGAACTGAAGATGCGCTGTGTTCTTAACAGTTCACAAGATGCTTTCACTATAAAGTCTACAATCAACCCTCAAGAGCGTGAGTACTAATTAACGGTGCTCAACCTTGGCCAAGGAACTGTCCCCCCTTTTTTTCTAGCCTTTATTTGACAATGTGCACATTTAGCTAGGAAGTCATGTTCAACCTGTCTGGTTTAATCATTTGGGGCGTGTCTGTTACCATAAGTTCTGTTCGTGTTCCCCTCTATCAAGTTTGAAATTTTTTTGCCCGGGAGGAATGTGTTCAAAGTAGTGAGTAGAACTTTTGGTATTATTTCAGTCACCATTTTTACTTTCATTGGTTGATTTGTCATTAGATTATTGATTTTCGATTCAAGTGATTTGACCATTTTATTGGCATTTTTCATTTTTCATATACCATGCGGTCTTTATTCAAATTTCAATTAGGTAGCTTTGCTGGTTTTTTCCTGCATCAGTTAGGTGAAAATTCCTGTAGTACTTTATGGAAATAAACGCCATTTTGAGGCTAAAATTATTAACTGTTTATAACTTAACCTTTACAGTTTGAAATGACTAAATGAGTTATCTCATGAGGGGAGATATGACTTAATTTAAAGTTTATATTTACGTCAATGTAAAGCTATCGGTGACAATCCTTTATTGTAATGTTCTAAGGTATTACCTCCCGGTGGTCCTTAGGACATTTTGACTTTTACAGAACTGCTCCCCCTAACATTTTGTGAAACTGCCGTTAACGTAACTGATTCAGTCCAACCACACTTGATTGTTATTCACTATTTTGTGACCTGAAGTAGCTCTGAATATGAAGGTGATATCGGTGCCGACTGTCAGGGTTGCCAAATAACTTGACATCCAAGCCGCGGTGCAAAGCCTCAAAAGTAGCGGTAGTTGCTTCAAAAGTAGCCCAATTATAGTAACTTAGCCATCATTAAATTGCTACTAAAAACTATTGATATGATATTCTATGAAAATAAATTAGGAGGGCGGTGAACGAAATCAATCAGCTAAGCTTTTGTAGAAGAGTAAAATAAAGAAAAATTTATATAATTTTGATTCCAAAATACATAAAATAATGCCGTGTATTTTTTTTGCAAAATTAAATACCAGTTGAATGATATTTAACAAAATTGAAATGAGAAAATTAAAAAGAAATTAAGAGATTTGTTGTTCATTCAACATGACCATAAAAGGATTTAATCAACTAAGTTTAATATAGTATATTTACATTGGTGATTGTATTGTTTTAGAATTTATTCAATTAATGGAATTTTTTTTTACAACAAAGGTTCATTTAGCAAACGTGGTTATGGTGACTCTTCGTCAGATGAAGTTAGTTCTATCACAAAAGATAAAATGAATTAGTTAATACAGAAGTCATTTTTCATGTCTTCTTTTACAATGTTATCAGTATGCTTAATAGCCTTGACCCAATTTTCCTTGCAAATCGGAAAAAAGTCGATTTTTATATGTTGGTCGCATCTGTGACACGTTTCATTTCTTAGTCAGTTACAAATTTAACAGTTTCATTGTCCTTTTATCACTTTAAAGAGAAAAAAAACTGATAAACATTTTATGCAGGGTTGAAAGGTGTACCATAATTATGGTACATGTACTATTCAGGGCTTGCTTACCATGAACAATAATGCCTGTACAATGTAGGCCTACCAATTATCTCTCTCTCTCTCTCTCTCTCTCTCTCTCTCTCTCTCTCTCTCTCTCTCTCTCTCTCTCTCTCTCTCTCTCTCTCTCTCTCTCAAAAGAAAAAGAAAAAAAAGGTCTGAAATGCTTTCGGCGGACAATGAAGATATGGGTGAAGAATCTGACTTGCAGATTAACTGATTTAGCGTGTCGGTGTGCCACACCTTTGAGGAGTAAAGGTATTTCCTCCAATAGTAGGAATAACCTTGTTTTGACTTGCAGGCGTGGGGAAACCAATTATCCAAATCTTAATCCTTAGCCCGTGTCTGGCTGACCTGGAAGGTCCAAGCAATCTACAACGATGCTTTAAACTGTCTGTAAACTATCGAACTTTGAAATAGAATAATCGGTCTACATTTCCACTTTGAAATTATTATTAAAGAAATTGAATATGTAAAGACCATTTAAACAATTCATTGGCGCCGTGGTTGATTCCTTCCAGAGTAGCCTAATTTTAGGCAAGTAGCGGTACCCTTTTATAACCCGCGGCAAGGCGTTCAAAAGTAGCCCAATTGGGCGGGTAAACCGCGGGTTTGGCAACACTGCCGACAGTCCCAGTGTAGAGTAATCTTTAGACTTAAACGTGTGCAGGGAAAGCAAACTTTCTTCGTTGCGGTTCTCTAGTCTGTCAAGTGTGAAAGTGTTGGCGCTCTATCCATCAGGCTCGGGTCCGGAAATCAGAAACGGGGAGGCCTTTCCCGGAATTGTTTCCCACACCCTACAGCATATGGCGAGTTGAAACACTGTAGCCTGGTGGCCAACATATGTAATATACTTAGATCACATTTGGATAATTAGGGGAACTTCAATTGTTTTACCTATAATCACAACTTGGTATTAGACCAATACAAAAGTAATTAAGAATTTGACCTTCTAAGAGATGAAAGAATTCTGCCTAGCCAGACTGATATTTTTAGATATTACATTCAATCTTTTCATCATACATAAACATAAAATTTTGTGGGATTTTTTTCTCATACATTTTTTTTTTTTTTTTTTGGAGACTCCAGTCAATTGTGATGGCTGGCTTTGACCACCACACAAAACACTACACTTATCAAATAGTATTCACCATCAAACAGTACTAAGTCCACTAAAGGTGGAATAGTACCCAAACATCAATACGAGTGCGAAGTCAACTCAAGGGGACAAAAAAAATACCACAAAAATCTCCTTAATTTTCATACATAATATTTAGACAGAAATAACACCTGAACCACAATAATACAATAATAAATGATACACACTCAATCTTAACTCCCTGCAAAAGAAAACAATGTGGAAGAATCTTGTAAACCGTTAAGAACACGGTGCATCTTAAGTTCTGCACTGACGTGTTTTGTCTCCGTCATCCTATCTTCTAAATAATGGCGCAAAGCAAGGCATACCGTTGGTTAGTAACTGTTTGACCAACAGGTAGTTGAAGCGACTCCTAAGTTGAAGCGGCGTCCAAGTTGTAGGGTCTATGCTTACAGCCGTCTACCACGCTTCCTGTTTTTTAAGTGGGCCGCTCGCACGCTCCTACCTGCCGCCGCTGAGTTGGTTCAAGCCGGTCGAGTGGTTCTTCTTCCAATTTCCATGAGTACATGGTACGCTGAAGGGTGCTTTCTATAAATACAGGGATCATTCTTGAAACTCCAGGGGAAAGTGATTATAATGAAAATCCTACTGTCTGGATTATAAAAATTAATATATATAAGAAAAATGAAAGTGGCATTTAGTGATGTTCAATAACATAGGAAACAATCCTAGCTAAATAGACTTATAAATACGTACCGAGATGTGGATAGCAATAAGCTAAGATCAATGAGTTACGTAAATTAAAGAGTTACTTAAATACAAACCAATTGTGGTTAAACATCCAAAGCTTCAAGAGCATTTGGAACAGAACGCAACCAAGCACTGTTTTCAAAAATTGTCGACGGTCGGTTGCATCGTCTAGCAATATACTCTGAGCTCACGAAATGAGATAAAATCATCTACAGAGGAATGAGGTGATGAAAGGTAAAGCATTATAGGGGAATGATGGACATGTTAGCAGCATTGAATATTTAAGGGTATATTAATAACGGTTACAAAGGAAACGAAAGAAAAACGAGATGCGTAAAACCCAGAAAATAAGAAACAAAAAATAAAAAATGGAATAACGGGAGTGACTAAAATAAAGCGTGGAAAGAATTTCCACACCCTGACAAGTAAGAACAAGAAAGAAGGAGGGGTCCACTAACAAGATGGAGGGTACAAAAGGAAGGGGGCATTCCCCATCCCTCTCAAATTTATAGCACTTTCTGGAATTAGGCCCTACGAGGTTGCCCTCGAGAGGACACAGGATCAGGTTTGGGAAGATGGGCGACATCATCAGAAGAATCGTCATTCAGAGGGTCCTCTGAGGGAGGATCTGGTAACTGGGGTGTCGTTAAATCAGGACCACCTTGCTACAGTTCAGTGATATAGGGACCTGCTACATTTATCTCTATTGGGATAAGACGGTCAATGGGACGCACATATATTCCATGAGGGGTGCGCACCCTCACAGATCTAATATGACCATCTTGACTGGGGTAGGTTTCAAGAATACGGGCCATGGGATAATCTTCCTGATTTTCTTCATCCAAAATTAACAAACATAAATCTCTAATTTTAGGAGGCACAGGGTGGATACGATTATTTTTCATATGACGTTCACGAAGGGAATCAAAATAATCCTGGGTCCATCGTTTTAAAAAAACTTGCAACATGTTCGTGAGTTTCTGATAACTGGCTGGGAGGCTGTTCCCTTCCCTATATAGGGGGTCATTCAGGTCGGTCATAAAGACCTGAGGAGCAAGTGAGAGGATTTGACCATAAAGCAGATGACTCGGAGTCAAGGGGGTATCAGTAACGTCGTTGACATCCAAGTAAACTAAAGGTCTTTCGTTGATGACGCCTCCGGCTTCTTGTACCAAAGTGACGAATTCATTATAGGTAGGATACAAGTGATACATGGCTTTCCTTAACCCTGGATAGGTACGCTCCTCGGACACCCCTTTAAGGGTATACTCGGACGCGCGCGACCCCGACTCCAAAAAAAATTCTTGAAAAATCAGTTTTTGCAGTAACCTCCTTTTTTCTTTTGCCAAAAAAAAATTCAATGAATGCTTAAAACAACTGTAAAGATAAATACTACTCATCTGCAGAAAAACTATTTATTATAAATATTTTAAAAAATTAAGTAGAAAAAAAAGACCTTACATAAAAATTCATAAAAAAAAATTATACATATATACACAAATCCTTTTAGGAATATATTCTTGAATGTTTAGGACACATCTTGATGTATTTTGGATGAAGTCAGACCCATGGAGGTGAAGATCTGAAATGAGAAAAAAAGAGTAACCTTTTTTGGCCAAAAAAATTTGTCCAAATTCCATGAATTTTTTGGGGTACCCAAATGAAATAGGAAGTGGCTAATTTTTTTAGGGAATAAACATATGTTATCTTAAAATAGAAATATGTGAAAAAATCTTCATTATTTTGTAAATTACATTTATATCAGGGGCCATATCTAAAGGTAATTTTTTTGAGTACTTAGAAATTTCGTAAAAAAATACATATATTTAATATATAATATGATATTTAAGCAGGTAAAAATATACCAAAATATCACAAATTCTATAGGGAACAAGAATATATATAGATAGGGCAACTTACACTTCGGATATGTCCACAAAATGGCCGCCAACAACACTGACTCAGACCTCCCTAATCTGCCACTTGAAATGTAGGAAGGGTATGTCAATTTCAAGGTGTTATTTACTAATCTAATTATTCTTGGATATGCATAAAAATTGTATGGTGGGTTGCTGGATAATTGTCGATTATTTTACGACTATAAAATTAAAATTCGGACCCAAAAAAAAATTTTTGAAGGGAAATAAAATCGAAAAAAAAATGTAAAACAATATAATATTTTACCTAAAAAAATTTGATGATATTCAATCAAAAAAGAAGTAAACAAAATTTTCCGACAAATAAACATCTAGAGGAATCATTACTCTGTGATAGTTCCTTAGTACGTAGTAATTTTGAAAGAAATGGGAAAAAATGAAAAAGTGGCAATCGCAGGAAAATCGAACACATAACTATATATACGCCATATCTGGCTAAAAATAAAGATAGGCATGGGTAGCCAGATCATCTAGAAACACTTTCCAACACTATAAAAATACAATTTTTGCAACACTACTTGCCAATTACTTACAGTAACATGACTAAGCAAAAAAATGCAAAACAAATAAAAAGGTGCACTCGCGGAAAAATGGCTAACATTCTAATATACGGCATTTCAGAAGAAAAAAAAATTTCAGCCACGTGCTAGGCAAACCATCAAGGCACATTATCCGACAAATAAACATATAAATGAATCATTACTCTGTGATAGTTCCTTAGTACGTAGTAATTTTGAAAGAAATGGGAAAAAAATGAAAAAATGGCAATCACATGAAAATCGAACACATACCTATATATACGCCATATCTGGCTAAATAAAAAAAATAGGCATGGGTAGCCAGATCATCTAGAAACACTTTCCAACACTATAAAATTATAAGTTTTGCGACACTACTTGCCAATTCCTTACGGTAACATGACTAAGCAAAAAAAATGCAAAACAAATAAAAAGGGGCACTCGCGGAAAATTGGCCATTCTAATATATGGCATTTCAGAAAAAAAAAAAAAATTCAGCCACGTGCTAGGCAAACCATCAAGGCACATTTTCCGACAAATAAACATATAAATGAATCATTACTCTGTGATAGTTCCTTAGTACGTAGTAATTTTGAAAGAAATGGGAAAAAATGAAAAAATGGCAATCACAGGAAAATCGAACACATACCTATATAGCCTATACGCCATATCTGGCTAAAAAAAAAGATAGGCATGGGTAGCCAGATCATCTAGAAACACTTTCCAACACTATAAAAATATAATTTTTGCGACAATACTTGCCAATTCCTTACGGTAACATGACTAAGTAAAAAAATGAAAAACAAATGAAAAGGGGCACTCGCGGAAAAATGGCCAACATTTTATTATACGCATTTCAGAAAAAAAAATTTCAGCCACGTGCTAGGCTAACCATCAAGGCACATTTTCCGACAAATAAACATCTAAATGAATCATTACTCTGTGATAGTTCCTTAGTACGTAGTAATTTTGAAAGAAATGGGAAAAAAACGAAAAAATGGCAATCACAGGAAAATCGAACACATACCTATATATACGCTATATCTGGCTTAAAAAAAATAGGCATGGGTAACCAGATCATCTAGAAACACTTTCCAACACTATAAAAATATAAGTTTTGCGACACTACTTGCCAATTCCTTACGGTAACATGACTAAGCCAAAAAATGCAAAACAAATAAAAAGGGGCACTCGCGGAAAAATGCCCAATATTCTAATATACGGCATCTATAAAAAAAAGACATGCATGTGTTAGCCTAACCATCAAGGCACACTTTCTAACACATAAACATGAAAAAAAAATCAATAATATACGGCAATTCCTTACTACGTAGTAAATTTTTACAAATATTGAAAAAAAACAGAAATTGGCAACCGCAGTTAAATACCCAATATACCAATAACTACGTCGTATCTGACAAAAACAAAGTCACGCATGGGTAGCCAGATCATCTAGACACACTTTCCAACACTAAAAAAGTAAAAGTTTTACGACAATATTTGGCAATATCTTACGGAAAAATGACTTGGCAAAAAAATGAGAAAAAATGAAAAAGGGGCACTCGCGGTAAAATGCCTAACATTCTAATATACGGCATCTCAGATAAAACAAAAGACATGCACGTGTTAGCCCAACCATCAAGGTACACTTTTTAACACATAAACATGAAAAAAAAATCAATAACATACGGCAATTCCTTACTACGTAGTAAAATTTTACAAATATTGAAAAAAAAACAGAAATTGGCAACCGCAGTTAAATACCCAATATACCAATAACTACGTCGTATCTGACAAAAACAAAGTCACGCATGGGTAGCCAGATCATCTAGACACACTTTCCAACACTAAAAAAGCAAAAGTTTTACGACACTATTTGGCAATATCTTACGGAAAAATGACTTGGCAAAAAAATGAAAAAAAATGAAAAAGGGGCACTCACGGTAAAATGGTCCTCGTGGTGATGAACGACATTTTTACTAAAAAAAAAACCATGCACATGGTAGCCAAACAATCCACTAAGACTTTCCACAACTGATAACCTATACAAGTTGCACCATTCTACGACAATTTCATAATACGTAATAACTTTGATAATTATGCAAATTACCTTAGAAGGGTAAACTCGGTCGCGCTCGACCACGACGCGTCTCAGAAATCAGAGGAGTACAGCTACAGCAATGCACATCTAAACACTACTAGAGCGTGTAGGCGAGACACCTACTGCAGGTCGATCACCCGCAAATTGAGTCACGGGGGTGAGTCACGTGAGAAAAACATCTTTTTTTTTTTACGCTCGGGGTTGCGGACGACCCACAGTACCGTTCCAGGGTTAAATTACGTTTGGTGAAGCCTATTAGCCTTTCATAAAAACCTCCCTGCCAAGGGGCACGGGGAGTGTTGAATTTCCATGTCATGTTATGGGGAGATTTAAACCTTATCAATTACAGGGTGTTGCATAAGTTCAGTTAGAAGAGTTTGACCAGCTTGAAAAGTGGAAGCATTTCAGAAACGATACAGTGTGGCATATCGAATCGAGCAGCAAATCTTCGTACTACTTGCATCAATTCGATGACCGTTAACGAAGTTGTGACTTCTAGAGCTACGGCTCTGTTTGCTGCGCAGGTAAAAAGCAATATGTAAACAAAATCTACTTGTGAATTGTATACCTTAAAAGCTCCAGTGAAATCTAAGCCAGTTACTCGGAAGGGCACTCTTGAAATGAGGCGATTGTGATGATACTGGGCTAATGGAGGCATTGGGTACGGGGCAGCTTGCACCTTCCGGTAATGGATGCAACCGCACAAAATTTTCTAGATTTGCTCCAGCATTTGAGGAACCTAAAATTGTTTACATAATTCAACAAGGATTGTTGAAGTATTACAGTGCATTAAACGTTCATGCCAATGTCTGACGATAAGTGTCCAAAGGGCACAATGATGTTCCAGCAAAATGGGATCTACATAATCTAATTCCACGGGGGTATTACTGAGATGGGAAATAGCTTTGAGAAGACCTTGGTTAACAAAGTAAGGTTTACGTTAGCCGATGAAAGCTCGTTCGTCTGAATTGAGACGAACATCTTCACCTTGCACTTGCTTCAGAATGTTAGGATAACTTTGGACCTGGGAACATTTCAACATGACTGTTAAGGGTGGAAGGTTGAATTTATTGGTTAGATTAGGGCAACGTTGTGACAAGGGCTGTATCCATTGGGGAATTAAACGAAGGAGTGCAGTGTAGCACTTGATCACGTCGTCAAGGGAGCTGTAATGATCAAACAGTCATACTCCGGGGGGATTGAGCCGAATAGGGCATGCATATATCTCCGGGTTAATAGAGAACCTGCTTTGATCGGGGTACTCTGAAGGGTTACTGAGCCAAGAAGGGCCTTGTAGCCAAAATTTATTCATAAGAATATGCTTGACAGCGTCACCAAGCAATGGCAGGTCCGCAGGATTACTAGTAGTGGAAACATGCTTCATGTTAAGATTAAAAGTTAATTTAATGTTGATTATTTCCTCCACATGGTTAAGGACGTAAAAGGAGTTACTTTAAGAATTATGTTACCCACTGGAGGGCAGTTGAAGCGTCGGACCAAACAGTGACCGAAGCGTATATGCCAGGACGCAGTTCTAACAAGTGTTTGGCTAAACGACAGTCCAGTAAGAGAGCAGTAACCTCAAGTTTGGGAATGGTTGAGCTTTCATCCATTTCCAACATACCCTTTGGGATGACTCGGGCTTTAGCCGTGAGAAGGCGAGAATTACCTTCCTGTGTGACTATGTAAGTAGCTACTCCCAAAGCAAGCTTGGAAGCATCGGCAAAAATGTGCAATGCTAGTTGACCGCCATCATGCACATTATGAGGGACTTTAATTTATTCAAGACCTTTGTAACTTTTGATGATAATACTCCTTGAACTTGCTCACGGTCAATAGGGGTGTCCTAGCCCTTGTTAGTCATCCACAGTTTTTGAATGAAGAGTTTGGCTAGAATTGTAACAGGCAAAATAAGACAAATAGGGTCTTAAATAAAAGAGAACAAGGACACGACCTTCTTTAAGTGTTGATATGGGAATGACTTATCTTTAATTCAGGGTTTAATTTAACATTCAAGGTATCATTAACAGTATCCCATTCAAGACCAAGGTAATCATGAATGCCTCTTTCTGTGAAATCGCTGTTAAGAGGGGCATAAGTCGTCCATTTGGCTAACGGCATGTTAGCCTTTAACATAAGTGCCTGATTGAGGGGCCTCTCACTCAGAATGTCCTTGGGGTCGACATAACAGCGTTGAAAGTTATCAATATAGAAACTTGTTTTGAGTGTCGATGCTAATCTACTGGACTGACTGTCCAAATGATGTTGCAGAGTTTGGTTAAGCAAGTAGAGGCTCGAGGTGGTGCCAAACAAAACGACTTTAAATCGATATGCGATGATCCTTGTCATTTCTGGATCTTCAAAGGAAAGGAAGCAACAGAAGTCTCTCTATTCTGGGACAATCTCTATGCAAAGGAATGCCTTGGAAATATCTACAGTTGAACCAAAGGGCTTCTCGCGGTACATTAAAATCATTGATTGAATCTTCGATGCAAGATTGGGTCCTGTGTACAGAGAATCGTTCAGAGAAAGAGAATTTGGGTTCGACCTGGATGAAGCGTTAAAGACAATACGTATAAGGGTGGTGGCTGAATTCTTAACTGCTGGGTGATGCGATAAATAATGTACTTTTCCATCAACAGGGGTGCCTAAGAGGACAGGCTCAATAAAATTTTCTTCAAGATACTCATCCAGAATCTTACGGTAATCAGTAACCAATTGGGGGTTCTTTAATTTTTTGACTGACATGAGTTGGGCAAAGGCTCTAGCATAATTTGAAGTGGGATGCTTATCACTCTTGAAAGGTAGCTGAACAACATACTTTCCGGTTTTGTATTGAGTAGTTCTCTTGAAGAGATCAACTGCTTTCTCTTCAAGATGGCTGAAAGGTTCTTTAGTGATACCAATGTTGTCAAGTTTCCAAAGGTTTTCAAGAGGCGGGTTTATAGTCATAGGCGAGTCAGCATCATTTCGGTTAATGGTAATTGTGACTGCGCTGACATTTCTTAGGTTCACCACAGGACGTGACCAATCAGGCGACTATCCCCATACCACGTAGACAGAGGAAGTGCTAAACAGGTTTACACCTTAGATATTATGGGTACGCTTGAGGAGCCTGAGAAGGTAATTGGCACAGAGAATGATCTCAATACTGGCAGCATTATCATCGGTACATTGATCCGCGAGACGAATTCCATTAGCTTCTAGTGTACGGACAGTACGGGTGTAACCAGGCGTATTGATGCGTTTACCTACATTGGCACTAACAATAGCCACAATCTTATGTCTCCGGCTGCCGATTTTCATATTAAATTGTACTGGATCAGAACTGTTAGGGGGTTCGGTACAATTAAATGAGTTAAGCTGGAACACCATCTGTCCAACAGGTTAATATTTATTGATTTAACAACATTTGGGTGCACAAAAGTACGTTCTGCACCACAATCTAGAAAAACTCTTGTGGAGTGTTTAAATTTACGAGAGACCAAATCGGCAGTGAAAGTCAGTAATGCAATTCAGGCGAGGTCATTAGGCTCAACACTTGCGGTGTTGTTGAGGATACAAGCAATGTGATTGAGGTTTACCGCAGGGGTATTGATACTTGGAGGGATAAGGGGTTGTGTGTCAAGAGGGTTATTAATGGGAGGTCTAATGGGTTGCATGGAAGGGGGGTTATTAATTGGAGGTCTAAGGGGTTGGGAGTTAGAGGTGTTATTATCAAACCCACTAATGGGTTGGATGTAGTGGTTGGATACTGCAAGGATATTTGGGCTTACAGGCAATTTAGGACCCTGCTGACAGTTCAGGCAAGCAATGGTTGCATTGCAATTAATTGCTGGCAAAGTGTTGAGTGGAAACAAATTTTGTGCAACGATTCATTTCTCGCAACTTTGATATTCTACTTCTTGAATCAGGGAAATGGGGACATTTGGATTGCACGTGGTCACTATTACCACAAAAAATACATTTACCTCTAGCTGTCCTATTACTGGGGCCAGCTATAGGCCATCCATTTGATCGACTAGGAGTCGTTTGTACATCCACGGACCGGACGGGCCCATTATTAACTTTAAGTTTAGGTACATGATTGTTCACGTTGGCGGAAGGGGGTCTAGGCTGGTTAAGTGATTTACCGTAAGAGCATGAGTTTCCGTAACGGTTGGGTTGCGCGGGTTTATCATAGGTATTAGGTTTGGGGCCGTCGTCCGGGCTGATCATGAGCTTCATCATTTCCTTCGTGCGAGTATGAACGTACAGGGCCCTTTTCATTTTGGCCAAGGTTACTTCCTCTCGATTGTAATATTGGTAAACTATTCCTAGGTGGAAGGGTCTGAGTTTACTAGTGAAAACATGCTCTAACATTACCTCTGGTAAAGACGACCCAGTAAGTTGTACATATTTAGCTTCTGTGTTGTCCCATTTTAAGAGGAAACAACTTAGATCAGTGCTATCATCATTAGGGGAGGATGTTTTATGAAAATTTTTCATCAGGAGGTGTATAATCAAAACAGGGGACTCATACTCTCGCTTAAGACTGGGTATCGATCTTCCATACAGACCCTCTGTCCACACTTGGTTACCGAGAAGTTTACGCATTGTCCCTCAAGAGTACGCAACAAAATGTTATATTTTTCTGTGGGAGAGTACTTGGGGTTTTCATGTACCGTCTGGCGAAACAAACTCCACCAGCCGGATTAACAATCTCTACGACCATCGAATGGAGGGGGATCAGGATCTGCAGCGACTGAGACGCATACAAACTGAGGGTTAGCGTTAGGCGCTTGAGGTGGATTTTTAATAGTTGATTTTACCCTGTGTTACAAGTTGAAGGTGCATCTTTTCTGCGTCAGTTAACAAACTGACAAGATTGGTATAACTAGACAGGACAGTGGGGTTGTTCCAATGAGGTTTCCACAAAGTTTTAAAGTCCCTAAGTTCCGCAAGAACTCTACCTACTTTGTTTTTAGAGTGCTCTAAGCCCTCAGGGGGTGCAGAGGTAAAATCTATTGAGGAAACAGCTTTTAGAGTTATGTTTGCCTCTTCATAAATAAATCTGATCTCCTGCGTTTGTTCTTCAACACAAGCATTAAGGTCTAAAGTAGCCGGCATCTCCACAGCCTGCTGGGGGAGTTTGATGTGACTGTCCTTAGCCATCATTTTGGGAAGACCACATGTACGATGGCACGGAAGGTCCAAAAAAATAATAAAAAATATGTAGAGAAACAAAGTCAAACTTAAATAACACACGACACAGAGAATGTTACACACAAACGGTCACCGGGAGAGGTGCAAAGGACAAGGATAAAGGTAGCCTAACTATAACGAGGAACAGTAAACCAAAGCGATAAAAAAATTAATGGTTAAGGGGAAAAAATTAACAGATCAAAATAGCTGCTCCAAAGCTCACGGTACATACGATAGATGTGAAACATATACCGATGATCTGAACAAATAAAATAAAACTTGAGTTCTCCTCAGAGTAGAACTTTCTGGCTAAAACGCTTGGTTACACAGGTGCCCTTAAAATAAAACCTGAGTTCTCCTCAGGGTAGAACTTTCTGGCTAAAATGCTTGGTTACACAGGTGCCTTTATTCGTCTAAGGCTACCTTAAATTACATCCTAAAACGCTGCACATCTCATTACCTATCAAAGCCTGGGCTTGATCATTCTACAAATATGCTAATGTGTGAGGTTTTGAGGTTTGACTTAGCTGGGTGATGTTTATGTAGTGAAAACGCTACAAATGAATTTATAATGTTTGAAATCTCATTATTCCACAAATCAATGGTGTCAGATCCGGTTCGAAGGACCAATGATATTTATTTAAGTGTGGGAAATAATTCCGGGAAAGGCCTCCCCGTTTCTGATTTCCGGGCCCGAGCCTGAAGAATAGAGGGCCAACACTCTCACACTTGACAAACTAGAGAACCGCAACGAAGACGGTTTGCTTTCCTTACACACGTTTAAGTCCAAAGATTATTCTATACCGGGACTATCGGCAACAATATCACCTTGATGTTCAGATGCTACTCCAGGGTGCAGAATAGTAAATAACAATCAAGTGTGGTTGGACTAAATCAGTTACGTTAACGACAGTTTCACAAAGAGTTAGGGGGACCAGTACTGTAAAAGTCAAAACGTCCTAACGACCACTGTGAGATAATACTGTAGAACATTACAATAAAGAATTGACACCGATAGCTTCACATTGACGTAAATATAAACCTACCCTTAAGTCATATCTCACCTCATGAGATAACTCATTTAGTCATTTCGAATTGTAAAGGTCAAGTTGAAAACAGTTAATAATTTTAACCTAAAAATGGCGTTTATTTTCATAAAGTACCACAGAATTTTCACCTAAATGACACAGGAAAAACCAGCAAAGCTACCCACTTGAAATTTGAATAAAGACCGCATGGCATATGAAAAAATGCCAAGAAAATGGTCTAATCAATTTAATTGTAAATCAATAATCAAATAACTAATCAATGTACCAACCGTGTTTCACACAATTGTACATAATTCCTTTTGTATGTATTATGGTTGTATCTTCGCTCTTCCCTCGCACTAAAACGAACATGAAAATTCAATTCTGGTTTTTCCTTTGTGATTTTGTCTGTCTTGTGAACTTGTCATGTCGTGTTGCCTTGAGGATTTGTATATAAGGAGAGTGTTCCACAACAATATAACTCAGTCGTTTCCAATCTGCCTTTGATTTCACAACTCCTCTCTCGGCCCGTCACATTGGTGACCCAGGAAGTCGACTCGCTTCCACCGCCTTCCACCCCCACCCCCTCGCCCCTCCATCGTTGGTACTATGACGGACTCTACGGCAGTTGGTGCTACGGCCACTCCATTCAAACTTTCATCTTTTGCCAGCGGAGAGGCGTTTGCTTGGTTTCAGCGCGCAGAAGTCCAGTTTCGTATCAGGGGCGTGACTCGCTCAACCACCAAAGCGGATTATGTTCTCGCGGCGATACCCGAGGACACCTTCCCAGAAATATCCGACTGGCTTTGTGAACAAGGAGACACCCCAATAGCGTATGACGACCTCAAATCATACCTTCTGCAACAGTACTCGCCGTCGCCAGCCGCCAGTATAGCAAAGCTTTTTCAGCTCTCGCAACAACCGTTGGGGGACCAAAGGGCTTCGCTTGCCCTCAGGGAAATGACCAGTATCGCTCGCCTTCAACCTGCCGCAGACGGCTCTCCTCGTGAGGTGAACCTACTCCGTGCCCTTTGGATACGCCATTTACCTGAACCTGTGCGCGCTGCCATACCCGATGTCGATAGTTTACCCATAAAGGACTTGATGACCAAAGCCGACGCCCTTATGGACAGCCACTTCAAGACCTCCATCAACGCCTCCACCCCTGACAACGAGGATGCCTATTCAACGTACACCGAAGCTGACATGAATGCCGTAGGACATACACGCCTACCCCGTGACGTGCCGAAGCGGTGACAAAGCCGCCCACCACCCACCAATCGCTCGCGCCCCAACGAACGACTTCTACAGCCACTTACTACCTCCCATCCACCTCAGTTTTGCTACTACCACTTCAGATTTGGGGCAACCGCGAAGAAATGTGCCAAAGATTGTCAGTAGCCAAAAAATGTGTAAGTAGGCCATCGCTTGTGGCGGTGGCCTCCCATGTTTCTAATCTTTTCTTTTTACAGGATGCAGGAACGGGCGTACGATTTTTGGTAGACACGGGTGCTTGTCGTTCTCTTTTGCCAAGGAAACTTTTCAAGGCACAACGTAGTCTGTCTACATCTGCCGACGTCCGCTTGGTAGCTGCCAACGGATCGGCGATACCCACCTACGGTTACGAGAGCCTCACATTATCGTTCGGAAACAGTAAATTCAATTGGAAGTTTCTCATTGCTGACGTCACAATGCCAATCCTCGGTGCGGATTTCCTCTCTCATTTCCACCTTCTGGTCGATGTCGCCCACCGACGATTGGTCAACGCGGACTCGTACTTGTCGACACCTCTTCAACCCGCCCCCTCTAACCTCTCTCTCCACATCAGCGCACCCACGGATGCCTACGCCCACCTCCTCACGTCATACCCGGAAGTTTTCCGTCCAGAACTTCGCCAAACGCCCACGGTTCCTGCTAAGCACGGTATTTATCACCATATCAAGACGACGGGACCCCCAGTCTTCGCAAAATTCAGACGTCTGGCACCGGAACGATTGGCAGCCGCCAAACAGACGTTCGCCGAAATGGAGAAAATGGGCCTTTGCCAAAAGGCCTCCAGCCCATGGTCGTCACCCTTACACATCGTTCTGAAGAAAGACGGCTCCCTCCGTCCGTGCGGGGATTACAGGCGCCTGAACATGCAAACAGAACCGGATCACTACCCCCTCCCAAACATTGCCGATGTAACCTCCTACCTGCACAAAACAAAGGTTTTCTCTACGCTCGACCTCCTGAAGGGGTATTATCAGGTGCCTATGAACCCAGAAGACATCCCCAAGACCGCCATCACCACTCCGTTTGGCACATACATCTTCAATTACTCCTGTTTTGGCCTTCGTAATGCTGGGGCAACGTTTCAACGTCTCATGGATGGCATCTTAGGGGACCTCCCTTTCTGTGTATGTTATGTGGACAACATACTTGTGTTCTCCTCCTCAAAAGAGGAACACCTCCGTCACCTGCGCATCGTGCTCGACCGCCTGCAACAAAACGGCCTTGTAGTCCGGTACGACAAGTGTACCTTTGGCGCCAACAAAGTGTCGTTCTTAGGGCACCGTATCACTCCTGAAGGAGTCCATCCCCTCCCTGAGAAGGTAGCAGCCGTTCAGAATTTCCCCACGCCCTCAACCGTCAAAGCTCTGCAGGAATTCTTGGGCATGATCAACTATTATCACCGCTTTCTGCCAGCCATTGCCGCCACTCTTGCTCCCCTCTACGCCTCCCTAAAGGGCAAGCCAAAGGACTTGAAGTGGGGTCCCCTTCAAGAACCTGCCTTCTGCAATGCAAAGAAGGCCCTATCAACTGCTGCGGCTCTCACTTTTCCTATCAAACACGCCCCTCTCCTTCTCTCCACCGATGCCAGCGACGTCGCTATTGGTGCAGTACTCGAGCAGGTGGTCAAAGGCTCGCCCCGCCCATTGGCCTTCTTCAGCAGAAAACTGTCCAAGGCAGAATCGGGTTATTCTACCTTCGATTGAGAATTGCTGGCGGTGCACCTAGGCTGTCCGTCACTTTCGCCATTTCTTAGAAGGTACGCCCTTCGTCATTCGCACAGACCACATGCCTCTGGTGCACGCCTTCACTCGACAGTCTGACGCCTGGTCCGCCCGTCAACGCCGACATCTCTCCGCCGTGGCTGAATACAATTGCACCCTCCAATACGTCCCTGGGAAAATGAATCCCGTTGCCGATTCCCTGTCAAGAAACACGTAGGCTGCCGTTCAACTGGGATTGGATTACAACGCCCTGGCTGAAGCCCAGCGACAGGATCCAGAGTATAAAGCTTGTAGGACATCCTGCACGTCCCTCCGTTGGGAGGATTTTCCCCTCGAAAACTCCAACACCACCCTCCTCTGTGACGTCAGTACTGGTAGACCGCGACCTTGGATTCCTGCTCCCATGCGCCGACAGGTGTTTGATTTCATCCACGGCCTTTCACATCCCCCGTGCCGTTCTACTGCACAGCTGCTGAAGGCAAAGTTCATTTGGCACGGCATTTCTAAGGATGCTAAGGATTGGGTCCGTTCCTGTACTTCTTGCCAAACTTCCAAAGTACATCGACACACGGATTCAGGAGTGGGCACCTTTCCTCAACCTCAGCGTCGTTTCGCACACATTCACGTCGACGTTGTAGGCCCCCTACCTACATCACAAGGACATCGTTACCTGTTTACCGTCATCGACCGCTCCACTCGTTGGCCTGAAGCCATTCCCATGGAAACTGCAACGTCCGCCTCATGTACATCTGCCTTACTCTCTGGATGGATTTCAAGATTCGGTATCCCTGAGCATATTACTTCTAACAGGGGAACCACTTTCACCTCTCAATTATGGACGTCATTAGCGAATCTCCTGGGCATCACCCTACATCACACAACGGCCTACAACCCCGCTGCCAATGGAATGGTTGAACGTTTTCATCGCACCCTCAAAGCAGCTTTGATGTCTCGCTGCAAGGATTGCAACTGGTTCACTCAGCTTCTCTGGGTCCTCCTTGGACTAAGGACCACTCCTCAAGACGCCCTCGACGTCTCAGCAGCCGAAATGGTGTATGGCGACCCGTTGGTCGTCCCTGCCGAGTTTTTTCCTTCTATAACCTCCTCCGACGATCTCCAGCGCATACGTCACGTCGTGGGAAAATTTACTCCGTGCCGCCAGACTTACAAGCCCCCAGCGAAGCATCACATACCAACGGACTTGCACTCTGCAACGCACGTCTTCCTGCGCAACGACACCAGCAAGCCACCGTTAACGCCCCCTTACACGGGACCTTACCTTGTGATCCGACGCAGTCCGAAAGCATTCCTCCTAAACATTCGGGGCAAAGAAGACTGGGTCTCCATTGATCGTCTAAAACCTGCTTATCTTCTGCCAGATGACCCGCCTACAGTTCGCCTCTCTAGATCAGGGCGCCCTATTTAACATGTACAGTATGTCATATTTAGGGGGGAGCCATGTACCAACCGTTTTTCACACAATTGTACATAATTCCTTTTGTATATATTATGGCTGTATCTTCGCTCTTCCCTCGCACTAAAACAAACATGAAAATTCAAGTCTGGTTTTTCCTCTGTGATTTTGTCTGTCTAGTGAACTTGTCATGTCCTGTTGCCTTGAGGTTTTGTATATAAGGAGAGTGTTCCACAACAATATAACTCAGTCGTTTCCAATCTGCCTTTGATTTCACAACTCCTCTCTCGGCCCGTCACATCAACCAATGAAAGTAAAAATGGAGACTGAGATAATACCAAAAGGTTTACTCAATACTTTGAACACATTCCTTTCGGGCAAAAATATTCAAACTTGATAGAGGTTAACGGGAACACAACTTATAGTAACAGAAACGCCATGAATTATTAAACCAGACAGTTTGAACATGACTTCCTAGCTAAATGTGCACGTCATCAAATAAAGGCTAGAAAAAAAAAGTGGAGACAGTTCCTTGGCCAAGGTGGACCACTGTTAATTAGTACTCACGCTCTTGGTGGTTGATTGTAGACGTAGTGGAAGCATCTTGTAAATCGTTAAGAACATGGTGCATCTCCAGTTCTGCACTGACGTGTTTGGTCTTTGTCAGCCATCATCTGAATAATGGTTCAAAGCAAGGCATACCGTTAGTTAGTAACTGTTTGACCAACAGGTAGCTGAAGCGACGCCTAAGTTGAAGTGGCGTCCAAGTTGTAGGGGCTATGCCTACATCAGTCTACCACGCTTCCTGTTTTTTAAGTGGGCCGCTCGCACGCTCCTACCTGCCGCTGCTGAGCTGGTTTAACCCGGTCGAGTGGTTCTTCTTCCAATTTCCATGAGTACGTGGTTCACTGAAGGATGCATTTTACAAATACAAGGATCATTCTTGAAACTCCAGGGGAAAGGGATTATAAAGAAATCCTACTGTCTGGATTATAAAAATTAATATATATACAAAAAAATTGAGCGGCGTTTAGTGATGTTCAATAACACAGGAAATAATCCTAGCTAAATAGACTTATAAATAGGTAACGAGATGTAAATAGCAATAAGTTAAGATCAATGAGTTACGTAAATTAAAGAGTTACTTAAATAAAAACCAATTGTGGTTAAACATCCAAAGCTTCAAGAGCATTTGGAACAGAAAGCAACCAAGCGCTGTTTTCATAAATTGTCGAAGGTCGGTTGCATCATCAAGCAATGTACTGTGAGCTCACGAAATGAGATAAAATCATATACAGAGGAATGAGGTGATGAAAGGTAAAGCATTACAGTGGAATGATGGAAACAAAAGAAAAACGAGATGCGTAAAACCCATAAAATAACAAACAAAAAATAAAGAATGGAATAACGAGGGTGACTAAAATAAAGCGTGGAAAGAATTTCCACACCCCGCTCGGATTTATATATCAAACAAAACCTTGGAATTTCCTCTTTTTAGTAAAAGTACCTAAATTTGATAACTTGCTGAAAGAGCTATTGCATAGAATTACCCTCAGTTCAATATCATGTTCTTGCTCTTCTTTATCTGCAACGCTCAGTCTATATTTTACACTTTGCAAGTTAGTTAACTGAGTATTTTCCAGATATCAATATCATAGATGAGAATAAACAAATATATTGCTGTAGGATACTTACATATTAATAGCAACATCCACTGTTTTAAGGACAAATTACTTTTTTTTTTTTTTTTTTTTTTTTTTGAAGAATTTTTTTTTTCACTCTTCTTTTTCACGGTTTGTTATTATGTACACGTTTTTTTGTGTTCTTCATGGCGTCACAACAGAGGAAGTTTGACTTATGTGTTTTCCTTAACCCTTTTACCCCCAGGCTATTTGGAACTTTCCAGCCCTTAACCCCGAGGGGTTATTTTTCTCAAGAACATTTTGCAGTACATTTTTTTCAAAATTGCTCTAACAGCTTTAATTTTCATCATAGAGAGGTTAGGTTGGTCTCATTCTCTTGGAACATGCCTGAAGTTTCTCAAAAAATTATCAAAATTATGAAAAAAAAAATAAAAATAACAGTTTTTTGCCAAGACGTACCGGTACGTCCACGGGAGTAAAGAGATGAGTTTTGTGAAACGTACCAGTGCGTCCTTTGGGGTAAAAGGGTTGAACAAGTGTCTTGAGATATCTTATTTTTTTTGTATTCAATATTATACCCCTAAGTATTCATATACATTAAATTTTCTCTCTACTACAACTCAAGTCTGCTACTCTAGAAATTATACATGGCCACTCTTGTATGCCTGAATTGCTGATTACTTTATGCCTTTTCTATTTTTATTTTGTGCTCCAGATATTTTGTGTGGAGAATCTAACGTTTGCTAAAGATATGCGGGACCTTGGTCCGGGTAAGTCTCTCTACCACGGCAGCAAAGATCAACAGGAGAGGATAGAAGAGCTTACACTCAAGGGCACAGCACCTTCCAAGTATTTTGTGATTCAGTTCATGAACCTTCACTCTAATAGGAAAGCGTTCTCTATCCAGAGACCTAAACAATAGTTGACTTCAGCTTTGTCATTTTAAGGCTATCTACACTGGCTTA